>NC_051068.1:41187470-41496470 GCF_004664715.2 Peromyscus leucopus
TTACTTCTTCCCAGAATTCCTACCCCCTTCCATCATTTGTTTTTTCTCCATGACAACATGGCCATATTTGAAATACTTATGAAGGGTTAATTGTTTATTTCAATTCTCCTTCATTTTATGTTAGCTTCATGAACATTGAAATTTCTTAATCTTTTTTGTCCATTATATTCCTAGTTGCTTAGCAGTTGCTGGCATCTAGTAGACATTTCCTAAATGTCAGTTGGATGAATAAATGCATGAGTATGAAGTTTATTCTTTTCACCAACTCGTTGGTTCATGAAGGGATGACAAGTATCTTTTCCCGTATTTTTAGAAAATAAAGCATTATGGATGTGTAGTAAATGTTTGCCAAGTAGGTAAGTGAGTGAACAAGTGATAGACAGTGAAGAAAACATAGCTAGCATGGATGTAATTTAACCTGAATGACAATCGGCTGAGACTGACCGTCTTCCATGAGTAGTGGACAGAGACACTGAAACGTTGCTTCAGCTGGAATGTCATAAATTCTCTGGTGACAAAATACGTTTTTTTTTTTTTTTTCCCCAGCTATTAATTAAGCCAGCACTAAACTTTGTACAAATGTTGACCTTTGTTTAGAGCAAATAGCATAGCTACCGGGAGCAATTAGTGACATATTCGACTTGTTTTCTTGAAGAAAATGCAGTCCTGTATCAAAACTACAAAGAAAAGGCCCTTGATATTGACTCTGATGAAGAATCGGAGCCCAAAGAACAGAAGCCAGAAGAAAAGATTGTGATTCACCATAAGCCACTGAGATCCACATGGAGCCAGCTCTCTGCGGTGAGTGTTTACATTCTTCTTTTCTATCTGTGGGCGGAAAAGGCCAATTTGTGGAAATCGTGCATGAATGTGGTCTTTATTTTTCTCTACCAATGATCCTGTAATTCTAAAAAAGACTCTTCAGATGGCAAAATGTTTCTGGAAACTGCAGATGTTAATAAGAACATAGAGCTTGGCACTTCTGATCAGGAAAGCAGGTCTGATAAAATGACAAGACATGCCTTCAGACTGATGTAGTGTGGACTCCATAAATTCTCACTCAGTGTCTTCCTTTTTCTTTTTAATACAGTGTGTGTATAGTGATAATATATCCCAGGTGTTTTCATAATTGGCTATATATATGTTATATAAATGTGTTGTATGGGTATATATGTATATTTGTGTGTTTATGTACAATGGGGAGTTAATTACAGTTGTTCCTTGGACAGTTTATTTGATATAACCATATTGATATTTTCTTGAAGTTAGTTATTGAGAATCCCTTCTTTATGCATCTTCTGTATATGTGGTCCTAATACCTTTACAATCATGTGTAATTTCTTCTTTCTGGATCAAACAGATTTGGTTTTTAGCCATAGTCATTTTCCTCCCTGGCTTAAAATGCCATGTATTGGTTCATTTTCTTGATGGAGTTTGGGCATACCATGTCTGACTGCTGGCACATTAGCAAGTTGAAAGGAATTCTTGTGGCTAGACATGGGTGGTAAGGACACTGCATCGAAAATAGGTCCGTGAAGCTCTGAGTATCTTAGGCTCTATGGAACAGAGGCAGCCCCCTCTTAAGCCATGCTGAGTGCTGTTCAGTCATGATTCTCATGGCCTTTGGGAAGCCACCAGCAGAGCAAGCAGTTGCATGTGTTGGTGCTGTACAGCCAGGATCATGAAAATGCTATGCTAAAGATAGGGGCTCAACTTCTGGTTCAAACTCTGTCTCTCCTAGTCTAACCTCTATGCAATTTCAAAGTCTAGAATCCAGTCCCTTCTCTCCATCTCCTTTCAGACAGAGTCTCCGTATGTAACTCTGACTGACCTGGAATTCTCTATGTAGACCAGGCTACCCTGGAACTTACAGAGGTCCACCTGCCTCTGCCTCTTTAGTGTTGGGATTAAAGGTGTGTACCATCACACCTGACTGTCTGCTACTCCTCATCTTGTTCCTTTCTGGCACTTCCAAGCTGTGGTACCTATGAAATTCTGCCCAGAATTGCAATGCTGATAGCAACAGGGCAGTCAGTGTGAATCAGTGATTCCTGTGAGTGTGGTGATGGGGAGTGGTGAGGGTTGTGGTAGGCAGGCCTTTGTCAATTGAACAGCCACTTCTTAGCTTAAGTCAGGGATGTGCAAAGGTTCATTATTTCCAGGTCCTCCGATACAGAAATCCAGACTTGGATGATGTATTATCTGAATTCAAGTTTTAGGGAAATGTTATATGAGGCCATCAAAATATCTGTATCTCTCCACTATTAGTGTGCCGACTCGCCTCTATGACATTCTTAGGATTTTTTTGTGTGTGGGTCTAGATTGTAAAATGTCTCCAGAAAGGTGACGTATTAGTAATCTTATACCCTAATATAATGATCTGATGATATGCATGTATCCAAACAGATACCTGGAAAATGTGGCTATAAATGTCTGTCTCAGTTCATTCATTTGTTGATGTGAACCGTTGGGTAAAGGATGTGGGAGAAAAGACCTGTCTTTAAATTTTCACTGTGACAGCCGCTGTACTTGCTATAAGCCTAAGCCCTGGGGATGGCTCTGAACTCTCAGAAGAAAAGTGGACGTATGTGTCACAGTTCGATGTAGTTGATCTTCATGTACCCACCAGCTATAAACAACAAATATTAATATTCTAACCCATATTTTTCAGCTTCTGTGTTTGAGGCAATCCAGTTCAACACCCCTGCTCTCCTGTGTTCTCTTCTTTTCTCCCCAGAGAATCCCTATCCTAAGGGTCTTTGCCTTTTCCATATGTTTTTCCTTTTTCTAAAACACTTGTTAGGATACAGTCTCTCTGATTAGCCCAGGCTGTCCTCAGTTTATCTCACCTTAGTCTTCTGAGTGCTGGGATCACCGGAGTTGGGAATTCCATCTCGCACAAAGATGAAACCAGGTCTGGACTATAACACTACAAGGCAGTTACTTGAACCTATCTGTTAATAAATGTACAAGTTTCAGTCAGGACCGTAAGTAGAGGAGGCTTCATAAGTAACTCTGTCAGGATGAGTGGTCATGGTCACTCCTTATCTGTCTGCCCTCATGTCCTGATGCTTTCTTAGAGAGCAACGGCAACATTGGCGGCAGTTCTTAGAAGACTTCCATTATTGAGACTGGTTTTGGTATCATCTTGCCATGCTTAACTTTCAGTGGGTTAGCAGAGTAGCCCCCACCTAACATCCTTGCGCGTACCCCAACTCTCCCTTGAGTGTGGCCTTGATTCCTGAAAGAGAGTAAGACAAGCAGTTTTCTAACAGTCGCAGGTCTCAATTTGGCATACATTTAACTTTTTCCTTAAGAGGGCTCTGTGTGGGTGCACGTGCACCTTGGCCACTGTTGAATGTTTAGTTTGGAAAAATCTCTTATCTTTGTTGCGAACACCTGCCTGCCTTCTAGTATGATGCAATTTTCTTATCTGTTGACTGTACGAAGCATGCAGTATGCCAAAGTCTCTTTTGATGTGCAGCAATTTGCAGTAATTTATGGCTGTTATATAAGCTCTTTAAGCCCTCATTCTGTAGTGTAATTTACCTGTAGTGTTTTTATTCCTGTGACTCCTTTGATTGCGTTGGATGGTGCCAGGTAGGAAAGTGCTCAACTGCACAGGCGGCAGGCGTCCTCATTTACAGGGATGGGACAGATTTAACTGTGGTGTTCTGATCATTTAGGGATAAAGGAAATGTAGACCCGTGTAAGAGAGACATAGTTAATTACTCCCTCACTGGAATGAGCATTTAGAGTGCACAGACTTCAAGTGAACTGGTGGTATATGCATTTATCAATGGTGTCTCAGCCCCCAAGTTCCCCATGTACAAGTGGCATGTTCTGTTGTCCTCTAGAAAGTAGCCATATTCATTCATCTCTTAGGATGGGACAGGCTCAGACCTCATTCACTTGTCTGTCAACATGTCAGTTCCTCCCTTCAGGGTTGTAGTGGAGTTCAGTATCCAGGATTTCATCGTTTCATTGTGGAAGGGAGTTGAGGTTTTGAGTTTGTGGAGTTGTTTTGACCTCAAGAGATGGTTATCTGGAACTCTGCCTGGAATCAGGGAACCTGCTGCACACAGGTGAATGGCTCAGTGCCTCACTGAAATCGAGGCATGGACCCGAGCCAGCAGTTCTTGGGTCTCTGGGAAAAGCTGTGGGTTTAGAGGAAAATATTGATTGTGTTAGTCAGGGGTAGAACACTGGGTACTTGTTACACTGAGTGCCAGGTGCACTGCCAGTCGAGCTCTGGCTGGAAAGTGAGCTCTGGTTTCCTCCAAAGTTTTGTCATTACTAGGATCACAGGAGTGTCCCTCTGTTCTGCACGGACTTTTGCTTTTCATCATTCACTCTTAACTCCAAGCACACGCTGGGGACGTTTAAGAACTGATTTGTGAAACCGGTGTTTATTCAGTTACATTCAGTGACAGCACCAAAGTCACACTTGCCAGCCATGCCCTGACCCCATTGCAGTGGGGTGTGTTTGTGTAATTTCTGTTACCTCGAAATGCCAGGTACCTTTGAGAAGGGTGTTCAGGCTCCAGGGGCAGAAGCTGGAACATGCCGGCATACTTTCCACACCTAATATAGTCACCCTCTCATGGACTCTTCTGTGCTTGCTGGCATGCCGCTTTATCAGTCATCATCCATCAGTTCAGATGTTTTTTTTCCGAGTACTTACAGAATTCAGACTCTCCAGTCCTGATTTTTTTTTTTTTTTTTTTTATGTTTTCGTCAGAGTGCTTTGGCTGGGTTTAGTGGCTAATAGTGTGATGGGGAATCCAGAATTAGTACCTTACACTCTCTGCTTCTGCATGTGTGATTCACCTTTGGGATGCTTTTTGGAACTTGCAGAAATGAGAAAGGGAAAGCTGGACATTCACAAGAATAATTTTGTTAGGTTATAAAGCATATCTTTTGAGTTTTAGCAGTTTAATCTGATAGGACTTTTTCTTTTAGGACTTAGACTGTATGTATTGCAGAAAGGACTGTTTCTGCTTAAAACCCAGAGATCAACTATTGTAAAAACATGAATATCACTCCCTTTTGGAGAAATGCTTAATACGTTAAAAAACTAAAGAAAACTTTCATCTTGGTCTTTAAATTTGAGCACTTGCCCACACTTGTTGCTTAAAATAGTAGCTTCTGTAGTCCAATAAGTTTTCATTAATGGTTTTGTAAGATAGCAATCTCATAAAGTTATTTCTTTTACCTTAGATGGCAATTAATGCTGTCTACTACATCTTCTGAGCATAATTTTCTATTACCCTCATTTGTCTAGTGTCCACAATCATGGGCCCATGCCCATGCATACTGGAGTGCACAGTGGAGGTCAGAGTCCAACCGTGGGAGTTGGTTTTCTCAGGTCCCAGGGACTGAAATTAGGTCAGCCAGTCCCAGAGCCTTCTGAGCTCTTGCCTGTCATCTTTTATGTTTAAAATATAGAAAATAGACATCCTTCATGTTTGTATCTTTTACCCCTCATTAAATAATCATCTTGAGTGCCAATGCACATGTCCACGATGGACGGTAGGACTTCTAGACAGAGTCTTAGCATCTCACTGTAATTATGTTGAAGTATTCTTTTTGCAGTTTTGAAAATTAATTTTAACTTACATAGGCAATTTGTAACCTGGCCCCTATGCAGAAAACAATCCAAGTGTTCAAATAAAACTAAAGATTTTTTCAATCTTTTCTAATCCCAGTTTTCTCTCCCATAGCTAAGTTGTTCTAAATAATTCTAAATATCTACATACATATTTAATGTTCTAAATATTTACATACATATTTAAGAAAAATAGGTTATATATACTCACATAAATAATTAGTTTATAACGTAACATTTGCCTTTTCTGAATTATGTGTCTTACAGACATTTGAGGTCCATAAATGAAATGATTGACATTGCCGTAATTGCTTCATTATCCTGTAGGACTCAAATATAATACTTTGACCTATCCTTTTTACTGGCCTGTACTCATTATATGTAGAGCTGGATTTCTAAAGATGTTTTCTTTTCAGTATATCATGTACTTTGACTTTATTTCCTCGATAACTCCCTTTTATCTCACTTGTGTTAGTCTCCTTGTTTCTCCCAGTCTTCCTACTGTTATACCATATATGTATATATTGTGTATATATAAATGGTTTTATGTGTCTCTCTATAAAATCTGGATTCACTAATGAATAAACATATTTGTCTTTATGAGTCTAACTTTCCTCGATACAAAATCTCAAGTTGCATCTGTTTTTAGTAAATGATGTGATTTCATTTTTCTTTATGGCTGAGTAAAACTCCATTGTATGCCTCTAACCTTTTTACATTTATTTGTATATACATTATCTATTCATCTGTTGGTGAACACATAGGCTGATCCCATTACTTCTCTATTAGGAATAGTGTCACAAGAAACACAAATGTGACAATATCTCTGGCATATTGACTTAGAGTTCTTTGGGCATATCTGGAATTGATTTAGCTGGGTCATATTTTCAGTTTTATGTGGGTCCTCCATAGTGGTTTCCATAGCAGCAGTCTAACTTACAATCCTGTTACCTGTGTTCCCTCTGCTCTGAACTCTTACCAGGACTTGCCTTCTTGTTGTAATTTCAGTTTGTATTCCTTGGTGGCTGCAGATGTGGAATGTGCTTTCATATGTTTATTGACCCTTTGCTTTGCATCTTTCGGGAACTGTCTATTCATTGCCTTAGCTCATTTATTGATTGGGTTGTTGGGTTTTATTTTGATAATTAGATTTTTGAGGTTTTTTTTTTTTTTTGGTTTGGTGTGTGGATGTGTGAGAGAGTTCTTTATACACTTTAGACAGTAGTCTGTCCGAAGTATAGAGAGTTCTTTATACACTTTAGACAATTGTCTATCCGATGGATAGCAGAGAAAGATTTTCTCTCATTTTATGGTCTGTCCCTTCACTGGGTTGTCTCCTTTGATGGATAGAAGCTTTTTGACTTTATGAAATTCCATTTTTTCCAATTTTTATAATTATTTCCAGGTTATTGGAGTTCTTTTCCAAAAGTCTGTGTCCGTGCCGCTAACAGTTTCAGTTGACCTTAGTCTTTGATCTCTTTTGAGTTATTTGAGTTGTACAGGATGAGAGACTGAGTGAGGTCTAGCTGCCTTCTTTTGCATGTTTCCGCAGCACTCAAAAGTCAGGTGGCTGTTGGTGTGTGGGTTTATTTCTGCATCTTTCCATTCTGCTCCACTCCTCCACTCCACTCCACTTCATTCCATGTGATTTTTTTATATCAGTGCCATACTGTTTTGTTACTATGACTTTTAGTATAACTTTAAATCAGTTTTTGTGATACTGCCAGCATTATTCTTTTTACTCAGGATTGCTTGCCTATGGGGGATATTTTGTGCTTCCAGATGAATTTTAGGAAAGTTTTATTATTACTCTTATTTCTGTGAAGAATGCCATTGGAATTTTGATGAGAATTGTATATTGTTTTAGGTAGTATAGCCATTTTTTTTTTACATTTATTCTACTGACCCAGGAGTGTATAATGTCTTCATTTTGAAGCAAAGAAAAATTTCAATTTCCTCCTCCTTAAGTGTTTAAAAATTTTCATTGTGAGGTCTTTTACCTTTTGGTTAGTTTGCTCTACATACTTTTGAAGCTATAACGAAAGGGATTATATTCCTGATTTATTTCTCAAAATCTTTATTACTAGTTTATAAAAAAGCCACTGATTTTCTATGTTGATTTTGTATCCTGCTACTTTTTGAAACTATTTATCACTTCTCAGAGTTTTCTGATGGAGTCATAGGGTCTCTTATGTGAAGGATCAAATTGTAAAGAATAATTTGACTTCCCCCTTTCCTATTGGTGTCCTTTTTTTTTTTTCTTGTGTCGTTGCTTAAGCTCAGACTTAGAGGACTATATTAAACACAAATGGAGAGAGTTTAGTGGGAAAAAAAAACAACAACACCAAAACCTCATTCCTGAGTTTAATGAAGAAAAAAGCATTGTTTTCCCCATTTACTACAATGTTGGGGTAGTTTCATTGTATATAGGCTTCGTTATGTTGGTCAGGTTCTTTCTATTGCTAGTTTCTTTAGGAATTTGATCATAAAGGGATGCTGGACTTTATCAAAGCTCTTTCCTGCATCTGTTGACGTAATACCAACCCTGGCATCTTTTTTACCGGAAATTCTAAGCTACCTATGCATGGGTATCCTCTGCCATATTCAGAATATAACCACCATCCTTTTTGAAGGATTGTTCATGCTTTGAGAAAAAAAAAGTTCTGAATTGTTTTTTATTTAGAATTCACACATATATGTTTAATATTTACTTAGGTGATTTTTCAATTTCAGTTTGAGAATTTTATTTATTTATTTAGTCTGCAAACGCTAGGAGTATTTTTACTATACCTCTTTATATATTGTGTACCATTTGAATGTTGTTCACAATCACCTTCAAAGGGTTTTCTTGTGTGAGAGAGATCAACATGAATTTGATCCCTGGAAACTACATAGTGGGAGGGGAGAAATGACCTCCACACACGCCCCATGACACAGGCACCTATGAGTACATGCACACATGTGCGCACCCGCGCGCGCGCGCGCGCACACACACACGCACACACACACACACAGAGAGAGAGAGAGAGAGAGAAGAGAGAGAGAGAGAGAGAGAGAGAGAGAGAAATGTAATAAAACACTTGAAGTTTTATTTCATGGTAGGAGGTGTAGCTCAGTGGTGGAAAACTTGCTAAACATGAATGAGGCTCTGGGTTCAGTGTCTATGACCAAGAAAAATGTTTTCTTTATCTAACTTGTAGTCATGTTGGACTTTATGTATCCGTCTTGTGAAAAATGCAGAGAAATAGAGAACTAAATTATTCTGTTTGGACCTGATTTGTTATGGGCTGAGTGGTAGATATGCCAATATTCACATTATTGATTTTTCTGAAGTAAAAGTAGTATGTGGAAAGGTTTTTTTTTTTTTTTTTTTTTTTTTGTGTGTGTGTGTGTGTGTGTGTGTGTGTGTGTGTGTGCTGTGTCCCTTAGGGAAGAAGAGATTAGTGTCCCAAGAAAGTGGGAGGAGATGAGCATGGGTTATTTCATTTTTATAGTTTAAGTACAAAGGAGATGCTCCTGTCTAAACCAGCTCCTGGGACCCAGATAAAGAGGATATTATTTCACCAAGTAAAAAAACCAGTGAGAGAGACTGATGGATGACAGCTTCATTTATCATGTCTTTATCAAGGGCCGGTTCGGCTCTCTACAAGTCCCTGTGCTGAACAGTGAGGTAGAGCAAGAGTACCTTGCTTTTATGTCTTTACCAATACCATGAAACAGACACCAGATATCAAGTACTCTCATAATGTCAAGTGAAATTCCCACTTTGGTCAAGCTGTGAGGGACATGTTGTCATGTTGTGAGATCCCATGTGGAGGAGCATCTGTCTGGGAAATGTGCTCACTGGAGAGAAGGGTCCACTGAGGAGATCTGAAGAACATCATGATTGGCTGGGCAAAGTTGACAAGGTGGGATAGAAGAGTCTGAGTCAGAGAAAGTACAACATGTGTGAATGTTTGAGTGGCCCCAGATAAATGGAGTTGAGGCATGGATAGCATGGCTGGGGCTTCAGGATCCTGTTTGTTGGTCCGTCCCATCCCTTTGATCTCCCTAGACTGGATATTGGACTTCCCTGGGCTCAGCCTTTAACTGTCTTTACTCACCTGCACTCACTTAGTAATCTTCTCAGTTTTATGACTTTGACGGTATACTATTTGCTGATGAGTTCTTGCTATGAAATCAAATTAAAGTGTGCCAGGGATGGCTTTCAGGGATGTGGGTGGGACACATGCAAGAGCAATAGCAGCCTCTTTGGAAAATGTAGCCTTAGGTTAAAAATAAAGGCTGATTCCCTTGAGGAGTTCTGAATCTCTGAAAAAGGGGGGAGGGGCTGTGTGGTGCATAGCCAGCAATGTGGATTTCATTCATTAGAGTTTTTTATTTGCCTTCCTGACCTTAAAGTGTCCTCATGTGTTTTCTCTTTCATTCAAGTGATGCACTGTTTCTTAGAGGAGATGAAACTGATAGTTGGTCTCCATGATGTTTGGAGACTATCAGTGACACCAGAAGCGATGGTTAATCTTTATATATGGGGCTAGTCCTCAAAATTTTGTTACTTAGATTTTCTGAATTTACCCAGACTTATGGCCTGATCATCTCCAGATGATCCATCTACACTCTGCCTTTGAATTAGTAGGAGATTTGTAATCTGCATGTTTGTTATTTAGGAGATATGGAGTACAAAGTCAGTAAAGAGCCACAGGAGAGGGAAGTATTATTGCCAGTAAAAGAGAATTGCAGACTAATTCTCCTTGTGATGTGAGGAGTGAACTCTGCCACCCAGTCAAACTGCAGTGACTTCAAAACAGATCAGTTGCTGCTTTGGATGGCAAGAAACCCAACATTTGGAAGTGCCATTCAAAGGAGTATGGTTGTGTGCTCACCGAGCAATAGTGAGTCTTGTAGAGACAGAAACACATGGATCCATCTCCACACAAGCAGCAATCCCATAGCTGGCTGTCAAGAAAGCTTGGGACCTTCCATGGATCACCAAAATAATGATTAATTTACATGTAGTTGAACTACCTACCAGAGTACTGATGTGCCAAGAATTGTACTTGGTTGTTTCACAGTGTATGTAGCCCTTGAGAGAATCATAAAAATGGAGGCAGCTTTGACTCTGTTAAATATGGTTGCATTTCTGCTGCCATGGGCTCTTGAGATGACCTAGGATAGAGCCTCTGACTGAAAGGGAGGCCCCACATTTCCTTCTAGTGCTCAGCCAATGAAATAAATTATATCTGCTGGCTCCTTTCTCTCTTTATAAATTGGCTCCTTTCCCATTTTCAGCATGCCTTCCTTCTGCACTGAGGTTCTACATATATACTCAGAGTTTCTGATACCCTGTAACTTACACTTGAGTTGCCTAACATAGGCTAATGTGTTCCTTCCAGCTTCCAGATGTAACTTAAAAGTTTGGTTTCTTGAGGAAGAGGGTTATATCAAATGAGTTACTTTCTCCTATATAATAGGTCACTTAAACATGCTGTCTTTGTCAGGTGCCTAACTCACTTGAGTACAGCCAACTTTGACTTCCATGATGTGTTATGAGGTATGACCACTTGACCACTTTGGATAGTGTTTTCTCTTTCTCTCCACCTCTCTCCTCTCTCCTCTTTCCTTGTGCTGGATAGTTTATGTCAACTTGACACTGGCTAGAGTTATCTGAAAGGAGGGGACCTCAACTGAGAAAATGCTTCCATAAGATCTTGCTGTGAGGCATTTTCTTAACTAGTGATTGATGGTGAGGGCCAAGCCCTTTGTGGGTGGTGCCATCTCTGGGTTGGTGGTCCTGGGTTCTATAAAAAAGCAGACAGAGGAAACCATGGGGAGCAAGCAAGGACCCCTCCATGGCCTCTGCATCAGCTCTTGCCTCCAGGTTCCTGCCCAGTTTGAGTTCATGTCCTGATTTCCTTCAGTGATGGGCTACAATATGGAAGTATAAGCCAAGTAAACCCTTTCTCTCCAGACTCGCTTTTGGTCATGGCGTTTCATCACAGCAATAGAAATCCTAACGAAGATATTGCTCTTTCTTCTGTCCTCTCTTCTTTCTTCTCTCTCACATCTATCCTTCCTCCTCCTCTCCTTCCCCACTCCCCAGAAGCTATATCAGTAGACTAACTTTTCTTATAGGGTCCATAGGAATATTATTGAAACTATGGTCTGTATCAGTGTGGTATAATGACAAACATATTTTACTCTGTGTGTGTGTGTGTGTGTGTGTGTATGTGTGTGCGCGCACGTTTAAGTAATAAAGTCACTACATTCACTACAAGGTTATAATATTTGGGAAAAATGCTAATATCTCACGACAAGGTATGTTTGTATTCTGCTGTATTGTAGTGGATGGAACAGATAAAATGGTACTGAAACCAGCCTGTACTCTAGGAACTTGCAGAATCATTTCGAAGATGATGAATATGAAAATCCTAAATGATGTTTTCAGAAAATATAGAAAATATGAGCTTGGTGACACAGAAATCAAAGGGAGCAGGAATGATTGGGAGAGTTCAGTTCATAGGATGTCACAGGTTAAACAGGCCAGAGAGGCAGGAAAGCAGGAATAAAGCCAATACTTGTGTAAAGTATGTCAGTAAAGATTGGTACGTAGGCAAGTGGAAGAAGGGAGACAGGATTTGGTGTCTGTTCCTCAGGTCTCTGTACAATGAGCTATTTCACTTCTAAGGAAACCATTGGATGCTTTATACACCTAATAGAAAGCATCAAGTTTTATCACCCATTTTTTTTCCCCTGAAATACAATTTGTTTAATTTAAATCTATTACAAACCCAGAAAAGTCTGTTCAGTAACTCATTATTTGCGTTTTGCCATTCCTACCCAACTGCCACTTTACTAGAAGAACAAAGAAAATAGCAGCAAAGATGCTGGCCCAACCTCTACAAGCAGGTGTTCTTTCTTCTGTTAAGAAAGGCATCTCACCCCATCTTCCCCAGGCGCTCCTGACGCAGGCCTCTGCTATGTGTCACCCATCATTCTCAGGCATGCTGACTCCAGCCTGGTCATCCTCCTTATCTCTGGTACTCACGGCTCTATCTGTCATCACTCATTTTCAACACAGCCTCATAAGCCTTGCTTGGTTTGGACCTGATTCAAATCTGTCTTGTTGCCTCCCTTTATCTTACTGTCTTCATTTCTTCTAGCTGCTAATGGCCAGTCCTCCTTTCTCTGACTTCCCTTTTCCAAGGAAGTACTGTCACTGTTGGCATCCTTAGACAATTCTGTTTGGATGTGTGACTTGTTTTATTTCGCCTTTTTGGATGGAAGATATTAAAACATATTTTAGTTTTTGCCATTGAAAGTGATTCTTTTCATTGCAATGTCAAGACATATTTATTGTAGGAAAGTCAAGAATTACTATAGACAAAAGGAAATTGAAATTAATTGAAACTCTCCTCATCTAATCACTGTTGAAAACTTGGTCCATAACTTCTTTGGTCTTTAAAAAAATGTGTATATAGAGGGTTTGGGGAGATCGTTCAGTGGTTTAAGAACACATATTGCTCTTGCAGTGGACTGAGGTTGTTTCTAGTACCCACACTGAGTGTCTCCAACAACTGCCTATAATTCTTGCTCCAGGAAATCAGAAACTCTCTTTTAACTCCATGAGCACCTGCACTCATGTATATATGCCCCTACAAATACACATACTTAAAAGTAAAAGAAATCTTTAAAAGATTTTTAAAATATATATATAGAGAGGTGGATGTTTTCTTTTAAGCATAAATTCAATAATGTAGAAGTAGCTTTGTCAGCTGTTATTTTTCCTTTAACAATGTCTGTGTCAGTGAACTTGCAGGTGTATAATGCATTTTTTTCATTTAACACTGTCCCAACTGGCTTTTACTATTATCAAAATTTCTTCTATATAGCTTCTTGAAGCCCATATACTATTCCATTAAGTAAGTGGAAATCTAGTTCCTTAACTAATTTCCTATTGTTTGTCATTAGTTTCTAATTATTCATTTAAAAATATAATGTTAACTTCTTTAAAAATAACTTTTAAATATTTACTTTTAAAGTTTTATGTATATGAGTGTTTTACCTACATGTGTGTATGTGTACCACATCCGTGCCTGATGCATATGTAATCAGAAGAGGCTTTGGGTTTCCTGGAGCTGGAGTTACACATGGTTGTGAACCACTGCATGGGTGCTGGGAACTGAACCTAGCTCTTCAGCAAGAGCAGCAAGTGCTCCTAACAGCCAAGCTCTCTCTTCAGCCCATAAAGTAGTTTTTTGTTTTTTTTAATTGTAGAAAACAATACAAAAACACTTCCTTGTTAGCAAAGTTGACATACAGTTTAGGCTGGCAACTGCTTTATCTTCACTCACAATCCCAACTTTTCAACTGCTAATTACAATTCCTGCTCTGCTCCTCACTATTTTATTAAATAGTCCACTTTTTGAAATTACTCCCTTTTGTTAAATGGCGTTATAGAATTTACCTTTTATACCCTTACATCCTTTCTACTTCTGTGTTTCTAGCTTCCATGTGTTAGCTAGCCTCATATTCTTTTCTAATTACTGATGTATGCATAAGAAGCACGTCTCATACTTATTTGGGAGAAGAAAATGAATAAATTTGGGCTCAAACTCAGAAGCACATGGGGTGGGGGGGGTAGGTTAGAGAGAACAGTAAATAAAGGAGAGGAATTTGTTTAGTGGGAGGAATGTCAGAACCAATCAAGTAGTTCAGTTAGGAGGCCCTGCCGACAGCTCAGCTCCTGATGCAGTTGATGCTGGCGATCCAATGACTTGTGGTTTCTGGGGCATTGAGGGGGAGGACCTGGGCAGGAGTAGCTGCCAATCATGACCCCAACCTTAATGAAGAAATTTGAGGGGCCCAGGAGACAAGTCAGTTGGTAACAAACATGGGGACCTGAGTTAGATCCTACTTTAAAAGAGCTGGGATGGTGCCAGCATTGGTGATGCCAAAGTGGAATCAGTCCCTGCATCTTGATGGCTAGTGAGTCTAGCCTAACCCATAAGCTTCAAGCCAACCAGACTTTTTCAAAAACAAGGTGGTTGGCTCCTGAGGAGCAACAGCTCAGTCGGACCTCTGATCTGTACACATATACTCACAAACATGTACCCACAAATAGCAACACACCCACACCCATACACAAAGAAGTTTTAGAGGTTAGTGTGCCTCAGTGGCTGAGAGCTGAGGTGGTGGGATGGACAGGCAGGGAAGCTTAGAATTGAAAGGCAAACTTTGCTATGTCTTGTTTTTAACTTGTCAACTAAGGATGATAATATTTATTTACCTCACAGAGGTGTGGGTTTAAGATGCATGAATAGAACTGTGCCTGGAGCATAATACACATTTGATATATTGGTAATAACCAAGAACTCAGAATCAGGAGTTGGCTAGACACGGGGAACTACTACCTAGTGAGAGCTGGCTACCAAGGAAGGAATGCATGCTCATCTCTTACATCTCAAGAACTACCACAGCAGTTAATTCTTGTACATTTAATTACCTATCTGATTGTGTGTTTCAGCCTCAGATATGTACTGGAATAACTTAAATTTCACTTGGGAATCTTGGCCTGTTTATGACTGCAAAAACCTCAATCCTTGGCTTGTATTATCTGGCTTTTTCTTATTATAATGGATTTGATACCTACCTGCTTGACAACACATGCTTGCTATTGAAGGTCAAGGACTCAGGTGAAGGTGATAGAGTTGAGCTTAACAACAGAAGATCAGAGAGTGGGTTGGTCTTTTGAACAAAGGAATCAGGAAGTCACTGGCATGTTATTTGATATATTTTAAACTAAAATATACTCAAGGTCTGTGCCTTACTGGCACTTGCTCTCTCTTCCTCCCTCCATTTCCTGTCTCGCTTCTTTCCGTTGCTCCAAACAGCATCCTCTCTGTTTACTCACTGTTCAGCAGGAGAGTGGTACTACCTCCATCTTGACCCTATGTGTTTGGTCTTAGGTATGTAGGTCTTTGATACTTTGACAGAGAGATGGCCCATGGTAGCTTATCTAGTTTGATGTCTCGGGACCCTTCTCTGGAGATGAAGTGGTGCTAGAGAGCGCCTATGGAGCCTCTAAGTAGAGGACACTATTTCTGGACCCTGACACTGTGTCATTGTCACAAGTTGTTGCCTTGCCATCTTTGCACAAGAACTCTGGCTCACTTATGCTTGAGGGGTTACTTCAGTTGTGGAAGACTGGAAGGATCCAGGGATGACTGGGTCCTAGACCATATTTTTTTCTTGTAGCTCCTTTCCACCTGGGCTGTTGAGAAGGGCACTCATGAGTAGAGAATGGCAACTGGAGATGAGTAACCAGCTTATTTTCATCAATTGAGTAAACATTGGCAAGTTTAACAGGCTTAGCTCTAATAGGAATCTGGTATAAAGTGCTTAGTGAAAACAGAATGATTTTAGATTATAAATATGCAGTATCATGTTTTAACTGACTGCATTTCTGAGTTTGTAGTCAGAAGATTTCCTGTGTCCTGGCCTGCTGGCAGTTGGGACAAATCTCTCCTACTCGCATCCCTCAAGTAAACACACAGAGGCTTATATTAATTATAACTGCATGGCCATTAGCTCAGACTTATTACTGACTAGCTTTTATACTTAAATTAACCCATAATTCTTATCTGTGTTTACCATGTGGCTTGGTACCTTTTTTCAGTTCTGCCTTCATGAACATCTTGCTTCCTCTGTGTCTGGATGATGACTCCTGACTCAGTCTTCCTCTTCCCAGAATTCTCCTCATCTGCTTATCCTGCCTATACTTCCTGCCTGGATACTGACCAATCAGCATTTTATTTATCAACCAATCAGAGCAACACATTCACAGCATACAGAGGGACATCACCCATCATTAGTCTTCTTGGTTGGTCCATTCACATGGGTCCCCCTATTCTGTTCTCCCTGAGTGGTGAAGAAATAGAAGGAATACAGATATCCATCTTGTCCAAAACGAGCCTTACATCACAGAGGGCCAAGAACATGTCTTTGCACCACAGAAAACATTGGTCTACTGAGCCAAGTACTGGTGCTTCTGGTCTCAGCTCTGCTCAGAGAGGTCATGGACAGGTTCAGTGTTAAGGGATTTCCTTAGAGAACTTGGCTGATACTCCTGTCTTAGGGAATAAAATCCTAATAAAGTCTATGGATTTCCCGTCAGCCCTCTGCAGTGTGAAGATGCGTAGTGTGTCTGTGCTGCCTGCAGAAGTGAAATGGGTGGAGAAGCCTCTCTGCTCTTCCCTGTGACAGCTGTCTGAGAAGCTTGGACTTGCGGAGTGCCATCTTCCAGGCTGCTATTACAAGATACCACAAACTAGGTGGACTATAAAAACAGAAGTGCGCTCCTTATAGTTCTGAAGGCTTAGAAGTTCAGTTCAAGGCAGATTTGATATTTGATGAGGGGCTGCTTTCTGACTCAGTTCCTTCTTGCTACACATTTGCATGGTGTCAGGGTCTAGGAGTCTCCTTTTGGCCTTTTTTTAAAGGCACTAGTTCCAGTTGTGAGGGCCCCACCTGCATGATCTCTTCATGTCCTAGGAGACTCCACCAACTGATATGATCGGCTTGGAGGATAGGGTTTCAGTATGTGGATTTTAGCAGGAGACCCAACATTCAGACTTCAAGAAGGAAATTGGCATGAATTAATATCTGGGTATTTGCTTTGAGGTATTTACCCTTTTAGAGATTTGGTAAACTCTGTTTTAGGAGGGAACTAGAGAGTTCTGTATCCAAGTAAGTGCTCTTTATTAAGTTTAGTAAATTGTTAATTTATCATTCAGATATCCAAAATTTATAGGTCACAAAGATCAAAGGAAAAGAACTTAAATACTGATTAGAACAGTGAATATATAATTTACAATTGTGAAATTAGATATATTGTAACATAATGAGTTTCTTTTATTTTCTGTCTTAAACCACAGATATATTTTCCTATCTTTAATAGGTCAGAAGTGCAGTCTTGCACATTCTGGTGCTTTGTTTGAAAAGCTTTTTATTCACTTAAAATGTTAGAGATATGTACATGTTGGACTGTGAATAGTGTCTGCATGACCAGATCTGAGCAGTTTTTTTTTGAATTCGTTAGATTGTGCAAAATCAAGAACCCCACACTGACTTCAGTTCTTAAAGTTTCATGGCAATACTTTACGAATTCTACTTATGGATGATAAGTAAATTTAACTAAGCAAGAAAGTTCACATGCAGTTGAACTGGCCACCTGTGTGATGCCATTTGTATCCAGCTGGGGCTTTGGCTATGAGGTATATATTTAAGAAATGATGAAGGAGGCTGCCATGCTGGAATTTTGCCAGGAGGCTCTGAACTGGACTGCGAAGCTGTTTGTTCAGCGTCTAGTGAGTGTGAATGTTCAATTTAGGGACGGAAGATAGAAGAAACAGCCCACAGGACTAAACCCATCCTCCAGGCAGTAGTCTCAAGAAAGTCAATAAAGTGGCCACTGGGATTCTCATGTTAGAAAAAAAAAAAAAAGATTAAAAAATATAGAAATAAAAAGAATGCTGAACAATTTTGGTTTCTTTGACTTTAGATGGCAGATTGGGATTCCTGTGTCTCAGTAGCTAGTATGTTGTTTTTCCTTTTCCATACATCAAAACAAGGAAATCACTTGTGGAATAAACTTGACCGTTCTTTAGAATCTCTTAGCAAAAGCTGGCAAACTTCAAAAAGCTTGTAACTTTTAAAACTGCACCGTTGCTTGTTTGCTTGTTTGTTTATTAATGAAAAAAAAAAAAAGCCTTGGATTTTCTTGTCACTTCCGCTTAAGTTTACTGACAAGATCATGGTTTCTGATTTTGAGTATCTATTTTAAAAGGATTTCTTCAAAGCATTTGGTATATCTTCTTTCTTCTTTCTTTTTCCCTTCCTTTGCACTATGCCTTCCTCCCTTCCTTCCATCCCTCTTACACTATGCACCTGTCCTCTCCTCTGCTCCGGTTCTCTCTGGCTTCTGTCACTCATTCTGAGTGGCTCTGCAGGTCACTCTCTCCTTGGTCATCTCCCCATGCTCCTCAGTTTCTCAGCTCATCTGCTCTTCTCCCAACCTGGTGCTTCCAGAAGGCTGCCAGACACCTCAGGTGCTGCTTAATTTAGAGTTGAATGTGGAAGTGCCTTCAGGTAGGTAGACAACACGATTCTCCTGGCATTCTCTCCATGGGGTCAGTGGCTGATACGGGAGGACAGGTCCTGTGACCTTGGCAGCCAGCCACAAGGGACGACTTAGTCATAACTCACCGGAGTGAACTTTCAGCCTCCTTGAATATGCTCCAATTCAGTTTCCTTAATCATAATTCAGGAACACTTCCTGGAGTCTTTTTTTTTTTTGTACTCTGTTTGTCTGGGACACCACTGGTTTTTATACATGACTTGGTAAAAGGAATATTTTGTCATTCATTGCATTAGTATTACAGAGAAGTGATAATTCTTTGCATTGATCGTTCATCCTCTTCAGAATACTTGTCTTCCCCCTCAACAGGGTGACTGTATTAGCTGTTGATTTCTTCCCCTGGTAGGATGAAATACTCTTCACTTCTCAGAAATTCCAGCTGTCATCTGTGGGTCTCTTAGCAGGGCATTTAATTTTCCTGTCCAGCAGAATTTGAGATCTGAACTCTACTTGGATAGAGAAGCCAGCAGTGGGAAAAGGCTTGCTGGTGACCTCACCTGCAGGAATTGGTTGCCCTGTGCCTGTCTGCACATCCATCCACCAGGACTTTGTTAGGCAGGAAATCCTGTGAAGTTCCTGCCCAGGCTTACCAAATAGAGCTCTGAAGGATTGCATTCTTCTGGCCGGTCTCCTGCCTTATTAAAACATGTATGGAAGCCTTTTTTACCCATGAGTTCTTGCTGACAGGTTGACCTCAGGTCACGATGGTAAGTAAAGATAAGAGTGTTCCATGATGGGCATGGTCCAAAAAACACATGGAAACTTTTATGCAGAGTTGGCATGAGAAGGAGTCTTAGTGATGATAGCCCAGCCCTAGAAATGGGATGCTTTTCATAGAGAGCAGAGGGTCACTATAAATCATCAAAAGTGAAGCTTTGTCGTTGGACAGGCATAGACCCAATCCTGGGCTTTGTTCCTACTAGCTATGTTCTTTTGGGTCTGAAGCCTCGGTTGTCACCATCTGTGAACACTATTAATTTTCCAGAAGGTTTATGAGAATCCAATGGGAAAATATATAAAATGCTCAACACAGTTCCTAGTGTGTAGTAAATGTGAGATGACTATTGATTTTACTATTGATTTGGGATGCCTTTCTGTTCTACTGCTCTCTAAATTGTTATCAAAAGCAAATTAAAGACAATGGTGTGTCTGCAGTTTCCACAGCAGTGCTGTGTAGAGAGAATTATGTTCCAGTGGCCTTCATGATAGGGTATGTGTCACTCCCTTGGGACCTTGTGATGATCTTTTGATGATAGCCAGGAATACTTCTCAGGTTTCATCTTCTAGACCCTCAGCATCTGAGTATTTTTCTAAAAGTCCACTTGTAGGTGGCATTAGGACAGAGCCTCGGTCCCACCTTCCCTTTCACAATTGCTTTCTTACCCTTTTGATACACAGAGATTCTCATACCCATCTCAAATCGTTCCATGGTGTTTTGTCCTGAGGTGAAAAACAGGGATTCCAACGACAGAGTAAGTTTGAAATACTGATTTTAATGGAACCTTTTTGGTTAAAGGCATCATGAGTCTGCCTCCTAATGAGAAATGTCTTCACAAAAAAAATTTTTACTTTTTATACTTAATGAATTTAAGTTGTTAATAGCTGTCAGACATAGTGGCACACGCCTTTAATGCCAGCAGTCAGGAGGCAGAGGCAGGGGGAGTTTTGTGATTACTATGGATTTTGAGGCCAGCCTGGTCTCCATAGTAAGGTCCAAGAAAGCCAGAGCTACCTAGTGAGACCCTGTCTTAAAAAAAAAAAAAAAAAAATTAAAACAAATAAACAAACAACCCCCCAATGTTAGTATTTGTGCTGCTTTGATCATAGGTTGTTAATGACATCTGTGGGGATTACACTTTTCAGGATAGTTTCTTTATACTTGGGGCTCAGTATAGGGATTATAGAGACAATAGGGAATTTTAGAAAATTAAACTTGAAAAATATCTCTGGTTTCATAGTACTCCAATGGTGGTTGACAGGAGACCCAAACACATAGCTTTTTATATTACATTATAAAAATTTTGGTGGGAAATGGACATAAGAATATGCTTTCAAGAAGAGACGAGAACAATGTGAACTGTCCAACTGCTAAGGAAATTTGTTTGTGTGGATGATAGTCGATATCAAATGATTACAATTTTCATGTTACTGTGGATGCATTTTAAAATTTGAAGATGTAACAAATATCAGACATGTTCTTTTAGGTTTTTAAGCTCATGATGGAAATGTTAGGTGTCAGTTTAATAATGAGCCTAGAGAAACAGTTTTTTATGTTTTGGGGAAGACAACAAAAGGTGCAAAAGATGGTTTCGTTTCATCGCTGCAGATTTCTTTCCTTGAAGAAGTACAGGCTCCTCTTTTGCAGCTCTTGTCATGCTCAGAGGTGACTGTTGCTCTTCATGACAACCTTCTGTTAAGTCAATCTTTGACGGAAAATCAAGACTACCTTTCTTTTGTTGACAGAAGTGTCGAATATTTCAGAAGAAAACCAGAGACCCCTGCTTCTGGGAGTTTGGGGGCCACCTTTGTTCTTGGGTTTAGAAACTGGATTTTAATGGGAGTGACAACAGTCAAGTAGCGTGGTAGTTGAGTATGTCTGTGACTCAAATGATGACACCACAGTGTTATATCAACTGTACTGCTTTATGTCAACTACGCTGCTGGTGAGCATGCGTCTTGGAGACACTGTGACTTCTCACAGAACACTCAGAGCGACATCTTTGCTGAGATGCTTGGTGCTTGGCAAGGTTGTGGGAGGAACTTTTCCTGGATTGGCTCTCTCTAAAGAGCCCTGACAGTCCAATGGTTAAGTGATAAAATGACTTCTGTGCGAAAATTTGGACAGTAAACACTCAGAGCTGTCCATTATTTTCTTTAATTTCGAATTTATTCTTTACAACTTGGAGGTAATTGGATATTCTGGAAATAGCCAGAACTAAAGACTAAAACAAAAACTTGAACTGATGGCATTGTATTGTGTTTTTGTTTTTTTTTTTGTTTTTGTTTGTTTGTTTGTTTGTTTTTACACTGAACTATGCTAATCCCACATTTGGTCTAATTTCTTTTAATACATTTTAAAAGAATGTGCTTTATGTAGAAAGGAAGCCATTAAAGTCAGTGAGATAAACTCTACTTTGCCTTTTCTTCTAGGTGAAAAGAAATGGGCTGTCTCAAACAGTGAGCCAGGAAGAAAGAAAGAGACAAGAGGTATGTTCCTTGCTCTGAGTGATGTATGGCGTCACTTATACCTTTTGTCTTCATCTACTGTGTGTGCTTAGTCAGTGTTGGGAAACATATTTGTTTTCTTTCTGTGAGCACAGCAAGTTTTGTCCTTGAATAAAGCTTCACACATCTTAGCCCCCAGAACAGAAAAAAAAAAAAAATAGTATAAGGGTCATAATATCATTTGCATTTAAACAATGAAGCACCTGGAAGAAATATTGTTCCATGTTGAAATACAGATGGTAGATCCTGGAGTTGAAAAAGCCAAAAGCAGAATCTAGTGCTTAAATAAGTCTCTACACAATATACCCTGATGGTCTAGTGCACGCCACATGGCGAAAACTGGAGAAGGAGACATGGACTTATGAATTTCCTTTGCAAATTTTCTGTGAATTAAGAAGTACACCAAAAACTAAGTTTACATAAGAAAAAGGCAGATAATAGGACTTTATAACTTGAAATTTAAATAAATACAGTTTAAAGTTTTTGCTTTTTTTTTTTTTTTTTTTATTTGATTGTTGTTGTTTTGCTCTTTTGAGCCAGGGTTTTTCTATGTAGCCCTGGCTTTCCTGGAACTTACTATGTAGACTTGAACTTACAGAGATCCACTGCTTCTGTGTCCCAAGTGCTGGGATCAAGTGTGCACCACCACCCCCTGCTTTGCTCATTCTTACAATATTGTGAAGCTGTCGCTCTGTCTCATCTTATGCATCTTAGTATGTTTACATACATGCACTTTTACATACAGGTAAATTAATTCTGCACAGATACGAAGGTGTCCTTGTCTTACACAAATGACATGGAATAAAGGAAAAATATTTGGGTTTATAATAATGACATTTTTAATTTTAAAAAAGTTAAAGAATATATCATAGCACTTGAGGGTACCCACAGATGAAAAATTAACAAATGCATGTTTTTTTTTCACATTTAAAAGACAATAAAACAATAAAATCTTATATTCTCCTTGATTCAATTCCTTTCTCTCTTCTCCAGAGAGAAGTTCAATGACATATTGCTGTGTATTCCATATACATACACATACATTAAATGTTAGACTGTTTAATTTTTACCTTCAACATATTTAGGAGTTTATCTGTGATGGTGTATATTCCCTCTGGTCATTGTTTAAGCCTCTGTGTGGTGCTCCATTCTCTGAATGCCTATATCAGTTTTACTAAGGGCTAGCAGAGGTTAGGCTTTTTTTTTTTTTTTTTTTTTTTTCTGTTTATTATAGGAATAAATGATATTTCTCTCTTTGTTGACAAATTCAAGGATTTCTCCAAAGTCTTAAGTCTATTAAAACAATCTGTCTTTTACATCTTATGCATTTGAATTTTGCCTATATCTATTGAATTTAAATATCTTTATTGAGATTTCTCATACAAATACCATGACAGCTGAAGTCTCATGCTCTAACTCCTTTCTCTTCCTCGGGCGTAGCCTTCTTTGCTCTCCATTAGTTGATGCCTCTTTAGTGATGTAGTCAACCATTACTACCTTAAACTTTTCTGCACTTTACCTTTGCATGTGATCTGTTCTGCATAGTCTGGTGTGTCTTTAGTCGGTCTTTGTATTTTGAGTGTGATTACAGAAGCCTTTGTTGTTGGAAATATTTGAAGTCATTCCAAAGCAGAAAATCCATCAACCACCTATATTACCTATTATATTTGTTCAAGAATGGAAATTTTTCGTGAGTTTGTTTTATGTTTCTTAGGGACAGTTGTGTTGATTGCATAGACTTGTATAAGGTACAGGCTAACTTTTCATGTTCTTACTCTTTAGTTTTTAAATAGTTATATCAGTTAATTCCTTGGAGCTTAGCTGAGGCTAGACCAGAATCTTTATGGACAAGACTCCCAAAACCTTACAGATGTAAGGGGGGGGGGGGGGGTCAGTGAACAGTGTTAGCTCTGAACAGTTGGCTCTGCTAACTTGATACGCAGGATGTAGCCCAGCCATTGGCAGCTAGGAATTGGCAGCTGGGAATCCACCTGCCTATGTTTGTCCTCCCACCCAGCAATCATCTTCTGTGCTCTTGGGGCAGAGCCTGGAAAGAAACAAAGATGTAAACGCCATGGTACCCAGGCCTGTAAGAATATTTACACTCCCCATCCCCCCATCCCACCAAGAAATTCTCCTAGCATTCTTATTAGTAGAGAATCTAAATCTGACTTTGTTGAAGAGGTAGACGAATTCTTTACACAGGGTGTTGTGTCTCTGTAAATGTGGCATGGCATTTCATCATTCATAGTTATCAGAAACCTCTGGTTTGTCACCAAGGGTCTCTGCTGAGGGTGCTTTGTTCCTTCTTGAGACACTGATGAGAGCAGAGTGGGTGGCTTGTTGAGCAGATGGAATTACTTTCAATTGTATGAGTTATAGAAAAGAATTCCTGTGGCTGCTAAGAACCTTGTAAGGGTAGGTGCGGTCATGCCACACAGTATTTGCCGCTGTTAACTGCAAGTTAGTCATATTAAAACACAGAGAGAAGGAACAAATGCGAGAAGGGAGCGAGAGGGGAACTATGTGTGAGCCAGTGATCATAAATTCCTAGTGTCCCTGAAGCAGTGTGCTTTGAAAGCAGGGCTAGAGGAGGTGACCCCAAAGGTTAATTAGTGTCACAGTGAGATTTTATGACATGCCCTACTTCCTTCCATAGATTGTACCCTGTGGCAAAGGCATGACCTCAGGATGCCATGGAAAGTCATCCTGCCTCTTTAACTTTTCCTTTTATGTACAAGCAGTGACAGTTCTCAGTTTAGGTACACATGCCTTCCATAAAGACAGTGGTTTGGCGATGCATTTCCCATGTCATTCCTATAGACAACAGTGAACGTTGTATTTAATTCTTCAATTAAAGTAATTAGCAAAGTATTTATTTTTTCACTTTGCCAGGCCATCTTTGAAGTCATATCCTCTGAGCACTCATACTTACTCAGCTTGGAGATCTTGATACGGATGTTTAAAGATTCTAAAGAATTGAGTGACACAATGACTAAAACCGAGAGGCATCACCTTTTCTCCAACATTACAGATGTCTGTGAGGCCAGCAAAAAGTAAGTACTCTTCAGTTTGCCTGTGGCCAGTCTGGGACAGTACTTACCAGGGACACTGTGTCCTCTGAGAGAGGAGTGGCTGGGCTTAGGAAATCTCTCTCCACACAACTGGCTGGTGTCTTCATCCGTGAAGTCAGTTTCAGGATGTGCTGTGAGCTGGTGATTTAGATGTTGAGCATCTGTGTTTGCCCCTTGACTCAGGTCTCCCCAGCCCTTCTCTTTCCCTGCATCTGTTCCTTTGTTTCTTTGTTTACAGGAGCAGGAGCCTGCTCTGGGCTAGGCTGGGACACTTGTCTATTTTAGTAAAAAAGGACAGGCTTGGAGCTTTTATCTTCTGTACAAATAGTTGGGTAGACTGCAACAGTGTTTTTAATTATGTCACTTTGAGTTTTGTCCTGAGAAGTTGATACATTCATTGTGTAGTACATTTCCATACATTCAAAACTTATATTCAACATTTTTTCTAGATTTTTTTTTTTATTTAAGTATTTCTGCGTATACACATATATTTGATGGATAAATACCTCAATGTTTAATAATGAAATTTTGTTTATAATTTTATCCTATTTTATTTTTTAGTGTGTGTATAGGTATGTGTGTAATAGATTCATTTTTTTTTAAATGCTGATGTCACAAAGGGTTATATGGTAAGAATTCTCTTTATGTACTGCTTGCTGGCCACCTGGAAAGCAGCTAGAGCAAACATTTCTTCCTTATGTATCTTTCAAAATAGATTATGAGTTATGTTAGGAAATATACTTTTTCTCATTTTTATTTAAATGGTAATACTCTGTGGCTAAACATTCTTCCCCTTAACCCTTTCACCTAAATTGTACAAGCCATTACACGTCTGTAATTAAAAGTATCTCCCCTTTTAAAAATACTTTTTTATTGCAACTAAGGCACCAAATTACCAATTAGGCAGCAGTATTCAGGGAGCAGAGCATGGGGCTGATGATCCTTCTTAGATCTGTCAGTTCAGTAAGGACTGCAGATGCTGTTCCTCTAATCCACCGCACTTTATTTATTCAGTAATGGGTATTTCTATAAAGAAAATGCACATCTGTCTATTAGAGTACCTGTGATGTACTTCCTCTCTTTGTTGATGTCCAGGTTTTTCTCTTTTTAGCCTTACTAAACTTTGGCCATCTTCTTGCCATAGAGTACTTCAGGATCATGGTCTATAATTCTTGCTCTAGATCTGGAGTCAGCTGTTTGCCCTAAGAGCCTTAGTGTCTTTTGGTGTTTTTGAAGAATTCAGGAGGTGCTCATTGCTGGATGGCTTTTGACTTTCAGTAGATAACCAAAAAACAAAAGGTCCAAATTCAAATCTACAGAACAAGATACACTCAAAAAAAGCTTGTAGGTATACCAAGCTCATCAAAATACATGCATTAAATGTACAATTTTTATATGTCTGTTTAAGCTCCATAAAGCTTACACAGTTTTATCAAACCAAGAAGCCCAGGTTCTCTGTCATTGTCCCAACCACCTGCTCCCTCCTTGTATGGTTAAATTTTAAAAATTACTGAGTTTTATTATATTTATTTAGAGTAGGGGTGCAGTGTGCCATAATGTGTGTGTCAGAGGACAACCTGCAGGAGTTAGTTTTGTTCTTCTACCTTGTGAGTTCAGAGAATTGAACCTGGGTTGTCAGGGTTGGTAGCAAGTGCCCTTAACTGTTGAGCCATCTCACTACCCTCCTCTCAAAAGTTACTGTTTATCTTTGCTTTTAATGTAAATGTGTGTGTACACATATAAAAACATGCACATATATTCTATCTCTTCTCATAGTTACCACAAGCATATCCCTTACATTTGACTCAATCTTTCTTTTTTCACATAATGAGATGGACTAGAGGTTGCTCACTAGTCATTTATAAAGACATCTATTCTCATTTCTGCCTGCCTGCTTTTCCATTGAGAGGCTGTGTCATGGCTCACTCATATAGCCCTCTGTTTATGGACATAGGCTTTTTTTTCAGCCTCACTATGCCCTTTGTACATATGTTTTGTTGTGTTTTAGTTATTTTATCTTTGGAAAAATTTGAGGAGGAATTGTAGTATCAAAGGGCGAATGCGTATGCACTTTTGTACTGTATTGCTAAATTCCCCACAAGGTATTTGAACCACCTTGCATTCCCACTAAGAACAGACAACTCCTTGCTCCTCCACAGCCTTTCCAGCAGCCTGTCAACAAATCTTTAGATTTTTGTCAATCTGTTAAGCAAGGAGTGTTATCTCAATGTAGGTTTTAGCATTTCTCTTAAACTTTTTTTTTTAAATTAAAACATTCTGGAACATACTGTAGTCCAACTGACAACTAATGGTATTTTTCAGCACAGTAAGTAGACTGTTCTTAGTAATGAACATAGGATATTGAAGCTCTAGGGTAATAATGAGAGCATTAGTGTGAACTCACATGTTGCTCACAGGATAAGATTTGAGAAATCCATCACTGGGAGATGGGGGAGGTTTGTCATTGTGAAAATGCCTTAGATTGATGTGCACTTGCACAAACCTAGATGGTGTAGCCTACTACACACCTAAGTGATATTGTAATGCAGATGATATTGGCTATTTCTCCTAGAGTCACGAACAAAACAGAATCAAGTAAGCATAAGAAAAAATAAAACATAGGAAACATGTGATACCAGATGCTGCTGCCAGTGTAACATGGCATATGACTTTATAAGCTTTTGTTCTTTAAGTAAAAGAAGTGTAATTTGGTGATAAAAGTGTAACAAGGAAATGCATGAACTGCTGACATAGTTTTGTCACAGTCAAATGTTTGTTCTTACTCTGCTTTTGTACAGATGGCAGCACCTTAGGATTGTTTATAGCAATGTCACCACAAACACGAGGAAAGCATTGTTCTATGACCACATGGCCACTATAAAGTGGTTAGACACTAGACATTGTTTAGTGTCATTATTTTTTTATGAGACTACCATCTTCTGCGTTGTCTGTTGTTGACCAAAAGTTCTATGGTGCACCACAGTGTAGTTTTGTGGGTAACATGTAACACAAGCAATCAAAAAAGGAATCTGGAAGTCAAAATTTTCTTGAAAGATTGCTGAATTCAGTAATGTGAGTTTAATTGAGTTATAGGTCTGTAATAGGAATAATTACGCAATCAACTAAAAACCTTTAGAAGAATATTTTAAAAAATATTTTTTATAATATATTCAGAATATAAAGATCCAAAGAGAAGAATTTTAAATTGTTAGATTTTAGTTATTTGAAAGGTAAAACTTATCAGAACATAAAAGATACTCTGGGGTTATAGCTCAGTTGATACCTGGCATGCATGAGACACTGGGCCCATTCATTCCAAGTAACACATAACCTGGGTATGGTGACCCACTCCTGCAATCCACCTTTCAAGAGGGGGCAACTAGAGTTAACTTTATCATCGACTACATCTTTAACTTGAGGCTACCTTGAGCTACATGAGACCTGTCTCAAAATAAAAAATAGAAAACATAAAGAGTAATTACCTTTGTCTAATAGAATTGTTTCTTTAATTTTTGTAGTTTACCTCGTATAACTCATGTCATGTTTAAATAGTGAGGCACAGAAGCCCATAAAAGGAGAAACGAAACAAGTGGCCTGAAATGTGCACCTAAAATACAATAGAGACATTGAACAAATTCATGGCTGATAAGTCTGTATCTAGTTAAACCTGAAATAAGTCAGCTTGTTGAATTATGGATTAAAATTCCATTTTAATTTTAACCATTCACACAGTTTAAATATTTCATGAATTTGTTAGAAGGCTTTCATATCTGTAATAACACATAGTACATAGCTATTCTGAACATTAATACTTTAATTTTATTAAAAAAATTAAACTGTAGGGTCTGGAGAGATGGCTCAGGAGATGAGATAACGTTTTACTCTTGCCGAAACCCAGGTTCAATTCTCGGCATCCACATGGTAGTTTACAACCACCCATAACTTCAGTTCTAGAGGGTCTAACGCCCTCTACTGACTTCCATGTGCACATGCAGGCACAATACTCATACACACAAAATAAATAAATCTAAAATAAAACATTAAAAAACATAAAAGAAACCCTAACTGTAGAACTTCTCAACTTTCATTACAAAAATAAAACCAGATGTACATTCATTAGTCACATATCTACTTTGTTTCCCTTGGAACACAGTACTCTGATTTGGATAGCTGCCCATGTTGTGTGATCTGTCAAATCTCAACAGAGCTCCTTCTGCTTGATAACCCTGCATTTATATTACAATAATTCCAATTACAAACATTTATTTGATTAAATTTGGAATGTCATTTCATAGATAGCCTTTTACAAAAGGAACATGCTTAAAAGACTTGCAGGGCCTTTGTGATGCAGCAGTCACTTGATGAACATCAGGAGTGACTCTTAAGATCTTAAACATGGCACTCATGAAAGGGTCTCCAGTGTAAGAAAATGTAAAACCCAGATAAATGCTCATTACCGACAGTGGACAGTGCTGATGAAGCAGAGCATTGTGGATACAGCAACGCCCATCAGCATGATTGTTCTTTTATGTAATGAAACAGATAGCCGTAGGTGATAGCATATTTAGCGTAGATTGAGGTCAGAACATTGTTGACATCCAGGTTGACAGGGTGGCATCTGGTACCCTTTATGGCACCTCAGGCTCCTCTGTTTGCTGATTAAACACCAGGAGGCCCTTCAGTGTGAGAGAGCATTATTTGCACACAGGCAGCAAGGACAAAGACCATTCTGATTTTGAGTGTATGCATAGGCACCTGTCAGTGGTGTGTCCCTTTTAGATTCTCTTCGATGTGACAAATCACTCATTTCAGTCACTCTTACAGAGCCTCCTGTTCTGCTAGGCTAAGGGCTACACCACATTTTAGCCAGTTTCTGCCTTGTGGATGCTGGTGTTGTGGGGCTGTAGAACAACCCTAGCATGTGTGCTGAGGCACCCAACAAAGCCTAACACATGCCTGGAAATGGGAGTGTTTGGGTCATCATAGAGGTCATGGGCTTAGAGGGCAATGGTGAGGTCAAGGGAGAGGAGGCTGGGTTTCTACTGTTTGTTGAGGAATTTCATACTTAGCATTAGTATAGGGGGCTAAATGTTTGTGTTGGAAAGAACTATGTAGAACCTGCTGTAGAGCGAAACAACCTATGGTGAGAGGCTTGAGGCATCAGTAACATAGTCAACTATGGTGGGAATGTGATAAAACAGAAAGAGGAAGAACTCAAAAGGTGTTTAGAATGTGGATTCTTGAGGACTTGGTAGAAAGAGCAAAGCTTTATTTGCTTTCCTAGGTTTTTGCCTGGCTAACTATGACTGGAGCTTCTGTAACATTGGAATGTAGTGAGGGAGAAAAGATTCCTGTATGGGACATGTTAAACATGGAAATGTGGCACATGATGAGGTGTCTAGTTGAAAGGAGTTTCCTTAATGCCAGTACTCAGGATGCAGTGCCGGGAAAATCTCTGTGAGTTTAGTTCAAGACCAGCCTCGTCTACATAGTGAGTGAGTTCTAAGACATCCAGAGCTACAAAGTGAGACCCTGTCCCAAAGAAACAAAACAAATACAAGCAAGCAAATAAAAAGAAAGAAAGAAAGGAAACCGCTCTAAAGAATTCTTGAATGGCTCTGTAGAATTGTCACAAAGGTGGTTCCTATCACTGTGGGTTTAAATAACTTATTAATCTTATAGCAGAGGTTTTTAAAGTGGTGATGACGAAACCATATACCTCCAAGGAAATGTATTTTTGAGTAATCCTGTGGCTTGCCATGAGTAGATGGGGTCTAGGTACAATTGGTAACAGTCCTGCACAAATGTGAATGCCCACCTTGAAATTTATAGATGGAGTACAAAGACAAATGTCAGCATTTTGACCCAGAAACACTTGAGGAGGCTGTGGTTGGAATAAGTGAGCTAGGTAGTATAAGAACTACACAGTGAGTACTGCCTTCCGATCCTTTGGCCCTGGTGAATTTACTTCTCGATAGCATCTTTCTTGGCGCTATGGGCCTGCCAACGGTCTGCTTTCTAACTCTTTGTTAAAAGTCTATATGGAGGGAAAGCTAGCCTCCTGCTGACTCTCTCTGTGATCTCTCCTAGAAGGAACGCCACTCTGTTTTCATAGGATGACTAGAGAAAAGTCTAGAAAGGTGTGGTACCAGGATGGCTGTGGGCCAGTCTGTGGACAGTCTTTGACTCTCAACCCTGGATCTACTTACTTGCACCTTAACTGAGTGAACATCTTGCCTATGTCTCAAATTTGTGAGATAACTTGACTCATGGTCTTTTTCTCTTTCAAGGATCAATGATGTTCTAAAAGCCTGATATGAAAATAGAAATATTTGATATAACCTTCAATTTAAAAAAAAATAGGTTTGTGTCATAAATAGAAACCGCGCATGGCATGTGCTTTGCCTGTTTGTTTCCCTTTAATTTTCGTTTGGGTGTCCATTTAGAATAATGTACATATAATACTGCTGTATTAACGGTATGTGTTATTGCTTTATGTCAATTTACAATAGAATATGTCCAATTCTAACTAAGAATTTAAAATACTTTCCTATTAAAGGTTGATACTGTCAGCAAAGGAAATTCACTCATTTGCTGCTAAGTATTAGCTACCCATTTGTGGTCAGAAACTGTAAGGTCTAAACAAAGGCTAATTGTGTTAGAAAGTTTTCTATAAAATGAAAATTAGACGATTCTTTGATGTTTTATATATAATATATTTTTACCTCCAATTCTGTGCTTTCATTTTGAACATTATGTCATTGTGAGCAATTATTTGCATCCTGTAAAAGAGGTAGTGGAAGAGCTTTGCAAGTGGAAAAAGCTATTTCTTTTTTTCCCATTAAAGAAATTGAAACATCTGATTTCTTCGGAAAGCCATATGAAGCAAAAACTGCCTGTCTCCTGCAGCGTGCCATCAGAATGCCCTTCAGCGTGCTTTTGTGTCCTGGGGAGATGATTTTTTTCCTGGCATATAATGAGCAGCTGACCCCAACTCGTCTAGTTCCCTCTTTGTTTAGGGAGTAAACTATGATAACAGTAAACACATGGAACAATACTTACCTGATTTGCTTGTCCATTTAAATCCAATTTATATTAAAATTAAGATATCAAGGGACATTAAATACTATTGTTAAGTACACATGCCTTATGAAATTGCTTAATAGTACCCAAAATGGCATTTTGTTCAAATAATGGCACAGCCTATGTGTACTCCGAAATATGTTTTCTATTTGGTATTAAAATTCTAAACTTTAGTGCATTAACCAAATAACAGTAAACCTCCCAAAGTCTTTAATGGCATTAATATTAGCATTTCACCCTTTTATCTGATTCATACAGCTAACTTCTAAAAGAAAAGCACATTAAATGCAACTAGGCCAGAGAATACAGAACTCTTTAGATCAAGGGACCTGTTTAGTTTCTGCCCTGAAGTAATGGCTGTTCTGGAATTCCTTGTTAGCAAATGTTCCTTCTTTATTCAACATGTAATATAATTTACCAGAGACTCTTTGGAAAGGAAGCTCATTGCTCTGCTTACCTTTAGTAAACAGATAAACTGTGTTTTCCTTTCCTTTTCTTTCCTAAAACCAATTTCTCCAGCAGACACTTCACAGACAGAAGCATAGAGGCCATTCTTTGTGACCTTTATTGGCTTTTTCCCCACCTGGAGACAGATGCCCAAGGAGTTTATTTGAAATTCTCTGCAAGCCTCTCACACAAATGTGTGGGAAGTGACAACAGAAGAAATAAGTAGTCATCTCAAGCAGAAAAATAAGGGCTACTCCAGTCTCCATGGATGCAGTTCCTCTAGTTAAGAATTCGGAAACCGGGTGGAGAGCTGAGGGTTTGCAAAACTGACCAGCAGATGCTGCTGAGTCGAAACGGGTAACTGGAAACACATACTCATTCTGAAATCCTGGTGAAGATGGTGTGGGCCATCAACTAGCAAACTCACTGGGATGGGCACCAGCAGTGGTATTTTGGGCCAAGCTGGATGCTCAGTAACTATTTCAGGCAACTCAAAAAGTTTAAATTGAAATTGGCAGTAAAAGAAGCCGAGAAATAGCCAGCCCTAAAGCCAGAATAATCCTACTATTGAGGCCTACTCAGATTTAGGACGCTTTCCTCTGAAAAGGACAGAAGTAGGGGAAGTTGAGGTGAAAGTATAAGTGACTGGAGATGGGAACTTCCTGAAAGACTAAGAAGTGGTCACACCTTGGACCCGTCTTTGATTCTACATGTCTGGATGATGTTCCTCTGGACCTCAATGACAAGGAAAAAAATAGGTGAACACCGGGATAGGTGACGCAGGCCCAGGTGTGGACTTAGGATCTTATGACAGTGGACACTTGGAGTATTTTACTCCCATTCTTCTCCTAGGTCACCTCTAGCCAGGTACCTGTGGACCCTTGACTCACCCCACCCCTTTTTGTCAAGTCATAATTAGCATAATATAGGTTTGATACCATAATACAAACTTCAACAGTATTTATGTGCAAATATATTATTACTATTATCAGTATTTGCAGGAAGCAGCATTTTAAAATTATAGTTCCTACATGTAACCCTCAAATTTCAAAGATACATTCATTTTAGTAAAATGTTAGGCAAGGGCTTACTGATTCTAAATTCTAAAAAGGTTCCCTCTGCCCCTTTCTACAAGAAAATCTGTATCCTTAACCTTCTGTGAATTGTTTTGATAAGTAAAAATTACATACAAATTTTTTTTTTTTTTTTTTTTTTTTTTTTCGAGACAGGGTTTCTCTGTGTAGCTTTGCGCTTTCTGAGCTCACTTGTAGCCAGCTGGCCTCGAACTCACAGAGATCCCCTGGCTCTGCTTCCCAAGTGCTGGGATTAAAGGCGTGCGCCACCAACGCCCGGCACATGCAAACTCTTTAGGACAACACCATGTAAGCAATCATACAACAATTCCTTTTCAAATATTTTTAAATACTTTCAAACATTTATTTAGTAGTGTGGGAGGCATGTGTATGTGTGTGGGAGTGGGTATGCATGCCACAGCCTGTGTATGGAGGTCGGAGAACAACTTGAAAGTCTCTTCTTTCCTTCAAGGGATGGAACTCAGGTACTCAGGTCAACAGTCTTGGAGGGAAGCATCCTTGCCCATGGAGGTATCCTAAATATGTCTGGATTTTGTTTCTCCAGCTTTGTAAAAATATTCTCTATTTAATTGCCTCTGCTAACATTGGTCAAGAACAAGGCTTACGAGTAGGCTTAAACTAGAGTCATCTAGAAGAGAGAATCTTAACTGAGGAATTGCCTCCATAACATTGGCCTGTGAGCATATCTGTGGGATATTTTCTTGATTAATAATCTATATGGGGAGGCCCAGCCCACTGTGGTCAGGGCCACCCTGAGGCAGGATTGTATAAGCAGTCCAAGTCATCCAAAAAACAGTGTTCCTTCCTGGCCTCTGCTTCAGCTCCTGTCCACAGATTCCTGCCCTGATTCCCCTCAGTGATGGACTGTGATGTGGATGTGTAAGCCAATAAGCCCTTTCCTTCCCCGAGTTGGTTAGGTCAGTGTTTTATCACAGCAACAGAGATCTGAACCTAGGACAGTGGTGATGGGTCACAGCAGATGATCAAAGCCAAAGCAAATGGAGGCTATTGTAATCATACAGGATATATTAACTAGGATTTGTTGGCAACTAAAACCTGGTGTTTTCCATGTAAATGGTAAGGTCTTCATACCAATGTTTGGCAAAGGTCCTGGCATGCTCCGGCTGCCAACTGGGCTGTTGCAGTGACCTTTATGCAGGCATTTGGGACTATATCTCCCCTTCACCTTTATGCATTGCCTACATAAGTCCATGAGTTCTGAGTTGTCACACAGAGATTTAAGTTCAGATAAAGATACCAGTTGGAGCCCACTACCCTGTTAGCAATTCAGTTTCACCGAGACCAACTTTAAACTGGAGGAGAAATCTATGGAAAAAGAAACAATGGCTGGAGTTTAGTTGCAGTATTTCATCTGCCTTCCATTTGCAGCTGTGGATTTTGAACCATTTCATAGATTTTTTTTTTTTATTTGACTCCGCCAGTTGTGACTAAAGCAAGCAAGACCACCCAGTTTTTTTTGGCAATGGAAAAGATCTTAATGTAAACTTGATGGTCTAGCCAAGTTAAATCTAGCACTTGGTTTAAGCACAGCAGGGCTGGTGGGTAAATGAAGTTGCAAAGGCAAGCTGTTGTGAGTGTTCTAGTTGTTTGCTTCTAAACTGTTGTGGGTTCACTGTAAGCATCGAAGTGTGAGTTTTCCTTATCCCAACACCAGTAGTTTTGTCTGACTGGATCCTTTTAGAATACCATCAAGTACCATCATTTTCTGTTCCAAGTAAGAACGTTGAGCCCAAACTAATTATGTGAATCTGCTTAAACTCATTGCTTAAATTTTATTTTTAAGAAAAGTGAGGTTTTTGATTCTTCAGATGTGTTTACCCTGGACAACCTATCAAAAATAACACATGTAGAAGGTAAGAATTTTGTCTGGCCGGACCATGGTGGCACATGCTCATAATCCCAGCACTCGGGAGGCAGAGGCAGGCGGATCTCTGAGTTTGAGGCCAGCCTGGGCTACCAAGTGAGTTCCAGGACGGCCAGGGCTGTACAGAGAAAGCCTGTCTCGAAAAACGAAAGAGTTTAGTCTAAAGAACTGAAGTTCAGGGACTGGAGAGATGGCTCAGCAGTTGAAAGCAGTGGTTGCTCTTCCAAAGAACTGGGGTTCAATTCCCTTCACCCACATGGCAGCTCACAACTGTCTGTAACTCCAATTCCAGGAGATCTGACACCCCCACACAGACATACATGCAGGCAAAACACCAATCACTGCTCATAAAATAAAAATAAATTATTTTTTTTGAAAAAAGAACTAAAGTTCCATTTAGGGTTCAAGGGAACACACACACACACACACACACACACACACACACACACACACACACACACACGGAAAACAGAAAATCACTATGATTTACTCTTTTGGCATTCATCCTCCAGTGGAGAATTGTAAATGCTTTTCTTATATCTGAATGGCTTTGACCTCTTTAAATATGTAGACCTTACAAGCCAAGGCATTGTGTGCTCTGTGACATGCTGGTTTCATTACCCTGTTATATCCTCATGGCCACTGTAAGCAAGGGTGGTTGTCCATTGTCTTTACTATAAACTGTCTCTGAATGTAGTCCTGCCCCATTGCAGTGCTATAGTATAATTTGAACATAAGCAAATAGATTGTACAAGTGTCTGGCAGTTTGTAGTTCACTGTATTAAAAAGGCATCTCAATAGCTTATGTTAAATTCCTTCAACTTCTTCACCACTGAGTGGAGGAAGAAAAGAAAAATGTATGTTTGGAAAGTGAGGACTTAATTCAGATTTATAATTTTCTGATACTCAGTATGAAAAATATATTTCCAAAATAAACTTTAGTAGAAAAGTTTGAAAGCCTCCCAGGATTTAAGTGAACGGATTCTTTAACTCTTAAGTGGTAATGTAAATATTGAGCAATCCGTGGTCAGATTTTATTTTAAATTTTTTAAGATCTCAGCTTTGTGTAAAAATCTGTGAAAATACAATTTCCCTTAAAAATTTAAAGATTCTTTTTCTGTATTCTAGGAGGAGAGATGAATAATATCTTAAATATCAACTCAGCATATTATTACCATTCTCTACAATTTTCCAGGATCTAGATTAAATCATTGTATGTCTAGGAGAATATTCTGAGTGGCTCATATGTTTAGCGAATGTCTTTAGGTATGGATCTTAACAGGGCCTTTATCTTCACAGTGTTTTCTTTGGATTTCCAAAAGGTTTCGGGAAATGACTTGGGCTTCCAAAAAAACTTTGTGGAAAGGTTCCATGAAAATGTCAAGATTGGCTGAGATTGACCCTGTCACTTGTGGGGATTCAGACAAAGGTCTCCTTGTAACTAGCAAACTGCCTTTGTATTGGGAGTTCATTGGAATGTCTTTTCTGCAGAGGGGACCCATCTGGAGAAGCAGAACAGGGCACAATAGCAGTGTTTGTGCTGCCTGTGGAGGGGCCCTGCTTCCCATTCTCCGTGGCTTGGGTGCCTCTTGATGCACATTTGCTTATGCAGACACAGGTCTGCACTTGTGTGAGCATGGGGAGCCCCTGAAGAATATGCTGGAAATCGCCTTCCTCGACTCTCCATCCCACAACTTGAAATTTTACCTGACTGCATTTCATTGAAAAAAACAAAACAAAACCAGAAGTTATTACAGCACTAAATTACTTTATTAGATGTCTCTAACATTATGTTAAAGGTCTTTTAGGAGGAATTTTTTTTTTTTTTTTTTTTTATGCTCTGGGTCACAGGTTTAGCTGTCATGTCTTTAATTCTGGAACAACTGACACTTTGGGGCAGGTTTTAAGACGTTCTCATTCTGAGGGAAGGAATGGTTTGCCTCGGCTGTGTTAGTCCCACCCCTGGATTTGAACCTTCCCCCTTTATCCCTTTACCTTATCTCTAGTTCTATAGAACGCCGTCTGTGATCAGAATGAAGTTGGCTTGCACTGCCATGGCACCCTTACTACCTTATTCATAGACTCACAGATTGAGAGCTCTCTCAGCACTGTTTTTGGACCAGGTGATTTCTATTTGTCATGAATTATCCTTGAAAAATATTATTATTAAGATTCAAAACTCTCTTTCCGGGCATTGGTGCAGCACGCCGTTGATCCCAGCACTTGGGAGGCAGAGGGAGGTGGATTTCTGTGAATTCCAGGCCAGCCTGGTCTACAGAGCTAGTTCTAGGACAGCCAAGGCTAAAATAAATAAATAAATAAATAAATAAATAAATAAATAAATAAATAAATAAATGAAAAGATTCAAAACTCTCTTTTCGTACAAGCTGTTGAGCAAAACATATGAAGAAAAATCACATTTTTTTTTCTGTATTCTTTAGGGATGTACAGTGAAGAAGCACTTGCCTTTGCCCATTTTATTTAGCTTTTGAGGCATTAACTAATTCCCAACTTCAAAGACTGGCTTTTGTTACTCATATTTCTTTTCCTGATAACGGAGGGAGCAAGGAATCTCAATCTCATCCCTGAGTCTGTCACTTCCCCCTCTGCCTATCAGCTGTTGAGTGAGTTTCTCCCTCGGCGAGAGCTGATATTTATCAGAATAACCACAGGATTAAAAGCCATGGCTTTTAGGTCTTTGCTGAAGCAACATTATCACCGGCTCCCACTGGAGAATTCCAAATTACTGTTAGTGCCTGCCTTTGCTCAGCTGTAAATTCTTCCAGTGGTATGTGGTTCAGAAAGTGACCCTCACAGAGATGGAATACACAAACTTTACCTAAGGCTCATGTATGTATTATGTTAGGGTCTGAAAGTGGCGGGAGCCTTGAGGATCTCTTGAAAAAATATAGCTATATGTATCACTATACCATTTTTAAAATTTGGGACAAATGAGCTTGAGGCAGTAAGTAATCTCTTAATACAATGGTTCTCAACCTTCCTAATGCTGTGACCCTTTAACACAGTTTCTCATGTTGTGGTGACCACCCCCATCCCAACCACAAAATTATTTCATTATTACTTCATAAATGTAATCTGGTACTATTATGAATTGTAATATAAATATCTGATATGCAGGATATCTGATACGTGACCCCTGTGAAAGCATTGTTGGACCCCCAAAGGGGTCGTAACCCACAAGTTGAGAACCACTGTCCTAATAGGAGATAACTCTGAAAATTATTTTCTGAGAGTGAACATCAAAGTTCTAAAAAGCAGGTGGAAAAAGGGGTTTATAGGCAAGTCAGAGGGCTTTGCACCTTCTTCCAGGAAAATACAATGCAATATTTTGATAATTTTAGTTAATGGGTTTTTTTTTTTTTTTTTAAAAGACCTGGCATTGACTTGTAGGCAGAGTCTGAATTCATGAAAGCATACACCAGCCAGAACTGCTTTTGACCTAGTTGTGGAGCCTGCATTTCCCTTTGTAGCCGTGTGCTCCTCCTCAGGGGCTGGCTCAGCATTTGCCCATCTGGAGGAAGTTTCTCCATTTTACAACTCCAGGAACAGTGGTTTAGAGGCTCTGCCTTTGACCACTCAAAATGATAATTGTATGCACGAAAAATTCAAATTCTGATGCAGACGATGCAGTGAGAAATAAGTCCCTAATAAAGCAGCTTCTGTTATAGCTTCCAGAGATGCACAGGCAGAGAGTGTATGCACAGTGCTAGTGACTTTGCTTTTAGTTCTATCAGATAGCCAGAGTTTTAAATGAAAAATAACACCAAGTATCCTTTTCTCCCTTCTTCTACCCTCCTAATATGCTGGCACTTTCTGTTCTTTTCTCTGTAGGAACTTAAAGAGATTGTTTATTATTAGTGTGTGTGTGTGTGTGTGTGTGTGTGTGTGTGTGTGTGTGTGTGTAAGAGAGAGAGAGAGAGAGAAGAGAGAGAGAGAGAGAGAGAGAGAGAGAGAGAGAGATGCCATGGTGTATATCTGAATTTTAGCAGACAGACAACAGTTCTCTGTTCTCTCCTCCAGCTTTACATGGGCTCAGAGGGATTGAACTTAGATCATCAGGCCTGCATGGTTGGCGGCACATGCCTTTACTCACTGAGCCGTCTCACGGGGCCTGCTTTAGGAACTTGTCATGAATAGCTATACATTGCTAATAGTCATTTCTGTAAGCATAGGACTCTTTTAAGCATTGTGTCTTTTTCTTTCATAACATATTTAGACTATGAGATTTTTTTTTTTCTTAAGAATTATCTGTTTTTTCACCTATAGGCCCAGGCCCTAGTAATACAGAGTAAACATAGTAGACAGAATGCCCATTCCTGTGACTTGGTGAGATAAGCATGCATGGAACAAATGCCAGAGAGACAGGGAGCCCCTCAAAGGGGGAGCTTCACCTGGTTCAGGAAACCATGAAGTGACCGTCCTTACTTCATAATTACCCTTCCTACCTTTGTTACTCATGAGATTGACCTCATAATGTAATGGCTTTCAGCTATCTAGAAATCCTGTACTCATCACATGTTGTTAATTGTTTATACTTAAAAATACTTTCATTAAAATTGGACAACTGATGTGTGGAACATAACTTACTTAATAAACCAATATTTCTGTGCTGCAAATAAATTAATTATTTAGCCACAATATGAAGATATATTATTTAAGATGGGCGTGGTGGTGCATGTCTTTAGTCCCAGCACTCAAGAGGCAGAGGCAGATGGATCTCTGAGTTTGAGGCCAGCCTAGTCTACAGAGTGAGTTCCAGGACAGCCAAGGCCACACAAAAAAACTGTCTCAAAAAACCATGTGTGTGTGTGTGTGTGTGTGTGTGTGTGTGTGTGTGTGTGTGTGTTTAAAGAAAACCCAAAGCTGAGTAATGCTACAGTTCAAAATACTAAACATATGTCTCATTTGAATGCATAGTTTTTCAACTATTTCCTTGCCTCTGAAGGGTTTATACATTTTGAGGGTTTGGTATCAGGCAGTTAATACAGTTTAAGGAAAAGGCATCTGGCTTATGCAGTCTCACTAAAATCTCCTTTTACATCATGGCCTCAGGGAATGCTTAGTTTTGTTAAAATTTCTGTAAGTCAAGCTTTCACTTTACTTTTAAAATACCCGGTTAACATATTTGAAATTGGAAATGTAAATAGCACAGTCAGCCAACCGTAGGGGTAGCACATCACTAGTTGGACAAAGGCAACACTCACCGTGCTTAGTTTAGCTCTCATAATAAATCACATGGCACACCTGAGTTCATTTTATGTTGACCTTGCTTTGTGGTTAACTTTTTCCATGCACACATTCCCAGCTTTTTGAAGTTGAACAAGACAGTACCCTGCCTATATTAACAATTTCCCATTGTTGAAGAAAGGCAACCTAAGGGGACAGGCTTATTGTAGCTGGTTTGAAGGCACAGGTCATCGTGGCTGGGAAGGCCTGGTAACGTTCATGGCTGCAGGAGTCCGTGGCTGAGGCTTCTCACATCTCAGTGGACCACAAAGTAGAAAGAGGTGAATTCTGGCCCTTGGCTGTCTTTCTCCTTTTTGTTTTTTTAATTCAGATGAAGACCCCAGCTCATGGAGTATAGTGTTATTCACGTTCAGTGTGGATCTCCTCTCCTAGTTAATCTTCCCTAAAACCACTTTCACAGACACACCTTAGGATGTACCCCACGAATTACCAATCATGCTTACAATCAAAACCAACCACCTGCTATCATATCCTTAACTACGGTCCTTCTGATGAGCTGGTGACGTGTTCATTGTAACTTTATGTTTCAGTTGTGATTTCTGTTCCTTAAAACAGTCTCAGAGCAGCAGGCCGGCGTGCTGTCAAGTGTGTAGTATTCCACACAGCAACAAGACTGTGGTACACCTTGGGGAAAATGTGCACATTTGATAAATTTTCCCGTGCTTTAAGTTGCATTTTTAATGCTATTGGCATGAGTTCAGTGTCAGAAAAATCATCATATTTATGTAATTTTAACTATAGGTACAGTCGTATTGGTGTTAGTTTATATTAAAGAATCAGATATTTCTCTCTCTCTCTCTCTCTATATATATATATATATATATATGTAAAATAAGGGTTAAAACACATTAAACAAAGTTATATGTTGATTATTTGATAATCCTGTGATTAGAGGCTTCTAGAAGCTTGACTCAGGATTCTACTTGCAGCTTAGTTAGTTCAGTATTCACTCATTCATTGTTCTCAGCAACTTTGTAGACCATAAGTACTGTGGATATTAAGAACCAACAATAATGGTAAAACCAGAAATGTCCAACTACTTGCCTTTATTTTTTTTTTAGTCTTTCATTATATCCTAGGGCAAGATAGAAATAACTAGTTTAGATGTAATGAGAAGGAAAACAGTACCCTAGTGGTGAAGTATTTCAGGACTGTTAAAATCTCTAATTAATTCCTACATGCTTGTTTTAAACATTTTAAAGACTGGCAATTAGAATGTTGCCAGTGGTGTCCTCACAGCTTAACTTGGTGGCTAAATATGCCATGGGTCTGCCTAATTCCCAATTTCTGCTTTGCCATCTGTGCTGTGAGGACATGATGCCTGGCTTAGTGTGTCTCAGAATTCATGTACATTGAGTTAAGGAAGATGAAAGTGGACCGACTTTTCAGGTTTTGTGATAACTACTTAGTACATGGAAATCAGTCAACTAAACAAGGCCTTTGTCCATACCATGTTTACATGTATTCTGAAGCCAAAACTGCCATTTGAGAAATTGTTATTACAGCATAGTTTACATATCAGAATATAGTGCGTTCAGCCAGGTACCATTAATATCTTTTCATATTTTAAGAAAATTTATCATCAAGGTTTCGTGGACTCTTTGCCACACTCCCTTGAAGATTGATTATGTTGCTGCCTTGGAGTTTTGCCAGAATGATATAAATAATTGGACTTAGCTTCTGATACAGTTTATTCTGGCTCAGACTATGAATATACATAGACAAGATTTTTCTACTGATAATAGTTCATCAAGGCCACATTAAGATTATGAAGAAATGGCCGGGCACACTTTCTCTTTCATTTACTCCCATTTGTAATTGAACTGTAAATGTTCCCAATTAATTAGACTACATACAGTGCAATCAATTACTGAAAATTGCAAACTTCAAAGCCTTTCTAATGAAAGACAAATATCTTACAAGTATACATCTGTCAAAATGTGATGGTAATTGTAGTAATTAATTCTTGTTCACAGTAAAAATAACACTTTAAACATTAGTGAAAGCTTAAGAGTCGTTGCTTTCATTTATGTTAATGTGAGAAACCCTTCAGGTGTGGGACAGATTTTGACATAGATGTCATTCTTTCCGATGAACAAGGTGTTACTTTTCTTCGTAACTCAACAGAAACCAGGAGTTGCAAATAAGGGTCTGTTTCTTTTCCAACACAGAACTGGTGCTTACAGGTTCCTGCCGGGCAGAAGTAAAAGTGTAGTGAGTCCCTAATGACTGAACTTGCTTCTAAATTGGAGGACTTGAAACAGATTTCCATAATCATTTCAGCTTCAATGGAAGTCCTTCACTAGCCTTACATGCCTAGTCATTTGATGATAATATGTCAGCTGCCATTTCTGTAGGTCAGTGAGTGGCATACTGTGCTCAGTTCTTTTCACTTTATGTTTTCAAATCTTACCCTCACCTGTAGAGGAGATAGCTTCTTTAGTAGATGAGAAGCAGGGTTGAAGTAACGGTACCCAAGTACTAAGCCCAGCATTCAGACCCACATCTGAGTCAAGCTCACTTTCTATAGGGAGATAGAGCCAGCTAGCTGGTCTCATGGCTGAGGAAGTTAAGATGGGCGTGTGATGGTGCTGTGTAGCAAGGGATCACCATACAGTAGGTTGTGAATTCAGCCTTGACCATCCTTGCCTTGGTGACCTCAGTATTCTCGTATATCCCAGCAATTCAGGAAAATTGGAAAACCTGGATGTGTAGGTGCATTCTTCATTTTTAATGGTGGGAGATAAAATAAGTCCTCCTGCATATACCTTGAGTCCTTCTGCCAGGAGTTACTAGTCTGTTGCGTACTGTGCTGGTTTAAGGTAACCTGATAAGTGGGCAAAGCCTGTGCCAGTGTTCAGAGCCACATTCTTAAAGGTCCTTGACAGCCAGAGCTGGGAGTGGAGATACGTCTTAAAGTATTAGGGTGAATTCTGCCATTGGAATTTAGAGAAATTAAGCATAAATACTTTCAAGCATGCTTATCTCTAATGTTATATAATATGAGACATTAACAAAATACAGCTGTATGATTTTCGGTGATAAAACTGCTTACCTTATTTTATTTACCCTCTCAGCAAACATGGAATAGAGAACCTTGAGTAATACTTCTCAGGAAGATTTTATGTATCAGGTATACACATCTACATCTATGTATGTATATCCACACTCACTTTTTTTTCTGATTATAATTGAGTTGGCCTATTAGGAACATAAAGTAATTACAAAATACTGGAGTTTAGTGGATTAGAAAACACATGAATAAAACAGTGAGTGTGGAGGTGCATGAGTGTCATCGTATCAGCAGCACTCAAGAGGCTGAAGCAGGAAGATCCTCAGTTCCAGGTTGAAGTAGAAGGCAAAACCCTTCAATAAATAAATAAATACAAGGATTAAAAAAAAAGTACCTGAGTGTAAACAACTGAAAAAAGATGATGATCAGGAGACCATTTTCATAGTGAATCCCCAGGTCCTCAGTGAGGGCATCCTGCATATAATACTTTTATCCTCTGTTCTTTTAAAATGCTGAGTTCACAGTTCTGTGTCATGCAGTGGAGGGCAAGTTCGGGTTTTGAAAGTCGGGGGGGGGAGGGACACAGGTAGGCATCCCCTTCTTCTTGTTTTCAGGCTTCTGTACATACTGATGGCTTCATGGTAGACCTCTGCCCCTGCACCTGCAGCCAGGTGCATTTAATCAGTGCTGAGGGGATAGCTCTGTGGTCAGAACTGGCAGTCTGGATGCCGTGTAGGGCAGGCAGCAGCTGCTGCTGGAAAGAAGCAGGCATTTTGCCCCCTCTCCTTTAAAAAAAAAATATAAAACATGATTGTTTCATGGGCTAGAGTGATGGCCTGGTGGTTAAAAGCACTTGCTATTCTCCCAGAGGACCGGAGGAGTTTGATTCCCAGCACCCACAGGGTGAATCACAACCCTCTGTAACTCCAATTCCAGGGTAATCTGATGCCCTCTTCTGGTCTCTTGCAGGCATTGCATGCACATGGTGCACATACATACATGCAGGTAAAATACCCATACACATAAAATAAGAATTAATCAATTAAAAAAAGACTTAATAGTTTCATTGACTTCCCTCTTTTATGTCTTTTATTTTTTCCTGTAAATCTTTAAATTAGCTTTAATATAAAGTTCTTCAAGGAATTAATTTACATAAACCTGGAGGTTTGTAAAAGAAAGCAACCTTCATGAAATTACATTTTACAGGATCTGAGGTCCTAGTTGAGACAACTGCTTTTCATTGCTTCTGTGTGGCCCAGATGAGGAGACTACTCTCTGTAGTTGAACCAGGCTTTTAATCTTCTTCTCGAATCCCACAGAATAATATTCACAAGCGTTCATTTGTTTTATCTTATCCTGCTTTATTTGAGAAAGAAACCAGCAACCAGCGAGTGTTTCTTTTGCCTGGTTCTAATGGACTCTAAGGAGAGCACTTGGAAATGGTACTGTTTAACAGTAAGATATGTAAAAACCCACATGGAAAATAAAACACTATATGAGGTTTAGTTATCAGGTATAACTAAATGTGGAGAATGGTTAGTTCAAGTTCGTGCTGACTTTGTTAGCACAAGTACCAATATATTTTCAGAATCTTATGTTTAAGAGAGGGGAGAGCCACTACAGTCTTAACACAGGCTAGCAGGTACTGAGTCTTACCATCTAGCCACCCAGTCATGTTCACTGCCCCTTCCTTCACACAGATACACCTACCTCCATCCCTCCTGAAAGACTCTAGGGCAGTCCTCCCAGGTAAAGGACAAGTAGGTGGTTTCTTTGCTCTTTTTCCAGTTCTTACTGCTAACTGGGGCCAGCTCTGCTCCAGTGGCAGAGAGTGAGAATGGAACTGAAGTGCACTGGGACTATGTTTGGGTGGAGAAGAGACCAAATGCAAAGTGTGTGTGTGTGTGTGTGTGTGTGTGTGTGTGTGTGTGTGTGTGTGTGTGTGTGTGTGTGTGTGTGTGTGTGTGTGTGTGTCTGCCACTCGAATGTGCGAAAGTCCAGACAAGCCTTTTCCAGTTTGTTAATATTAAGGTGTGAGTTGTAGAAACATCAGTGAAACTGGAGAATGGCGAATTGCTTACAAGTTGGTAAATGATCACCTCGCTCTGGACCAAGCACTTTGTATCTTTGTGAATGATACACCCACCATTGGCTGTATCATTCCCTGCTATGGCCCTCCTTAGCATCCTTATGAAGATAAGAGTCAATGATGATTTAGATAGGTCCAGGCATTTAGACTGACCTAAATAAAGTGGATAAGAGGGCTGAGTAGGAAGGAAACCAGATAAGGTTTGTGTCCACAGGCCTCGCTGGGTGGGTTGTGATTAGAAACAGGTAGTTAGGAATTTAATTTGGAAACCTGGGTCATCCTGTTCTTCAAAGGGGAAAGAAGGTGATGACTACAGAGAAGATTTTAGAAGGCAAGGTTTCAATGGGACTTGGAAAGTGGGTCAGAGCAGAGTTGGGGATTGATTGGGCTTAGCGCAGAGAGCCTGTTAGAGAATCTGTGTGCTTTGGGAGAAGTAAGAGAACGAAAGGGTTATATATAAAAGTGTTCAGACAAAGGCAACATTCAGTTTTTATGACTTATAAAATGAGAGCAGGAAACAGGAACTATATATGTCAGAGTACCCATGCTATAGACATATCTGTAATGGAGGAGGTAAGCTATTTGCAATTCAAAAACTCACCATTGTTGAAGAAAGTTAAAGGTTACCAGGGCCTTGGTTATGCTCAAATACTTCATAAGACTGGGATATGAAAGAGATTTTCTGAACATTTTAACACCTCTAGACTATGTTGCATCCACTGAAGCTCTCAGAAAGCCTGTGAGAAGGTATAGAAACAAACTTCCCCAACTTTCTGTCAATGCCACTGGTTCTCCTGACGCTGGTGTCAGGAAGGTGGTTGGGCTGAAGGTTGAAGGCTGTGTCTTAGGGTGAAGGGCTGTGCTTGCTGGAATGAGGCTGGCTTCCATAAGGACATACAGTCTCCAGTTCTCGGGTGTGACAGGGCTTTTGGCTGACTTCCCTACAAACATGCTTGACATTCCCACATCTCTCAGCATTGTGGCTGTGGGGAATGGCTTCAGATTGCATCCCATGAGCCTAAAGGCACTTTCATGTCTGCTAGCCTGGGTGTCAGAGAAGGCAAACAACTGGGTTTGGGCCTCCTGACCCTGCCTCAAGCAGAACAGTTCTCCTTTATTGCTTGTCCTGGGACTTCGTTAGAGTCAGTCGCGAGGAGATGCAACACACGACATTTGCCATCTGGGCAGCAGAAAGGAGACCTCTGTACATGAACTGAATTAGCTGACTTCAGCTCTTGTCCCTCTGCATTTCCTGGCCCCTTTACTAAAGTGCTCGCTCTGTTGAGAGAGTAATTGGCGTACTATACAAATATCCCACGGCAGTTACATAACTCACAGTTTTTCTGTTGCAGTCACAGATTGCGCAACCATCACAATAACTTTTATCTTGTTTTTCATGTCTCAGAAATGAGTGCTGGGCTCATTAACATGCATTCTCCACTTGCCCCAAACTTCCCGAGCTCTGGGCAGCTTCTGCCTTCTTTTCTGTTGGGGAATTTCATGTTAGCGAAGTCACATAGTTGTGACTCTGTAACTAGCTTCATCTACTAACACGATCTTTTTAAAGTCAGCCATGATGCGCACAAACCAGTTCTTCATTTTTACGGCTGATAAATGTATCATATTTTACTTAGCCATTCGAGAGTTCCTGGGTTTTTGGGCTGTTTCTCCTTCTGCTCCTGTATATTCGATGCTGTGAACATTTGTGTGTTAAGTATTTGTGTTCCAGGTTTTCATGCCTCTTGGGTCCATTCCTCAGAGTGGAGTTCCTTGTGCTCATGGAAACTAATGTTTTGAAGTGCTCCCTCTTCCTTTTAGTGTGCACCACATGGATGCTGGTGACTGGTCTCCTTGGCTTCTCCTTTGCACTTTGGCTCAGCCTTGCCTGGCGCAGTATCCTGCCCTTCACCCTGCTGCTAAGAGGGTTATCGTAGTAAAAACGTCAGAAACCTTGATGGCCCTGCTACTTTAGAAAGGAGCTGAAGTTGTTTAACACAACACTTGAGTACAGTCTAGGCCCAGGCTGCAATTATAAATTATTTTCTAGTTACTTACCAGGTTTGCATACCCTGCTGTGTTAGGTGTTTCATTATTCAAGACAGAGGTCCATGCATTTCTTCATGTTACAGAGTTTTAAATTTCTTTTCAAATGTTTCAAAAGCCATACGTTTTAGGAACGCCTACAAAAATTGTATGTTTCTGCTGATGCAGCAGATGTGACATGCAAGGTTAAAAGTTGTGCTGGAGACCGCTAGCAAACCTTGACATCCACCATCACATTATGGGGCACGTGTGTGTCCTTGTCTTCACTTATGCCGCTCAGTCGCCTCCTCCTTCCTCCTGCATCCTCCTTGGTGGTAACTTGGTGTGGTATACTTCCTTTAGTGTCTGTCACAGAACATGGAAGAGAAGGCGTTAGGCTCCACCATGGCATGGGTACCTGTAACAGGGCTCTGAGGAAGTACAAGAGAAAGAATTACCCTCCTACACAGGTGGGGAGTATTTTGGAATTGTCTTATACTACTGAATGCATACAGTGGAGCCTGCTGTATAGAAAGTGTTCAGTAAATAGTCCCTGAATGAGTAGGGGAGGGTGTCAGACTTTTCTAACAGAATTTTCTTTTGGGCCACCAACCAGCTCCCAAATCATGACACAGAGACTTAACTATTCATTATGAATGCTCAGCCCTGTCTTATGTTTGTTCTACTAACTCTTATAACTTAAATTTACCTGGTTTTCTTCATCTACATCTTGTCCGGAGCTTTTTACCTTTCTTTCATTCTGCATGCCCTTTTGTGTGTCTGGCTGGCTGGCAGCTGCCTGCCTGGCTGGCCCCAGGCATCTCCCTCTCTTTCTCCCTTGTTCTCTCTTCTCCCTCTCAAGCCTAGATTTCTCCTCCTACTTATTCTTTCTGCCCACCAGCCCCACCTTTCTCTATGCCTAGCTGTTGATTAGACCACCAGCTTTTTATTAGACCAGTCAGGTGCCTTAGGCAGGCAAGGTGAAACAGCAACACATCTTTACATAGTTAAACAAACACAGCACAAACAAATGTAACACATCTTTACATAATTAAACAAATGCAACACGGGACAAGTGTAACACATCTTTACATAATTAAATAACTTTAGAGTGGAAGGATTATTTTGGCTCCTATTTTCGGAGGCCTCGGTCCATAGTCCTTGTCTCTGTTGGTTCTGGAGGAGTAACATGGCTGTAGGAGTGTGGATACTTAATCACAGTGGGCAAAAAGTTAAAAAGAAGGAAAAATTCCAGGACCTGATACAGTCTTTAAAGTAAAGAAACTTTACTTTAAGGGTAAAAATAAAGGGTACAGTGACTGAGGGGTACAGTAACCAAGCCCACAGTAGCAAAGGGGTACAGTAAACAAGCTCAAAGTAACCAAGGGACTGAGGAAGCAAGCCCTCAGGAACCAAGGGACACCAATGCAGAACATTAGGTATTAGGTGCTGGTGAGGCAATGGAAGGTGGTGGTAAAAGAAAGATTCTAGATGAGTCAAATTCATCTGCTATTGCTGCTGTAACAGTTATCACAAGCTCAGTGATCTAAAACCACACTGAGATTTATTCCCTTATAGTTCTGAAGGTTAGATGTGTAAGTCAGTTTCATGGTCGCTAAAGCCATAGGGTCATAAAGGTGGCTTCTTCAGGACGCTCTGGGGAGAACCTGTGTCCTTTTCTTTTCCATCTTCTAGGGGCCAGGTGCCTTCCACGGCTTCTGACTCCCCCTTCTTTCTCTGAACCAGCTGTAGCATCCTCTCCTCCCTCACACCTCCTCCCCCGTGCTGACCTTCCTGCCTGCCTCTTATGACTTTGGTGACTCCATGGGACAAACTGGGTTACCCAAGATAATTTTTTCCATCTCAATATTCAGAATTGTTTCTGTAGAGTTATTCTTACTTTGTGAAAATAACACACTCCATAGACATGGACGTTGTCAGGGGCCATTACATACCCAACCATAAAGAGAAGAGTTAAGAATAAATGTAGGCTTTTTTTTGTCCTTGCCAAATATGAGAGAGAGAGAGAGAACATTCAGAGAACTCTCCATTGTCACATGACTTATTCCTCACAATGCTTCGGGGTCCAAGACCAGGAACCATAATCATTTCTAGGAAGTGATCCCTTCTTCTCGGTTCAGAGGAGAGTTGGTTTTCCATGGTCCTTTGTTTCCCCATCTATAACTTACAGTAGAGAGCCTACGTAATAGGACCTGAAAAAGTCTGTGCTAGGTTCTTTTCTAGTTATATCATTGGTAAGTACCTGCTATGTTTTTAAAAGTTGCTGAGGAAGTGTAAAGCTGCAATTAAGCATGGATCTAGCAGATGGCAGGATTCTAGCACTTCTTTCTGCCCCAATTTAATTTCTAGAAATAGAGAGACTAGCCTTGCCATCCTTGAACTAAGTGGGCCGGCAAAGGAAGAGACTTGGCAGGCATCATCTGTAAGACATGTGGGTTCGTCTGAGAGGGGGTAGTTTATTATACTTACCTGATAGTGTTTAATCCTGAGGACCACATGAGGTCAAACCATGATCATTCCATCTTATAAATGGGGAAATAGGGACAGTGAGACACTGAATAAGTTGCTAGGGTTTCACCAGTCGTAAAAGGGGCTGGGATTTGAGCCATGTGGTTTGGCTTTAAGGGTCTACACTCAGGACAGGGTAAGTATTTAGCTTTGCTGTATTGTAAGCAATGGGTCAACTGTGGCATTGGCCTTTCCCTAGAATCCTCTTCACTTGTAGGCATCCTGTTCAGTATACTCCCACAGTAAGAGGTTCTGGGCATCAGCACCCAAGGGGAAGGAAAGTGTGATGGCTGGGAGGAGAGAGCAGAATGGGTTTTAAGCTGGTGGCTTGTATGTTCAGTAGTCACCGTCTCTTCCCCCTCCTTTCCGGCAGGCTCTGCTGGGTTGCTGGGTGTTCTCTTCCTGATTTGTTTCTTTCCTGTCTGGATTGCCAGTGGACTTCTGAGAGTTGATGGCTGTGCCTGGCCTAGAGGCTGTTGACTCTGATGTCTGCACTCAGTTGCTTGTTGTGCTTCAATAAGAAGTGGAATTTATTGTTTTTCCTAAATTGGGGCAAGAACTTGCTTTCACCACAAAGTCCATGTTTGTGGTGCTTCGCTAGCCTACCATAGTAGACGTCTAAAAAGGAGCATTGTTAACGTCTTTGATGAACATTGAAGGAGAGGACTGGCTGTGTGGAATGGGCAAACAGGAGCTGACTGTCCCTTAAATGGGAGCAGGTCTGAAATGCAGGGAAGACTGGGAATTATGTTTCCTTTTTGTGGACAGTGTATTATTTTTCTTTCAAGTTTATAGTTTAGGAGCCTGAGCACCAATGTTTAAAGTCTTGGCTCTTTAGGAAGATAGGTTTGGGTGTAAAACATGAAAACATCAATGAACTAGACTTGGAGCTGAGTTTACATGTTATTTTGTACCTGTTGATTAAATTGTGATTTAAAATACTGTATACACGCCCTCCCAAGGATCTGGATGTAGTGCTCAGAGAGAGTGTGTTCTTTCCAATGCTGATTTTTATCCTAGAATGACCAATGCATGATAGCAAAGAAGCCATTGGCATGAGGGGCCTTTTTTGTTGTTGTTGTTTTATCTCTTTGTTCTAGTCTGTTAGCAGTGTTTCCAGGCAGCAAACAACAATCTTCATTTGCCTAGTTTGCCTTTAATTTATACCCCGATTGTACCCATGAAAAGCTTCAGGCAGTTTACAGTCCGTGACATGTATACAATACGTCTCTTAAAGTGGGAAGTGGAAAACACAGCAGGGATCTAGACAGCCAGCATGCCAAGCCGCCTCTCCCCAGGGAGTTGCCTTGAGTGAGGATTAAACACAGCAGTGTCCTCCTAGGCAGCGGAGGCAAAAAGGTCACATTAGTTTATGTAGCCATCACCCACTAAAAGGAAGTCATACACCTTTTCTAGGTTTGGGGTGTTTGAGGAATTTTGCTAAGAAGGAGTTGGGAAGTCTTTGGGAAGAGCCTCACTCTTCACCGCAGATGCCGTGTAGGGAGATAAGGACAGTTTAGGAGGCTGGCCTGGCCACAGAGACAGAGCCTTGCAGCACTACTTCACTCCATGCCACCCCAGCCTCAGGACCCTCATATTTAACTCTAGCGGTTAGGCTACACCTGATGGGTGATTGCTTTGCATGGCTGGGTGTTAGTGCTCTCCTTGGAAAATGGCAGTGGGGTAAGGAGGAGTAAAGTGCTGGTTTAAGTCATTCGTGTGTTCTCTGAGCATTCGTTACTTCTTAGGTCCTCAACCTTGCCTGAGCCAGGCGTGGTTGGTCTAAATCTTCATTGTCATATACACCTGTAGGAGCAAGGCTTTAATTATGGTTATTAATGAGCTCATTAATAGATATTAATGAGCAAAATCAGAAAGAACAACTTCCTAACAACCCAGAGCCACCAAGGCTACAATCTCTGCTAAGGACGTTTTAATAAGAGTGTTACCGTGTGCTTTGTGTCCTTCTCACACTTGATCCTGTTTTCCAGAAGAAATTAGAATATGAATGAGTGGACTGAGTACCACAGAACACTAGGTGCAAGTGTGCACAAAAGTTACCATGGGAACCAGCATTTTTGTGTCTACTTTCTCTAAAGAAGTTTCAGATGACAAGTACTTTGAATTCTTACCTTTAAGTAAAAACTTAATGGCATTAAATTTCAAGGACTCTAAATGTTCTATTTGTATGGTCCTGTGTATATATTCCTTTTAGAATATAAGTCATCCCTGAACGTATGGACTCTCGGGACACCTGGGTTTTATTGTCTTCACCCCTCCTTTTCCAGCCCTCAGTCACACCTTTCTGTGGACTTTGCAGGGGGGGGAGGAGAATTGCAAAGTGAACTTGTCTGTATGGACTTGAATTTGAACCTAAGCTTTGAGCTGTGTGGTGTAATGGTAAGAAGCCCTTTGATCTGCAGCTGGGAAATACTCTTGGTTTGCCTCCTTTTACCTCAGTCTTTTCTATTTTCTTGCTACAGTGGAGCATGATAAAGATACCTAATAGAGACCTCTGTGTTGCGTTCACACAATTCAGACACATCTTGAAAATTCTAACTAAATTATCAGAATTCCTGGGGGCTAGAGAGAAGGTGTGGCAGTTAAAAGCACTTGCCATTTTTTCCAGGGGACCCTGGTTGGATTCCCAGTACCTACATCAGGCAGCTCACAACCACTGTGACTCCAGCTCTAGGGAATCTAACTCTCTCTACCAATCATGGGCATCTGCATGCATGTGGCATACCCTCATACCTGTTTGTGCATAAATTAAAATAAACTTTAAACAAAAAAGAATTTTTAGCAAACATTAGTCTAGAAATTTTAAAGGAGCAAGCAGTAGCTATTGAAATGGGGAGGCTGAGCTGGGAAATGACTCAGTCCTCAAACATGAGGACCTGAGTTCAGATACCTACCACTTATGTAAAAAGCTGGGAGTGGTGGTATTGGAAATATGCACCCATAATCCCAGAGCTGAGAGCTGGAGACTGAAGGTTCCTAGGACTTGCAGGCTAGCCAGTCTATCCACTGGGTGAGCTCCAGGTTCAACAAGAGATGCTGTCTCAAAAATACAGTGGAGGATGATAAAGCTACTCAGTGTAGACCTTTGTGGGTACATTCACACAAATACACTATACGAATGCAACACATGCTTACCTATACACACATTAAATAAATAAAATAAAATGAGAATGCAAGCTACTGGAACAAGTTTTTTTTTTTTTTTTTTTTTTGAGAACTTTTTCTTATTCTAAACCACTTTAAGTTTCAGCTTTATTGTTTTATTATCAGTCTAGATTCAAAAGAAAAAGCTGAAATAGAATGTAAGAAGATAGACAGAAACACACACACACACACACACACACACACACACAAGCACCAGGTAGGGGAAAAATGAGAAAAGTGAGTGAGTGTGTGTGTGTGTCTGTCTGTCTGTCTGTCTCTAGTGAGAGAAAACCTCTTTGGAACAGGAAAACCTCTTTTCCAGATCAGAATATATGATATTCTGATTGAGATGTGGCAGCCCCATATTTTTATAGAGCCAATACATTTCTTTCCCAACTTTAGTCTGGTGGTGGATGTGATGTTTATCTTTGATTTGGATTGACTGATAATGGCTGCCTGGAGTGTAGGTTGTCTACCTGGGCAGAGTCCCTCAATACTTTAATGATGGCTGTTGTGGGTTGGTGGTGGCAATTCTTGCCATGTTTGCTGCCCTCAATCTGGTGTGTTAAATTGATACTTATCATTGGAACCAACATAATCATATATACCCAGGGATATTTAAAACACACACACACACACACACACACACACACACACACACACACACACACACACACCACTTATCCATAGCAGAATATAAATTCATTTTGATGGAGTACAGAGTGCTTCGATGGTGCTGTTAGAGTATTGAGGAGCACGTAGGTGTTGAAATGTTTTCTGTTTAGAGAAGATACTTTGTTATATAATAGCACCTTGAGTATGTGGAACCTGTCTGGTGTGTTCTATGTTTTCATCCTGACTGACTATGATCCTGTCTGATGAGCCACTGTCATCAGATGAAAGTGACAGATAGCTTAGATTGACAGACAGCTCAGTGATGTGAAGAAGTCCAAGAGTGACTGGGTTTGCTTTAGGCAGATGGATGTGTAAGAAGGAAAAGTCCTTTAAAGGATGCCATTCCAAGGACACAAGTCAGAGCTGATGATTGCCAGAGCTCCCCGTGCTGTTCTTCCAGGGTTGGGCGGCTCAGCCCTGCTGGCACCCTTCCTAGACTGCTGAGGAATGGCTGGTTGGGCAGGTTATTCAGAAAGTACAGCTGCCACTGAAGAAACTTAGACTGCACTGGGTTTCACTGTGGCTCAGTTTGACATGACCGTAAAAGCTCCTGCTGGGAGTCTTGTGTCTTCCCTAGTGGGCAGAACTACATCTAGTTTGCGTCTTTAGTGGTGGCCATAAATACATCTAGGTAGTTCTGAAAGCCCAACTTGCCACAGCCAATAAATATGTGCTGACTTGATTTACTAGTGAGAAAAAAAACGAGAAAGAGAACTTTCTATTTTTGCTTAGCATATTCTTAGTAAAATAACAATAAAGCAAGAAAAAGTAGATTTCATCTTTATAATAATGTCCAATTAAAAACAATAAATTATATTTATTCTCCATTTATATACTCGTTAAACACTGACTCCAAAGTTCAAGTACCTAACTGCAGGTCTTGTGTATATAACAGTGAACACAGCAAAACAACACTTCCCCCTCTTTGACTTGAGTCATACAGAAGTAAATAGAGATTTTAAAATGTTTAGCTGTGGTAACAGTAGGAAGAGTGAAGAATAGTAGAAGATTGTCTAATAAAGTCCCAAGACAAGGAGCATAATCAACCAGCTGAGCTGGAGAAGGCTTCCTGTAGCATACGGAATGTAATCTGAGCTATGAGTAGGGGTTCACTGGGCAAAGGGGAGGGCTGCAGAGGACAAGGAAGAGAAAGGAATGGTTCCTAGGTAACTCCACAGGATACTGTGGGCCAGCACTCATGCTTTCTAGTCCAGGACTGTCTCCCATTGTTGGCTGCAATCCACTCCTGGAGGCTGAGCCTAGAGAACATGGTGTTGTCTTCGTACACGTCCATGCTTAGGTCTCCTGGAAAGGGCTCTGCTGTCTTTGATTGTGTAACACCCTTAGTCAACAGCTGTCCTTGGGAGGTAACAATTCTTTTTAGTCCCAGCTGTTCTTCTTCCTGGATGTGTGTGTTGCGGGCTGGCCAGGACTGTCAGGTAGGTGAGATGAGCCTTCACAGGAGGGCGGAGGCAGCAGATTACTGGTGTGACCACAGGCTGTGGATGCAGAAGGCCTCTTGTCTCTGGGTTCAAACTCAAACTCAGGTGCTTAGAATTTTTACTTGTGCTCTATTAGTCTTGGTTTTCTTATCTTTATAATGGGTCCAGTAGCTGTCTCATGAAGCAGGCATGAGGACTGAATGACATGGAGACGACATGGGAAGTGTGAAGCCCTGAAGGGTTTGTTCCCCGACATCCACCAAAGCCTGCTGCCCCATGCTAGACACTAGAGGATATTCTGAAAAGCAAATTTGAGGTCTTTGTTATATGTTTTAATCCCTTCTGTAGATGGCTGGCCTTACTGTGCAGTCTTTCCAAGGGCTGTCATCTGCTGTGCCAGCTTCATTACCAGGTGACTTTCTTTTTTTTTTTTTAACTGTGTATATGATAAACACACACACACACACACACACACACACACATACATACTGTGTATATATATATATACACACACACACATATATCTCACTACTCCTGCTCTCCCCTCAACTCCTCTTGTATCCCCTCCATTTATGGTCTCTAATTGTTGGTGTGTGTGTGTGTGTGTGTGTGTGTGTGTGTGTGTGTATCACAAAAGTATTCATATCTTCATTTAGCATTGTGTCCAGGATTAGTCACTTTGGATTGGGCATCACCTATGTGAGTGTGCGTCATTGGAGGAAACCAATCCCCCCCACCCTCTGCAGCCATTGACCATCTTTAGCTCATATAGGGATGGGGGCATGTCAGCTGGTGTTAGTATTCTGGTCTTGTTCAAGAAGCCTTATTGTTGAGATTTTATGGGCATGTCTTCCCCATCATCCCTAGGGAAGGCTGTAGATGCAACCGTCTTGTTAAATAAGAAACACAGAGCCAATGCAGAGATGAAAGCCCAAGAGGTCAAAGCTAAGAGCTAAAAACCTTACCCTTCACTGCTGCTGCTGTCCTCTTCAGCCAAGACCTACATCCTGTGTATCTGTCTTTATATAGACTTTCTGTTCTGCCTTCTCATTGACTGTAAACCCAACTACAAGACCTCCTCACCACTGCCCATCTATACAGACCTCCAGGTCTTCTATGGTTGGTATTGAGATTAAAGGCATGTGTCTTCTTGCTGGCTGTATCCTTGAACACACTGAGATCTGCCTAACTCTGCCTCTCAAGTGCTGGGATTAAAGGCGTGCACCACCACCGCCCAGCTTCTGCTATGGCTTGCTATTAGCTCTGACCCCCAGGAAACTTTATTTATTAACATACAAATAAAATCACATTTCAGTACAAATAAAATATCGCCATGGAAGACTTCCTAGCAACAGGCTCCCTAGGCCTTTGGATCTTCTTTCTCAATTTTCCCTGAGCCTTGGGTGTAGGAGTTGCATTGGTGATGTATTAGTTGAGGTTGAGTATCCAAAGACACTTACTGTCTGCATTTTGACCAATTATAGATTTATTTAATAGTCTTTATTAATTATAGAAAGAAGCTGTTTGGATGAGGGGTGAAAGCTCTGCTCATCTGTGGATACAGGTATTTAGAATACAGTAAGAAATTATATTGGTTTCGGCAAGTGGCAGTAGTAGGTTTTCTTCTCATATCTCTGGCCTCTCCAGCCATGGGTAGCTGACTAGGTTTATGATACCAGACATGAATTCCCTGCTGTGAGCAGACCTGAGGTCCAGTATACAAGTGCCACTGTGACACCCCCGAGGACCTCTCATTGCTCCTTTCCCTTGGCAACTTGCATAGACCTTCAAAACCTCTGAGAACTCGTCCCTTTTAAGATGACTTCCTAATCACTTCCAGCTTGATTCCTTCAAGTTCTGTGTCCAGTGCGTGTGGTGTCTTCAGCACAGGGTCTTAACTACAAATTCCTGGAGGCAACCAAGGGTAGTGGCTATAACCCATGTTGCATGTATTCCTTCAACCAACAACTGGAAAGGTGGAGAGGTTTTTCAAATCTGGCACGGGTTTTCATTCAAAGTGCATGAGTGTGTTACTCCATGTGGCATAGCTCCATTAAACACACACACACACACACACACACACACACACACACACTTAAAAAATTAAGCTTATAAAACAATATGTAGCCCTGTGACTCTTTCAAACATCCTTAGTGCTATTTATCTCCTTTTCCTTGTATCATCTTTTCCCCTTTTTCCCAAACTAAAGCCCTCTATTTTCTTATTACCTCATTCATGTTCATAGGGACTGCCTTCCCCTTTCTAGAGCTCTCTCCTCACCATTTTTCTCAGCCCCTACCAAAGTCCCTTTCTGTTTTCCTGACTTCTTTGGATATATCAGTTTATATACTCAAATCTAGAGATTTGGAGCTAAGGTCCACAAATTAGAGAGGACATATGGTGTTTGGTTTTCTGGGTATGGGTGACCTCACTTTTCAGTTCCATCCATTTACCTGCAAAGTTCATGATATCATTAAGAAGTCTATTGTTCAGTAATGGACTGAAAGCCATTGCTACATCACATTCAGAGTGCTATTCTACCAGGGCAAAGGGAGCTAAAGCTGGCAGGCACTGTACACCCAAGGAACCACTCTTTTACCCTTGAATTGGTTTCCTCCTCAGAAGTGTAGTGCCATCTATAAGAACACAACCTAGGAAGACTGAAGACTATCTAGCTCCTGTGCTTCTGGGAAATGTCAAGCGTCAGGTTACATACACACCGGGCTTTCTTCAAAACAGATTCTTTAGTTGAGTCCTTTGGAACTCTTGCCCACTGAAAGGCTGAGCTGTTGTCTTTGCTGGTCTGGCTGTTGGCCAGAGAACTCTCCTGAAAAGGATGCAGTCTTTGGAAGCACTGGAGGAATCGACAAGAATGAGGTGCTCTGGAGATGACTTGCTGACAGCCACATGGGCAGGCCACCTAGGGTTTCTGGTTAGGAAGGTGTTCAGAGGAGATCCCTTTGACTTTGACCCCTGATGTCTTCCATGGTGTAGACTGTCGGTGAGTGCTGCTTTGGTGGTGGGGGTGGCTGTTCTGCAGCTTGGTTAGTTGTAAAACAGTCTGGCTGGTGGTGCTTGTAAGGAGGGAAGAATGTGTTCTTGTTGCAGTGGGAAGAAACTAAATAGAGCCAAAGTCCGAATTTCCATTTCAGAGCTGTCTGCCAGACTGCTTCTTAAACCTGGCCCAGTTTCATTCAGAACCTCAGCGCTTCTGCTTCGGCTCCGTATTTGATTTGAATCACCAGCCTTCCTGGCTACTGAGATGACAGCCCCTTCTTCAGAAATATATTGGTCTTCTTGCAGCTTAGCTTGATTAGCAGAGTATGTAAATTTTCCAAATAGCCAACAGATCTTTTAATGTTCAAAGCTTCAAATTATGTCCTTATTATGCTAATACCAAAATAAAGGGTATATACCTTGGTTTATATTGTATTAAAGTAGGCCACATTAACAGATGTTTCATTAGTACCTTGTTTTTAATCCTGTATTTTGGCGAACTTTTCGAAGTATTAAAGGAAATTTTCTTTTTCATTAAGGAAAGCAGTTGTTGTTTTTTGCTTTAGAGTTGCATTCTTTAGGCTGTTTACAGTTGCAAAAGGCAAGAAGCTATGAAGGAGCTTCACCTGTTAAATATTTATATCTTGGATTTACATGATGATTACTTATAGTAGCTTCTTTTATCACTTTTCTTTGAATATTTTCTTAAAACAGTAGGATTCAAATAAAGTATGCCTATTTGCATTTATATGAAATCAGCTGAAAATGAACAGGTCCTTGCCCTGCTGTGCCTAGAATTCCATTGCCTCTGATTTCTCACAGATGTGTGTTTTCAAGGGTCCACTAGACATCACCCAGGCAGAATGAATAGCTTCCTTACTGCTTCTCCTTCCTCCTGAGGCCCCTGTCTCTATTCAGAGTTTAATGAGCCACCTGCTCCACATGTGGAACCCTTTCCCGGAAACCCTCACGTCTTCCTTGAGTTTCTCAATTCTGTCCGTTTTACCCCCAAGTCGTTGCCCAATCTGTGTTCCCCCTCTGGATTGTCTCGAGTCCACCTTCCTGGCCTGCTGGCCATCTGTCTTGTCACTGCTCTGTCCCACTTCTGTCTGTGATTGATGACTTACTGGTTCCGTTCTCTAGTACTTCTTGGGGTCACACACAGCCAAACCTTTGCAGTGTAGCTCCCATCTGCTCTGCAGGCTTCTCTGCCTGCTTGCTTATTCTGTGGCTTGCACTTCAGCCTCCTAAACTCCCCACTTCCTGAATGAGAGACTGTAGCCTCATAGCTCTCTCTCCTCCACTGCCACTGTCGCGTCCTGTTTTTAGGAATGACAGAGCAGCTCATGCTTCCTCCTCATCTAGGCTTATCTTGTAGTCACTTACCCCACCTTCAGTTATCACTACCTCTGTCCTACTTAGCTGCAAAGTCAGGGGTTCCTCTTTTGAAAAGATTCTGCACCCCATGAGCCTCTCTGCCGATGCAGCAATCCAAATCAGACCAAATCAAACCAAATTAAGAAAAAGCCCAAGTTTAATGGGTAAAACGCTCGTGGGTGATTTTCCAGCCCCCAGAAAGGAGATGGGGAAGGGAGACTGGAAAATCCACATGTCTGTTTTCTGCGGTGCAATTTAAATACCCTGTGGGAGTAGTCTTGAGCATCTCTGGGGAAGGAGCAGTATTTGGTTGGCTTTCTGAGACAGGGCAGGGTTTGGGGAAAGAGAGATGGGGTAGGGGAGTTGAGTTGGAGCTTCTACCAGAACATTCCAGACTCTGGGTATATGGGTGCCAGGGGCTGAGATGGAGCTTCCCTTAGAACACCTTTCTTGGTGGCTGGTTTGCTAGAGCAGCTCACAGAGTGCAGGAAGGCATTTTTCTTATCATCACTAGCTCGTTAAGAAGGAAAGGACTTCAGGGAGAGCAAAATGAAGAGATACTTAGTGCAGGAGATGGGGCAGGTGATGCTCTATAACCTCTCCTGGCGTGTGGCTCACCCAGCACTGCAGTGCCTCTGGACCTCTCTGAAGCCTGTTGTTTAAGGGTGTTGTATTATTATACAGACATTCTAGACCATAGGTAAATAAACCTGAAGTTCAGCTTCCTTTCTTCCTTGGAGGTGAGGAGTGAGGGCCTGATAGTCCCTACTGTATAAAGGTGGCTTGGTTTTTCTAGTTGTCAGCCTGCATCCTGAACCTACCTAGGCTTCCCCAACCTCCAAGTGCCTCCTCAGCATATGAAAGAAGTATATTGGTATGGAGATCCCAAAGTTTTAAGAGCCTTGTTAAAAAAAAAAAAAAAAAAAAAAACAAGGAATGAAAACCAAGTCTTGCTCTTTTAAGCTTTTTAAGCTTTTAGGCTTTTGAGCAGCAGTTCAGCTGAGATCCATTTGGGTGAGGACTCAAAGGCTTCCAGTTTGAGGAAACAAGATCAGCTGAGAAGTTGGCAAAGATCTTTTAGAGTTGTCTAAAACAACTAATTTTAGGACAGACTAGAAAGCACAAGCCATCTCATTTCATCTACAGACCAGATACCATTATGGAGGACAGCAAGCTCTCTGCTGTCTTCACTGGAATGAAAACATCCTGTGGAAAAGAATGAATAAATTCAGTTTGTTCCGAGACTGCAACTGTTCCCTGAGACAGAGCCTTCTAGCACCCGAGGGAACTAAGAGAGCCCACTAGCGCCAGTTGGACTAAGAGCTGCTCCCTTAACACAAAAAGTCCATCAGCATCAACTAGACCAAGAGCTCCCACTGGATCAAGAGTATCAATCAGACCAAGAGAAGATCTGTCAGACACAGACACCGCTTGCACCAAGTGGAGAAAGAGATGGGTAGATGCCAGTGCAAAAATACAGTCAACAGCATAAAAACCAATATGGCTCCATCAGAACCTACATCAGCAAGACCTGAACATCCCAACACAGAAGAAACAGAAGATATCTACCATAAAAAATGACTTTAAGAAGATATTAGAGATCTTAAAAGAGGAAATGAAAAATTCCCTTAAAGAAATCGAGGAAAAGTCAAACAAAAAATGGGAAAAAAATCAGTAAATCCCTTGAAAGTCAAGAGAAAGCAATTTAACAAATGAGGGAAACAGTTCAAGATTTCAAAACTGAAATGGAGTCAATAAAGAAGAGACAAACTGAGGTAATGCTGGAAGTGGAAAATCTGAGTAAACAAACAGGAACTATAGATGCAAGTATAACCAACAGATGGAAGCAAGAGATGGAAGCAACAGAAGCAAGAGATGGAAGAGGGGATCTCTGGCGTTGAAGATATGGTAGAGGAAATAGATTCATCAGTCAAAGAAAACACTAAAGCCAACAAAGTCATAACCCAAAATGTCCAGGAAATTTGGGACACCATGAAAAGATCAAACCTACGAATAATAGGGATAGAAGAAGGAGAAGAATACCAACTCAAGGGCACAGAAAATATATTCAACGAAATCATAGAAGAAAACTTTCCCAACCTAAAGAAGGAAATGCCTATAAAAATACAAGAAGGTTACAGAACACCAAATAGACTGGATCCAAAAAAAAAAAAAAAAAAAAGTCCCCTCGGCACATAATAATCAAAGCACTAAACATACAAAATAAAGGAAAAATATTAAGAGCTGCAAAGGAAAAAGGCCAAGGAACATATATAGGCAGACCCATAAGAATAACACCTGACTTCTCAATGGAGACTCTAAAAGCCAGAAGGTCCTGGACAGACATTATGCAGATACTAAGAGACCATGGATGCCAACCCAGACTATTATACCCAGCAAAACTCTCAATCAACATAGACAGAATAAACAAAATATTCCATGATAAAACCAGATTTAAACAATATCTCTCCACAAATCCAGCCCTACAGAAAGCATTTGAAGGAAAAATCTAACCTAAGGAAGTTAGATACACATAGATGCAACAAAGAAAGAGAATTACAGACCAATCTCCCTCATGAACATTGGTGCAAAAATAATAAAATACTGGCTAACTGAATTCAGGAACACATCAAAAAAATTATACACCCTGACCAAGTAGGCTTCATCCCAGGGATGCAAGGATGATTCAGCATACAAAAATCTCTCAATGTAATACATCATATAAACAAACTGAAAGAAAAAAATACCACATGATCATCTCATTGGATGCTGAAAAAGCCTTTGACAAAATCCAACACCCCTTCATGATAAAGGTTCTAGAGAAATCAGGAATACAAGAAACATACCTAAACATAATAAAGGCAATTTACAGCAAGCCGACAGCCAACATCAAATTAAATGGAGAGAACCTCAAAACAATTCCACTAAAATCAGGAACAAGACAAGGCTGTCCACTCTCCCCATACTTATTCAATATAGTACTTGAAGTTCTAGCTAGAGCAATAAGATAACAAAAGGAGATCACGGGATACAAATTGGAAAGGAAGAAGTCAAACTTTCATTATTTGCAGACGATGTGATAGTATATATAAGTGACCCCAAAAATTCTACCAGGGAATTTCTACATCTGAAAAACTCCTTCAGTAAGGTGGCAGGATACAAGTTTAACTAAAAAAAATCAGTAGCTCTCTTATATACAAATGAAAAATGGCCTGAGAAAGAAATCAGAGAAACATCACCCTTTACAATAGCTACAAATAATATAAAATACCTTGGGGTACCTCTAATTAAGCAAGTGAAAGACCTGTATGATAAGAACTTTAAGTCCTGAAGAAAGAAATTGAAGAAGATATCAGAAAATGGAAAGATCTCCCATGCTCATGGATAGGTAGAATCAACATAGTAAAAATGTCAGTCTTACAAAAAGCAATATACAGATTCAATGCAATCCCCATCAAAATCCTAACACAATACTTCACAGACTTAGAAAGAAAAATACTTAACTTTATATGGAAAAACAAAAAACCTAGGATAGCTAAAAGAATCCTGTATAATAAAGCAATCTCTGGAGGCATCATGATCCCTGACCTCAAGCTCTACTATAGAGCTATAGGAATAAAAACAGCTTGGTACTGGCATAAAAACCAACATGTGGATGAATGGAATCAAATTGAAGACCCTGACATTAATCTACACACCTATGAACATATAATTTTCGACAAAGAAGCCAAAACTGTACCATGGAAAAAAGAAAGCATCTTCAACAAGTGAGTGCTGGCATAACTGGATATCAACATGCAGAAGATCACAAATAGATCCATATCTGTCACCATGCACAAAACTCAAGTCCAAGTGGATCAAAGACCTCAACATAAATCCAGTTACACTGAACTTGATAGAAGAGAAAGTAGGAAGTAGTCTGGAACAAACTGGCACAGGAGACCACTTCCTAAATATAACACCAGTAGCACAGACACTGAGAGCGACAATTAATAAATGGGACCTCCTGAAACTGAGAAGCTTTTCTAGAGCAAAGGACATGGTCAATAAGACCAAACGACAGCCTACAGAATGAGAAAAGATCTTCACCAACCCCTCATTGGACAGAGGGCCGACCTCCAAAATATAAATAACTCAAAAAGCTAGACTTCAAAATTGAACAATCCAATTAAAAAATGGGCTACAAAGCTTAACAGAGAATTCACAACAGAAGAATATCAAATGGCTGAAAGACATTTAAGGAATTGCTCACCATCCTTAGTCATCAGGGAAATGCAAATCAAAACAACTCGGAGATACCATCTTACACCTGTCAGAATGGCTAAGATCAAAAACACTGAATACAGCTTATGTTGGAGAGGATATGGAGCAACTCCTCCACTGTTGGTGGCAATGCAAACTTGTACAGCCACTGTGGAAATCAGTATGGCGGTTTCTCAGAAAATTGGCAATAAGTCTTCCTTAAGACCCAGTTATACCACTCTTGGGCACATACCCAAGGAATGCTCAATCTTACTACAAGGACACATGCTCAGCTGTGTTCATAGCAGCATTATTCGTAATGGCAAGAACCTGGAAACAACCTAGATGCCCCTCAACTGAAGAATGGATAAAGAAAAAATGGCACATATACACAATGGAGTACTACTCAGCAGTAAAAAACAATGATATGAAATCTGCAGGCAAATGGATGGAACTAGAACATATCATCTTGAGTGAGGTAACCTATACTCAGAAGGACAACCATAGTATGTGCTCACTCATAAGTGGATACTAAATGTGAGGGAAGGGATGGCCAGACTGCAACCCACAACTCCAGAGAGGCTATCGAACAGGAGGGACACATGGATGGCCCTGTGAAGGAGAAGTGGATGAGATCTACATTAGCTGACTGGGTGTAGAGGGATGGCAGAGGGTGAGGAGTGGGGGATGAGAACATAGGGAAATGGGAGGGTCAAGCTAGAACAGGGACAGAATGAGAGGGAAGAGAGGAAGATACCATGATAGATGAGGACATCATGGGAATAGGAAGAGTCAGGGTACTGGGGAGGTTCTCAGGAATCAACTACAAGGTTGACCCCACCTTGATCTGCTGGCAATGGTCCAGAGGGTGCCTGGACCGATTTACTCTGGTGACTAGCCTAGCAAATAACCTAGCTGTCATCATAGAGCCTTTGTCCAGTGACTGATGGGGCAGAAACAGAGATCAATGGCCAGGCACCAGGCTGAGCTCCGGGAATGCAATTGATGAGAGAGAGAAGAGATATTGCAGGCGAGGGACGTCAAGATCATGATGAGAGGACGTGCAGAGATGACCGGCCACACTAGTGGAAGCCCATGAACTGTGGACTGGTGGCTGTGGAGCCTCTGGATACAAAAGATGGTTGTTTGGCTCGAACTGTTGGGGGGCACCCAGGCAGGAGGATTGGGATCTGTCCCTGGTCTATGGGCAGGCTTCTGGAACCTGGTGCCTGTGATGTCACACCTTGCACAGCCTTGGTGCAGTGGGAAGGGGCTTGGACCTGCCTAGGCTCAGTGTGCTGGGCTCTGCTGACTCTCCATGGGAGACCTCGATTTGGGGGATGTGGGGATGCAGGGTGGCTTGGGAAAGAGGGCTGGGGGATGGGAGGAGGGAGGATGGGGGAATCTGTGGATAGTATGTGGAGTGAGTAGAAAATTTCTTAATAAAGAAAAAAAAAAGAAAACCAAGTCTTTATTTTTCTTTATTCTACCACACCTCTGATTTATTGTAATTGCCCCCATGCTTCCCATCAGCCACTGCTGTGAGTGTTGAGAGGGGAAGGATTTTTTTTACTCAGCTTTCATTTAGTGAGTTAATTTCCTCTGGTATATAACCCAGGTGCTTCTGTACTTGTTCTTGGTAGTACATGGTCATGTCTCGGTGTACACTCTTACTATTGAATTCCAGTCTCCCAGTTCATACCCACAAAGATTTGAAAGCAGAGATTCAAGCAGATGGTTATATGCAACTATTCAGTCATGGTGGTCTAAGGAACCATCAACAGTGATTTTCCAACCAGTGGTTATACTCGTGCGTGTAAAGTGTGTGTGTAATGACTAAATCAGGCAACCCTAAATTACTGTTCCATCTGTCTCATATACAAGATCTGATTACTCTGAATTGCAGCCTAATTAAATTGTGGACATATTAAATACTGTGCATATTAATGTATTTGAGATAACATTTTTTATTTTGCAAAGGCATGTGAGATTGAGTTCTTTTCAGAGTCATTTTGTCAGCATTCACTTGGGTGCTTTGCATGTGTACATTTCCTCCTCTTGTCTGTTTTGGGGACAGGGCCTCATTGTTTTAGAGGCTGGCCATAGAACCTGCTATGCAGCCTAGGTTACACTTGCACTCTTGATTTTCCTGCCTTTACCACCCATTGCCGGGATTACAAACATGCATGCCCCTACTTCTGTAAGTGGCAAGACACTCTATAAGCCTGACCTTCCTTCCTCCACTGGGAGAGTTCTTAAGATATAGGAATATCTGTTTATTTTTAAAATGTTCCCAAAGGCAGAAAAACATTCAGGATTATCAGTGTTTAAGATCAAAGCTTAAAGCAATAATGTCTATAATAGATTTAAATTCAGACAAAAGTTTCAATGCTTTTTCTTTGTAGGAGGATTGTTTTTATTTAAACACTGTGTAGTGTTATTATTTTTAAACCCTTTATGAGGATAATTGTTGTTTCTTAAGTTTAAAGAAGAAATGTAAATGCTTTTCCTTTTCTTTTTTTCCAGATTCTTTACAGAGTTAGAAGCAAGACATCAGAATAACATCTTCATAGACGATATAAGTGACATTGTAGAAAAACACACAGCATCCACATTTGATCCCTATGTGAAATACTGCACCAATGAAGTCTACCAACAGAGAACGCTACAGAAGTTGTTGTAAGCAGGTTTTGATCGTCTAACCTACTTTTGATTAAAGCTCATTGATAAGAGATTAATTACTCATAGACATAGGCATGCCTCCTAGTAGACTGTTTCCTCCTTGAGTGATGTGTAAGAGAGAGTCTTGAGAGATTTCTCTCTTAAGCAGTTAGAAAATTAAAGTATGATGAAGTCCTGCCCTACCCCCACCCTTAGTTGTTCAGAGACTTGACTCATCCTAACTCAACCTCCCACTTTTCTAAGCAAGTGGCCATTAAGTGGTTTGCCAGAGGCCAAGGGGGTTCTTAAGTGGACCAGAGCAAGACACTAGGATTCCCTTACTATTCTAGCCTCTGTAAGCTGTTTACAAGAATTGTAGGATCCACCTCCCTCACCCTGGGCAGATAGGGATGAGTTCCTGCTGGAGGGTTTAAAAGAACAGAAGAAAAAGACAAGCTTGAAGATTTGAATTATGCCACAATTAGGAGCCATGCATTCTGTTTCCCTCCATACTTCTTTTCTTTTTAGATTATTGAGAGTTACAGAAGAACCAACAATTCTTGAGCAGTTTATACACTTTTATTTTCAGAGGCCCCAGTTGTCATAAGTAGCTATTTTACATTGTTGTTGTCCACCCTAAACCCAGTTTGGGACTTCCTGGCTCTTGTTATTCTCACTTTTTCTTGGAGTAGTGACATTTATGGAGCCTCTGGTCACTCCAGGCTAGGTGTGAGATCTTTGAAGAGGCTAAGGGGATGGTGACAACGTGTTAGGAGAGTGGGGACCTCAGGACCAAAACATCGAGATTAACATATGGAAAAAAACAACAACAACAAAAAAAAACGTTACTTTCCAGAGGAAGACTGGAAACTTCCCCACCTGGGTTTCTTGTGAGGAACATCATGGGTGAGAACAGCTCTTCAGATACAAACTTGGGTGAAGCTGCTGTTACGCGAATGTCCTACAAAAGAATCATGCCCCCGGAGGCTCAACACTTTCCCTCTTGCCCACTCCCACCCTTGGGGGCACTTTTCCTTTCTTAATAAGCTGTTTGTGTGTGTTTCTGTTTATAAGCATGTATCCAGCCTGGAATCAGGTGCCCTCTGAACTCATCCTTGGCTCAGCACTTCTAATCGTGCTTACCCTGACACTGTGGGCTCACCTTTTTGCCATTCAGCTCCTTGTCAGCTGCCATTGCAAAAGGCAAGACTCTCTGTCTTCCTCTTCCCTAGCTCTGTCCCCCAGGTACCTACCAAGGTTTCCACTTGCCTACCCCTGGTATTTTTCTCTCAAACTAACAACTGCCCTTGAACTTCCTTCTAAGTCTACTTTTAAATTATTTTATTAGTGAGACTAGTAACCCAAAGGTGGCCTCAGTTTTCCTGATAACAATGATTGTTCCCAACTTGGTAAGGAGGGCTGATAATGCTGTCTCCCTGCCACCTCCCTATGTCCTGCTTCATGGGTAGGGTGGAAACCCCAGCTGGCATCTTTTATGTGAAGAAGGGCCCACTTGCACTTTGGGGATTTCAAAGCCTGATAAGTCTGTTGTCATGGCTTCTTCAGGGATTTCAGGGTATTTAGGCCAATACCTGACTTCTACCCACTTGATGCCAAAAATGTCTCCAGATTTGTCTGGCCTTTCTCTTTCCTTTACCCCACACCTGGCTAGGGCCCTATAGCTGAACATACACGTTCATGCTTGAAAGCAAAGCCCTGAATTAGGGAGGATGTTGCTTTTCATCTTGTTTTGCAGGATTTTAAGAAATATGTGACTAGTTACTACTGTGTATTATGTGACTCTCAAAAATAGATTTTTGTCTAGATTACCTTAATCAAAGCATCATGGGAGGGAGCTTTCCATGGAAATTAGTGTTTGTGTCTTTAGGGGCATTCAAGGTTGGGGCATTAACTTCCCACTTCAGCAGCATGTTAGAAACCCTAGAAATCTTCAAAACCCAGTCAGCAAAGATGCTCAAGTCCACCCCAGATTTCTTAATCAGAACCCTTTGGGCATGGGAGGAGCCTGAGACCTGTGTGCCTTAAATGTGCAACCTACATGAAGCTTATTTTTAATTTCCTAAAAATCTTTTTAAAACTTTTAAGGATAGGATATTTAAAAGTAATCAGTGTGAGAAAATAAAAATAAGACATTTCTGTGTAATTTCTCTTAATTTGATATTCTGGATGTTTCACACTTTATTTTTAGTGGACTTGAACCACATCATCTAATTTTAAAATCACATTTCTTTTCTTTTCTTTTTTTTTTTTTTTTTATAAAATGGTCATTATGGCCACTGTCCTTCCCAGTTCTGAAGAGTCCAGAACTGAACTGTTCTGAAACCCCATTGGAAGAGGGCTGTGAATGCTGCAGACTTCCATAGGAGCAAAGTGGTGGGACTGAGGGTCAGAAAACTTCAATTTGACTTCATTCTGTTGTTTTTACTAAGTTGTGGCAAGTTATAATCCTTGTGAGCACCATTCTCTTGGAATCCCCTCCCTCACCCCCCTTTAAGGTTCTACAGACAGCTCCGCTGAGATTCTGTATGAGTATCTGGCAACACTGCATGGATATATGCCAGTGTCATGGCCATTTTCAACTCAGTGGGAGATGAAGAGAAATATTCTGGCTTATGTGGCTGGAGGGTTTCCTGGCTAGACATGTCTGTAATCCTAGGACTCAGGAGGACTTCAAGCTGGAGGCCAGCCTGAAGAGCATCACCCTCCAAAAACCTACAGCCCTCAAACAATGAAGCAAACACACAAAAAAGTTTTCTTTGTTAGAAAGAGGATGTTTGGAAAGGTTAAACATCTCTTGATATTTCTTTCTTGGGTCTGCCCAGGGCCAGAACAGTGGTATGAAGTATGATTATTTTGCTGGTGGAGTGTGTTTGTACATGATCAAGTATGGGATCTGATCTGTTTATGCTAACTCATAGTTGACATGCTCTCTGTTACAATACTGTGTCATCTTGTTTACATCCCAGTTTTACAAATATTTAGTTCATATGTTTTTTTATTATTAATATTGTTATGGGACACCACATCTTATTTTTATCATTAAATATAAAAGGCAGAAAAGTCACCAGTGTTTCCCAGTGTATTATGATTTATGTTGGTCTTATATTAAGAATCATTGGTAATGTGGGAATTGACCTCAGTATTTGGCAATGTGTTTTTGTTTGCTTTTGAGCTTGCAAAGGAAATATTTTAAAGTTCTTTTTTTTTTTTTTTCCTGCTTTTCTCCTCACAGAGCTACCAACCCCTCCTTTAAGGAAGTATTGTCACGGATTGAGTCTCATGAAGACTGCAGGAACTTACCCATGATCTCTTTCCTCATTCTCCCCATGCAGAGAGTGACCCGCCTTCCCCTGCTGATGGATGTAAGGCAGGATTTGATGGCTTTGTCCTCTGGATATTAGCCGCTACAAATCTGATTAATTAATATACTGTTATTCTGCTTAAATTAATGGATGCATATTTCTTTTATAAAACCCCTTAATTGAGAAGATGTTATTCAGTTGGAAAGTCTGTCTATGTTTGAGATCACTGGAGTTTATTGTTAGTTTAGACTTGTGTGGTCACTCTGGTGAAACTTGCTTACATTACCCAGTTTTTTTTTTTTTTTGAATGGGAATATATTAGCTTTTTGGTCAAGAGGCTGTGATTCCATTTCTGCCTGAGCCACTAAGCATGAGACCTTGGACAAGTCACTTAGTTTTAGATCCCTTGTGTCTTCATGATGCTTTGGGCCCAATTTCTCCTGATGTGATAAGGTATAAACTAGTCTCGACCATGTACTGTGTAAAGTGGGAAAAAAGCTCAGCATCCTTTTGGTATTAGGTGACAGTCATAACATTAGGTGAAAGTTTGACTTTGAATAATGGCAAGGCATGCTGAGGGGAGGGTTAGCAGACCATCTGGCCTGTGATAGGGCCTGCTTAGCCCGTGGGCAGATAGTGTGTCTTTTGATCTAACTAGGACAGTTTGTCACAGATGTACTTTAAAATTGGGTCGTTATATTGGCACCATATCAGTTTTTATGTACTTGATCTTACAGACTAAAACACAGGCTGAAAATTTATCAGAGATACATAATTGAGTAAAATCGCAAAAATAGGTTCCTTTTTCCATAGTCCACTGTGAAGTGCTGAGATGCTCTCAAACAAAAGTGAAAGTGCAAATGATGTTCACTTTTACTCTGTCACAGTTGTGTGACAGTGTTCTCAGTTATTTCAGAGTTCTAATTCATAAGCTCTTCCTTGGTCCTCTCTTAGTCACCGCAGCTACTGTGTTTACTCCCATAATTTAGGAAATTTTTTCCCCACATAAACATAGTCACAGCTGGTTAACATTCTGAGAAATGCGTGGCTAGCAATGCCAGTGCCTTGTAGTATCACCGAATTTAATTAATAGCATCTACTAATACAACCTCAGCATTCCTAGGAGAAATAATCTTGTAAGTTTTCTATGTGGTTCATTATTGGCCCAATGAGTAACTTGGAGTTTCGAAAAATCTGATTGGTTTTTTAGATTAGTATTTATTCTATCTAAATAAAGAATGTATTAGTAATTAATTAAACAAAATCAAATTTGGAAACCAGAATGGTATTCCTATTTCTAACACACCATACTGCACAATGTTGGATATTTATGGCATGGTTACATAGTGGGTTCTTTATGCTTTTGTATCATAATCCTGCCTGAGATTCTGAGTGAAGCTGTAGTCTTTCTTCTCAGATAATTAATGTATGCACACAATTTTATGTATTTTTTTAATCATATAGATTCCAGTGAAGGATGTCTGCCCTCATGGAAATAAACCAGTATTTTTTACTATTGCTTTTATATCCATTAAAGGGTATAAAATTGATTTTGTAATCATGAACAGGGTTTTAAAAGTGCAATAGAACAGAATATGAAGTATTTGATATGTACATGGCTTATAATGTGATTAAATATTGTTTCTAAAAGCCTTGCCTAATTTATGTGTACATAGGAACTGGTTGTAGTATAAATGCATTCTTTATAATAGTTCAAAATTTTGAAAGGAAGAATCACTAGAATAAACCCACAGATGATGAACTGTACACTTCTGTCATGCAACAGTCCCACTGCCAGACTTCCAGATTTACAGACTGCGTTCATTGGTAGTTAAGGCCCAGGGGCCTGCTAGTTCTTAACCATATTCTGCCCTGCCTGATGCCTGTTGCCCTCATCTGTTTCCCATATGTGAGAACCCAGGCAGAATCCAGCACTGTCTCTTAAATTTCACCTCGTTAGGAAATTTACTTAAATCTGTTGAAGTGGATGGACATTTTAAAACAATTACATTGGTTCCCTGAGCTTTCAAAGTTATATGTACAAGCTGAGTGTTCCTTACTAAGAATGCTTGCAGGAAGATGTGTTTTACATTTTTGAATACTTTTAGAATGTTTTTATATGTATAATGAGGTGTCATGGGAATGGGGCCCAAGACTAAACATGAAATTCATTTGTGTTTCAAGCATAACTTGTATACATATTCTAAAGACAGTTGTATGTATCTAATAATATCGTGCATGAAATAAGTTTCTTGGTGTGTAGTTTTCCATTTGCGGTGTTCTGACAATCAAAAAGTTTGCATTTTTTAAGATTTAGGATTTCAGATTTTCATATTCCATACATTCACATTTCAGCTTATCTTTAATTGGTCATCAGAGTTGGGACTCTTGTTGGTAGACAGCCATATGCCAGGCACTTAGATAGGATGTGTTCATCACTTAACTCTTGGAACAGGGATGGGGAGGTGGCTCTGGAGAGCGCCTGTTCAGCATGGACAAGGCCAGGTTGGATCCCTGGACAGGGAACAAAATGAGGCAAAGCACCAGCCTCTTGCAATAGCCTGTGCTGTATCTGGCATTGCTGCAGTTTACAGAGAAGGAAAAACGACGCTTATCTATGGCCAGTCACTTGCCCATGGTTAAATAGCTAACATAAGGCAGGTCTGAGATTTGCTACCTGACCTACTGACCTCTGAAGTCTTCTCTCTATTTTAGATGGATTCATTTCAGCTTTATGTATTTAAAGAATATTTTCTAGTTCTGTTAGTTGCATTTTGATATCCTCATCCCCAATATTGTATCCAAAAATAGTGCTTTGTATGAATAAGAGAAAATGGCTGAATAAGTAATTTATTTTGCTTCATGTGACAAACCAATTGGTTTTACTTCTTTTACTTCTTAGACTATATGTCAGAAAACACCTAAGGACTCTCCGAAGTATGAAGTCTGCAAAAGGGCCTTGAAGGAAGTAAGCAAGGTAACTGTTTACCATGATAGAAAACATGTAGAAAGCTTGGAAGAATCTAGCAGGTCTGTGCTTGCTAAAAAGACTGAGATTCACACAGTTCAATTTATTCAAATCCATTGCTATGTTGGTTGTTTCAGACTGGTTTTGTGTTACGTGCTTGTTCATATCTCACTTTGTCTTGTGTGTTAATAGCTGTTTGTTGATGCTCACTTTCAACAAATATTTATTGAACATAAACCACTATACCAGGAATAATACTGGCCTCTGAATATGTGGTGACAAGGCAGGTGTGGTTATTGCATTCATGGTATGTGCACAATAAAGAGAAAGACATACATTAAATAGAATTCCACTAGAGGGTGGTGAGTGATATGGGAGGCAAGGACAGAGTGATGTTTTAATGGATTTACAGCAAAAATAACTGTGAGCCAGAGGGTGAAGGAGTGTCTTGGGTGTAGAGACCCAAATGTAGGTGTTGGAGAATTTGAAGAACTCATTGAGAGAGGGGAAGGAAGGGAAGGAGGGAGGGAGGGAGGGAAAGAAGAAAGGAAGGAGGGAAAGAGATGAAGAGGAGGAGACATGGGAGGAGCCTGTTACACATGTTAGGGACTTGGGGGCTATAATAAAGATGATGATGAAGCTATGGATTTATGTAAGAAGGTGGAAAGAAATTGTGTGTGTGTGTGTGTGTGTGTGTGTGTGTGTGTGTGTGTGTGTGTGTGTAAATGTATATGTACAGTAGGCTTGGAATTAGTGAGTACTTTGAAGGAAGGTGTGTCACGGAAATATAATCCTTGATTAGAAAACTGGGTCATTTTCTCTTTTTATCACTTTGGAAAGACAAATTCCATTCTGAACATATAATGCAGATCCTATAAAACTTGTGTTCTGGATGAGAGCTCAAGGGAGAGACACAAATTGGAGACCACCCTCAGCATAGGTGACATTCAAGTTTGGAGTGTGAAGGGCTTTACCGAGGATGAGGATACAGAATAGTAAGTCCAGTAGCCCATGGTAAAAACAACAACAACAACAAAAAAAAAAAAAACAGGGAACATGAATATGGAGTCTTATTTGGATGAAAGTAACCAGCACGGGCGATGTAAAAACAAATGAGACATGCCAGAGTAAAGGAAAACAGAATGGCCTAGAAAATGGCCAAACAGTTAGATCATGGGCACCCCTGAGAGAGAAAGAGATGAGTATGACTTAGCCATTTACAGGGTTCATCCTCACTGAAATATGTTGAGCAATGACTGGGGTGTGCAGCAGTAAAATCAGCTGCCCCTGGGGGCTAGCTACTTCAGGAATCAGACCTGGCATGGAAAGAGAAAGAGTTGTGGCTAAAAGGGAAGTCATATTTATTTAAAGATAGAAAAATGTATGCTTAGTTGCTGTTAGGCACATGGTAGCTGAGAAAGCAGAAAAAGGTATGGTCCCCCATGTGGATGGCATATGAACAGGGCACAGATGAGTGGAGACTGCGGGTGCCAGAAACTTCCTAGTTGCCTCCTTTTGCTTGCTTCCTGCACAAATGGGAAAGATCTTCACTCCACTTTATTATAAAGAACTATTTCTTTTTATCGACTTTAAATACATTCATTAGCTTACTTATCTTTGAAAGCCAGTTTGCAAAATTTAGGGTTAGTGCAGTAACCCAAATATACACTAAGTGTTCATCAAAGGACCATGAATCCATTTCTTTGCAGATAATCCAGTATTTCTTATTGAACAGAGCTACCCTTAGCTGGGTGTTCTTGAAGAATTATCTAGAGTTCCCTCTTCCAGCATCTCTTTGTGGTCCCATGCTTGACGTGCAACACTGTGTTTAGATTTTTGCCTTTGAAGTTGCTAGCCTGCTTCCTGCTGTCTGGTCTAGGAGAGAGAAGCTGTAGCTTGCCCTGAGGTGGAATGGGGTTCTCTAGGTAAAGATGAAGCTAGGCAGAGGACAGGAGCAGAATAGATGGAGACCTAGAGTCTGTGATGAAACCCCCATGTAGAGGTTGTGGAGCCACAGAGGAAACAGCCCTGAAACTCTTCAGAGTCCTTTACCCAACCCCCAGCCCCCATTGTTCACTCCTGGTCACACGCTCCATATCTGAGCACCGTGTCCCAGTTGGGTGGCACTGTGTGTTCTGTATCAGAAATGGGTTCCCGGAACTTCTAGAGGGTAGATGACTTTCAGGGAGAGATCTGAAGTTGAAAATGAGGTTTCTTGCGGGAGAAGGGGCCATAGAAAGTAAGTAAAGTGAGGTGTCTCTTCCTGTCTCTTCACCCTGCTGTGCTGTGTTCCAGTTGGTGCGGCTCTGCAATGAAGGAGCCCGGAAGATGGAAAGGACGGAGATGATGTACACCATTAATTCCCAGCTGGAATTTAAAATCAAGGTAGCCTTCTGTCCGTGTTTGTTGTGTTACTGCTGCTTACATCTTGTCTAAACAGAGAAAGCTGAGTCTAACGAGGTAAACTGGAACTAGCTTTTCAAAGGACTATCAGTTGAAAAGAGCAGCTGACAGAGGACCGACCACCCAGATGCCTAGGGGAGTCTCCAGGCTTCTCTCCAGGCCACGACAGTGTGGCTTTTCCCAGGACACCACCAAACAGTTAAACTAGTTGAAGCAGATAGTTGGTAAAGGAGAGTCCTCAAGCGTTGTCATCAGGTCCTGTCGAATAATGGTATCCCCTGGGCTGGACCAGGATATTCTAAACCAAGTAAGAAACTACTTTGTTTGTGCAGAAAAGATAGTTAACGAACCAATGTTTTTCAAGCATGTTTTCTCATACAACTCTTCTTTGCATCCATGCCACCTGCTAGCAGAAAGTGACAGTGAATGGGAAACCTGGGTCATGGCTCATTCTTTGGAGTTTGTAATGAATAAGCTTACGATTGTCATTCTATTTTGTTATATAACACACAAATTTAAGACAATTTAAAATGGCCCTATATTTTTTCTAGCGAAACTTTCTAACTTACACAGTAGTTTCCTGGTGATCAGCAGGTCATGGTATTCTGCAGAAGGCACACTCTTTGCCATGGTACAGAGTTTGGGAACCGCTGATAGGGGACAGCCACAGCCTGTTCTTGTATAAGCAAAGAAAACAAACGCCAGAGAACAGCTGTCAACAATGTCACTCAATCAGTGGTAGTCCACATCACGAAGAGTGTGAAGTCAGGCTAAGGGCCCAGGTGTCCTGAGTGATGGGTGGTGTACACCCTTCCATTGTAAGACCCTGACTGCCGCCATCTAAATGCAGATTCATAATTCATAAAACAGATTATTGACTAATTCAGACCACTTGGAAATGTCATTTAGCACAACTTATGGCCTTATAAGTTGGATAATAAGACTAATACCTTATTGTCTTGGTGGAGAGTAATAAACATTTTTATTCAGTTCATTTTAAAGATGAGACAATTAGAAGTTCAAAGAAGGTGAGTGACTTGTCCCAGAATTATGCACACGATCCCGTGTGCTTGGTTAAAATAACACCCACGGTGTAATGAAGGTCTTAATGAAGGTCTTCCAACATAGAACAAATCTAGAAGTCATGAAGAGAAAACAGTGCCTAGTTCATTAGGTAAAAATGTATAGAGCTATAAACCTTTATAGAGGAACAATAAAGACAGACAATAGAGGCAGCTTGTAGAAGGGGAAGAAGCAGCTGCAACCTTGTTCATCTAGTATTCATACCATACCTCACAGGAAAACAGAGTGTCGAGGAAAGGAGAGGGGACACACTGGAAATGACAAGTTAGAGAGCCACTGACAGAGCGGGTATGGCAAATGATGATTAAGGTTTTTAAAAATGACTTTTCATTCAGAAAGAAATTGCTAATGGCATTAGGATCCCAAGCAATCCAGAAATGTAAGAAGATGTTGTATTGGTGAAGTTATAGGATCAGCATTTTGCAGGCTGCTGGTAGAAATGATTGTCACAGTCCTGGAGCATACTGTCCGATTTACAAAGCTAGTTATTATAAACCAGTGATTCTGCTTCCGGGAGTTTATTCTGTACTGGTGAATATAAAGATTATATAGCTATTCACGTAGCATTTGTTTTAGCAGAGGATCAGAAACAATCCAGCTATTTGTCATAGAGGATTGATTACATCAACATGAAGCAGAATAGAACTACTCAACTTTGGGGGAAGCAAAAGATGATTGAGGTGGGCTGGAGAGATGGCTCAGAGGTTAAGAGCACTGGCTGCTCTTCCAGAGGTCCTGAGTTCAATTCCCAGCAACCACATGGTGGCTCACAACCATCTGTAATGAGATCTGGTGTCCACTTCTGTCATGCAGGCATACATGCAGAACACTGTATATGTAATAAATAAATAAATATTAAAAAAAAAGATGATTGAGGTTTTAGGTACCTATGAAAGTAATCATATATATCATTAAGGTTTTTTTTTAAGTTGTTAAAAAAAAAAGTAGTTTTTGCCAAAGAAATTTCTGGAGAGGCATGGAAAGATTTAGCATCTGCTATTTCCTGTAGAGGCAGGAGTCAGTGTGTGGGAACTGGGTGGGTGAGAAAGAGCGGGAATAGGAGGCTTTTCACACAATACTTCACACCGTATTTTTGCTTTCAAAGGAAGAAGACATTCTGAAAGCTACTCTCAATTTTGGGTAAATAAGTGAAATTTTTACTATTTCCTAGTGGAATACAGGGACTCCAAAAATCAATCTACTTTAAAACAACAAAGCAGTGAAAAACTCGTTACCTAGTTCCTAAACAAAGAATTGTCATAGGGTGGCACATATGGTGGGACACCTTCCTAACTGTCCTTTGTTCCGACTCAGGATTTATGCGCAATGGCAGGACAGCCTTGTACTTCCAGCAGGTGCAACAGTCGGGACCTAACCTGACACGTGTGTGTTTGTAGCGATTCCTAAGCACACTGGTCAGAGTTATCGTAAGCAATCATTTCTCTATTGCGCTACAGGGCTCTGCTGTACCAGTCAGAAAGTTGTGGAATTCAATTTTTAGGAGCTGGAAACCCAGGACTCTCCTTAAAAGCTAGTATACAAAGCTCTGTTTTAGCCATAAGCTTTCATCTTCCTTGTTGAATTTGTACATAGCTGATGAACAACCTTCTAATAAAAGCCCTTTATAAAGTTGGAAAAGTATGAAACCCGTTCTCAACTTCTTCATTTCCTCCTTAATATCCTCAGTTTCCTTTAGCCATTTTTAATCATTCTTCACTTAACAGGATGACATCTGCTGTACCGAGTTACCATGCCTGTGTTCTGTGTATCTAAGAGCTTTCGCCTATTTTATGGATATATATATGTTGTTAAATCACATTTTTGGCAGTATGAATTTCTAGTAACTTTATTTTGTTTTTGAAAAAAAGAAAGAACTCGAAAGGGTACAAATTATCCTGTGGCTTTGAGAGTTTTCCAGTTGGCTTGTACAAAACTGAATAGAGGAAAAGGAGAATGTAATTCCTTGGATGCAGCCTTTTGTGTGAGACTGAGGGGTTCCTTAGAAGAACTCCACTTTCATAGCCAGAAAGTGAAATAGGTGAGGTTTTCAGGGATGTATTTACACAGTAGAAACTCCATAAACTTAAAAACAGGTGCTCACAAGAAAATGGCTGAGTAGATTTCTGGAGACAAAACATACGTTTTGTGGGTTTTTTTTCTCCTTGAAAAATCCTTTGATGGTTCATAAAGTGAACACAGACTTTTAGATGTCTCGTAGTAACTACAGGTATCTACAGATTTCCATATGTCTCTATTCTTTGAGATATTTACAATAACTGATAGATTTCACCACTCAGTTTTTTTTAAGTGACTCCAGTTTTCTTTTGTAGTTCAGAGTTAATAGAAGAGTCATAATTTTGTGACCCAATAACATTTTCTTGTGGTTTCAGTTTTGTGTGGACAAGCTAATAAGTTTTTAGTGTTGAAAAATAAATCTGTATTTTCTCCTGGAGAATGTGCCATATCCAATTGCATTTTGCAACTATTTGCCTATAAAATAATGATTTTGTGCCTTTTGATTATAATGTCTTACTGGTCTTCACTTGGATGTGGGCACTGAGTTTTCCTCTCTTTCTAGCCTTTTCCCCTCGTCTCCTCTTCCCGGTGGTTGGTGAAAAGAGGGGAGTTGACAGCCTACGTGGAAGACACGGTGCTGTTCTCCAAGAGGATGTCCAAACAACAAGTCTACTTCTTCCTCTTCAACGATGTGCTTATTATCACTAAGAAGAAGAGGTGAGCTGGTCAAGTGTTGCCTGTTAGGGCACCATCCCCAAAAGCCTGAGTGGTAGATGTATAGATCCAAAGTGTTGAGTCAAAGTCACATCTGTCCTTCACTGTCTCTAAGTACAAGTACAGTTAAGACTTGCATCATTGTGAACCTCGTAATCCCAGTCACCCTCTACTGAGCTTTTACCGGGTATAAGCCAGTGCTCTGGGCGTCTGATGGATCCACATCACTCAGTTCTCCTGCCATGCCTGAGGAAGCTGCACTCTATCAAAATAAATGGTTAAGGACATGCTAGGGGCAACTCAGGTATGCCTTGTGACTTAATTTAAAAGATGTTCTTAATGGTTATTCACCTAAGAAATGTGCCCTTGAATGGCAAGGTGTTGAGTGTGCTTCCCTTCCTGGGGGATGAAGTACCTCAGCTGATTGGTAAGTGTTTTTTTCTCCTTCTGCTTTTCTGTTCTGCAATTGATGTCCTTCTTTAAGGAGATGACCAGGAGGAATACCATACAAGCCTTATCTTTAAAGTTTTTGTTTTCTCAAACAGTTCCCATTCCCAGGACACACACACACACACACACACACACACACACACACACACACACACACACACACACACACACGCCTTATCTCTGCCTTTCTCCAGGGAATAGTCTCTGTCACTTGTATCACATGATGACATTTACTCACAAACAGCTACGTTTCCTTTTGGTATAAGATACATTTTACATCTTTGTTAGACTATAGACTGGAAATTAAAATGGAAGACTGTGGGTCATTTCCATGTATGAAGGAAATGGGATGAACTGATGGCATATGATAGAATGGGTGGTTCTGAGAGTAAAATTTCAACAGTAGAAATAGACTTTCTATAAAAATATTAAATAAATGTCCAAATTTATCATGGGATATTTATTCTAATACTAGTTCTGAGTTGCTGACTGTGTTGACTGATGAGTCAAAATTAAACAAAACAGAGATTAAGCTTCTTATTTAATCAGACTATATTATGAATTATTCAGTTGTATACTATCTTAGGATTTCTGTTGCTGTGAAGAGACCACAGCAACTCTTACAAAGGAAGACATTTAATTGAGGTGGCAGCTTACAGTTCAGAGGTTCAGTTCGTTATCATCATGGCAAGGAGCATGGAGGCATGTAGGCAGACATGATGCTGGAGAAAGTAGCTGAGAGTCCTACATCTTGCAGGCAACAGGAAGTGGTCTGTGTCTCACGGGTGATATCTTGAGCACATATGAGACCTCAAAGCCTGCCCCTACAGTGACACACTTCCTCCAATAAGGCCATACCTACTCCAACAAAGCCACACCTCCTAATAGTACCTCTCCCTGTGAGCTTATGGGGGCCAATTATATTCAAACTACCACAAACATACCTAGGACAATAGAACAGGAACTTTGATGGTCTACCCCCAAAAGCAAGTCCAGGAGGAAAGGGTTTATTTTATTTTACATTTCCACGTAATTGTTCACCACAGGGAAAAGTCAGGGCAGGGACCTTGAGGCAGGAACTGATGCAGAGGCTATGGAGGAGTGCTGCTTACTGGCTAGGCCAAGGCTTACTTATACCACCCAGTACTACCTGCCCAGGAATGGCACTGCCTGTCATAGGGTGGACCTACCAACATTAATTGTTATTCAAGAAAATGCCCCCACGAGCTTGTCTACAGGCCAGCTGGGGAGAGGCGTTTTCTTAGGTGAGGTTCCCTCTTTCCAAAGGCCTAGCAAGCACATCATGTTTTCTTGACTTTTATAGAGATTTTTTTTTTTTCTCAGAGTCGTGGGGGTTTTAGACAGTTTTTCTAGTTAGCTGAGGCTACCCTGAAGCTCACTGTGTAGCCAGGTTGGCCTCTGTCCATCACTTCTGTCTTATCTTATTTAATGCTGGGATTACACTGTGTACTACCATGCTTGGCTTTCAACATAAGGTAAGTTTTAGGGAGCACAATTATGTGTGGCCTTTCAAGTGTCAGAACTCTTCGTTTCTAACATCTTCCAGCTGTCTCAGTGGACTCAGAGTTTGAGCTAATTGTTTGAGTTGAGTGATAAAATAATGATTGACAATACTGTGCCAATATTAAATATTAGAATCATTTTGACTGTGTTGACTGACAAATTGATGAAAGTTATGATCTTTAGAGATAGTTCTAAAACCAGGGTAGTGCAGCTTTATTCTTAAACCTGCACAGAACTAGTCAATAAATACAGAATTAAGGCAGATGTTATTTTACTTAGCTCATTTTGCTCTTCACCGATGGCTTTGCCATTATATATCATGTTTATCCAGTTATGCCAAATTCATGTGCTCAAATAGTTTTTTGAAACTGTAATCTCAGTGACAGAAAGAGCAAGGAATATATTCCCAGTGGAGAGGGCAACCTGAGCACCGAATTAACTTCCGTCAAGACTGGTATTTTCTTGCCCCATCCATGAGTTCATCGTGTGTCTCATGTCCTCTCAGCTGAGGAAATACCATCAGAGACTGCTTGTTCATGACGTGAGTCTGTGGGAAAGAGGCTTGATAAACAGGCAGGGTTTGAAATGTACAGTATGTACTGCTGTATTTACACAGTAGCTTCAAGGAGGCAACTGCAGATGCCTGGCATGCCAGAGGCAGCAGCGAAGGAGATATAGCCGCTTTGAGTCATGCAGTAATTCAGACGTGTCTACAAGGGAGAGATAAGGGATCGTTATCTGTGCCAGCTCTCGAGGGCTGACCCAACCACCCACGGACGGATTGGAATTATAAGGTTTAGGCAAGGAGCTTAGCTGCTGGGATTCCAGTAGTTTTTAGCATAAGGAGGCTTTCTTTCCAGCTACTGAGAGGGACTCCATGGGAGGACCGTTATTCTTCCTCCTGCAGTCCAAACTGGCAATAGATTGTACTGTACACATTTCCTAGTTGGCTGAGTGTGTGGCCTTCGGCATAGAGCTGGTGTTTGCAGAGCAGTTAGCCCCATGGGGTGTCTTCAAAGACAGTGGTGTTTTTTTTTCTTTTTTCTTTTTCTTTGTTTTTTATTTTTTTCTGGTTTTTTTTTCTTTATTTATCTGTTTATTTATTTACTTATTGGTTTTTCGAGACAGGGTTTCTCTGTGTAGCTTTGTGCCTTTCCTGGAACTTGCTTTGCAGACCAGGTTGGCCTCGAACTCACAGAGATCCACCTGCCTCTGCCTCCCGAGTACTGGGATTAGTTTTTTTTTTTTTTTTACTGTTTTAGATTAGAAGAAAACAAATTTTTTTTTTTTATCAGATCTAAGTTGCTTGTTAGTCATTTTGTTAATAGTTTATTCTGCTCTATAAAATTTCAAAGGCGTGCATCTAATTTGACTGCTTTTGCTGAGAAAGTGAACTCTTTGGTGTTTGAAGCTGTGACTGGAAGCCGCCTGGGTCCCACTAGATCCTGACCTCAGCAGTGTTGCCGTGGGACCCGTGCGTCTTTACTGCGGGGTGGCCCTGTGATGTAGTTAGAGTTAAGCAGTATCTCTGGTCTCTCTCCACTGTTTGCTAATAGCACCTCTTACCAGTGTGATAACAAAACCATCTCCAGGAGTTTTCACCTGCCTCCCCGCGTGAAAGCCACTTCAGAACAACCCCAGACCTTAAGCCAGCTTTGCTTTCTGAGCACCATTGGTGCATGTCGGTGCATGCCTTGACACAGCAGCAACAGTAATACTGTATTATACGTGTGATAGGGTACCAGATAGTAGTGGACTAGTGTGTCCTCACATATCGTAGCTGACATGTGCCAGTGGTAACACAATAAGCTGGCTCTTGACTCTACACACATATGCAGCCTTATGGAGTTAAGTACGATTGGTCCTATTTCCTAAGACCTTCGTTGGTTAGAACTCCCCAAGTTTGTAAGGCAGTTTAATGTCTTTTCATTTAGTGCCTTGTATATGCCTGGTCTTTTCTCCTAATTCTATCTGAAGCAGAGAGCAGATGCAGTGTCCCTGGGTGGGTCTCTTTACAGCTGCTGTATTTATAGTTCTACAGTGAGTGGCCTAGGGGTCCTGAAGGGCCAGCCCCACCTCTTTCTGCTCCCAGTGGATCCAAACATTCTTTCCAGTCTGCCTGTGTTTCCATATAACCTGCTTCTCTGCTATGCCTCTGTGTGTCTCTGAGTCCCCCACCTCTCATCACTCAGTTCTTGGATGCAGAGCCTGCTTCAATACACCATGGCTTGATTACATCTGCAAAGGCTTTATCTCTAAATAAGGCAACTTTCAAAGTGCCAGGAGTTAGGACGCCATCCTTGCGGGGCATTTATCCACCAAACCCACAGTTCCCCAGAGTTTTCTTGAGTGTGAGCAGCAGGAAATATTATATAGAAAGATTTAGATTGTGGAGATAAACAGATAGCAAATACAAGATAGCCTCGAAAGGTCCTGGAACCTATTCCAATAGGCCTTGACTGTCTCTGCCCCAGGGTATTTATAGAGACGCCAAAGGGTGAAGCATAAGACCTCCCCTGAGCACAGCAAGTGCAGACCATCTCAGACACCTGCACTCAGGGCCGTGGTCTAATCATCCTCTCTATGCAGACCTGCTGGGTAAAGCCACTAGGAACCTGAAAACGGGTTCCCACACATCCTTCTTCTTTGCAGCATACAATCCGACCCACTGACTCCTGGCCACTTACCATCACCTTACTTAAACATAGTTAAGAAATGGGCAGTAATGGCCTAAGGTAGTTCTGGGGCCACATGTTTCTTTTACACCAAATCACTCCATCTATTTTAGAATAGTTTTCAGAATGTTGTCATGGTCATGTGATTTAAACTTCTCTGTTTGGTGGTTTCACAGATTTCTCTCATATTTCTCCATCAAATGTCATCTTCTCCTGGATCCATCACTCCCTTTTTAGTAAACAGTCCCTCTGTCCTCTGGGTGCAATGGTAAACCTAAAAGATGACCTTCCTTTCTGTTTGCTGGGCTCCCACAGGCGGTTCATCACAGGCCTTCTGTGCAGCTCATGAAATGCCTTCTCTTTCATATCACCACTGCCCTCATGCCAACCCTTTCCACTTTTTATCAGATAGACCCAACTGGCACCAGGCACTTTCCCTCTGTTGAGGACGAACCAGTCAGACTGATGCTGTCTTAGTCAGTGTTCCAGTGCTGCGGAGAGATGCCATGACCACAGCAGCTCTTACCCAGGAGAGAATTTGAATGGGGCTTGCTTACAGTTTCAGAGGTTTAGTCCGTTGTTGTCATGGCAGGGGCATGGCAGCATGCAAGCAGAAGTGGTGTGGGAGAAAGAACTAAGCATTCCACATCTGGATCCACATGCAGCAGGCAGAGAGAGAGACTAGCCCTGGCTTGGGTTTCTGAAAACCTAAAGCCCACCAGCAGTGACACACTTCCTCCAATAAGGCCACACCTACTCCCAACAAGGCCACACATCCTGATCCTTTCAAATAGTGCCGCTCCCTATGAGCCTATAGGGGCCATTTTCACCCAGCCCACCACAGGTGACCAAACAGAAGCCCCATTACATGGAGGCACTATTCATTCTGTCTCATGTCTGGAACTTCTTGGAGTCTTGGTCTGGCCTTGCCCTCCAGAGTGTGTATAAGTTGTCTTCCTCACCGTGGAGTTGGTATTCCTAGGGAATTGTTGGTGGGGCAATGATCCAGATTATTTCTCCTGGGGGTCCTTTTGAGGTTACTTGTGTTGAATCACAGCTATGGTGTCTTAGGCAGTTGAGGTGTGGCTGATGTGTGGGTTTGTCTTTTTTTTTTTTTTTTTTAAAGATTTATTTATTTATTATGTACACAGAAGAGGGAGCCAGATCTCATTACAGATGATTGTGAGCCACCATGTGGGTGCTAGAATTGAACTCAGGACCTCTGGAATAACAGTCGGTGCTCTTAACCTCTGAGCCATCTCTCCAGCCCCCGGGTTTGTCTTTTTGTGTGTCTCTGTAAGCCTTTCCTTGTGTATTCTTGTCATTCACTTTGGCTTTGGCTCAGACTTCAGGAAAGATATTTATGTCTTTGTCTTGAGTATTGTCTTTATAAATAATAAACTTTCATTCTCTTTTTGTTTTTCTCTTTCTCTTCCTACCTTCTTCTCTTTCAACACATATTGCAGGCTATCCTCTAACTCACCCTGTAGCCAAGCATGACACTATGCTTCTGTTCCTTCTGCTCCCACCTTGAGAGGGTTAAGATTATGGATGTGGACCACCACAGTTTTATATGCTTCTGGGAATAGAACCCAGGACTTTGTACATTGTAGGCAGGCACTCTACCAACTCAGCTATGTCCCAGTTCCTAAATAAACACTAATAACCTAATATTGATAAAAACAGAGTTGTGCCTTGTTAGTGACGTGGCTTCTGACTTTTTCTGGAATATAACTCATACTTCTCTGTAAATGCCACGTAGCTTCAGTTCACAAAAACTAAGACTTTTTTGTAAAACTGCTCCACAGTGGTAATTTTTACTTGCTTCTGATTTTTATTATAGTATCGACGAATGTTTTAGGCTACCAGTAAATGTGTCCTCGTATAATAGGGTTTAAGCAGTAAAAATACTGAATTATCACACACACACCCCCACTTGCAGCCCCAAAACAAAACCAGAGAAATGAAGCAGGTTTAAGAAATCATGCATGCTCTTTCCTTCATTGGGAAACTCATTGTTGGATCATGCACTCGGCTTTCAGCAGAATTCCAAATAACAGTGGCTCAAATAATAGTGATGTTGGTTTTCACATGGTACATGAGGGATGGAAGTCCAGGCTCATTCATTATCCAGAGCTCAGCCCCTGTCTATCCACAGTTAATCTGGGGTCCAGGCTTGCTTTCTGCCCCTATGCATAGAGTCTCATGCTTGCTGATGTCTGCAGCAGGAGGGTGTCAGCCAATGATAGGAAGCTGTGTAGAAATAGGAAAAAATAGTGCTAGAAACCTTTAAATTTTTAAAAATTCTTTGAGAATTTTAGACCTGAGTACTGTATTTATATAATTCCCACCCATCTCTCTTCCCTGTCCAGCTCTTTCCGTGTCTCCACCCCGTACTCTCACAAATTCATGACCACTTTCTCTTTACTATTGCTATACATACGAATAACAGATGATATTTCCAACTGCTGAGTTCATTTTGTGTTGTATGAATGCACATGTGTTTAGGGATGCCTACTTAGGATGAGGTAGCCAACCAGGAGGCTCCTAACTGGAGGAAACTGGTTCCCCCTCTCTTTGCAGTCATTGAGAACTAGATGTCCTGTGACATTTCCCCTCTCCACACTGGCATGGTGACTGACGTTGCCATATGAAGGTCTTAGCCATTTGGGCAGCCATGTTGTTGAAGCTCTGTGGGTGCAGCTTCCCTGACCATGTGTAAAAGATTCTATCTTGCAGTGGGTCTTCTCATCCTCCAGCTCTTAGAGTCTCTCTGCCCCTCTTTTGTCATTTTTCCTTTAACTTAGGGGTCGCCTTGTACATGTATCGGTTGGGGGTCAGTTGTAGCTCTATGCCTTTAAGTCCTGTGCGCGAAGTGTATGGTGTCCTCAACAATAGTTTTTCCTTCAAGTTCTGGGAGGCACGCAAAGGCAACAGCAATAGCCTGTATTGTTTTGGGAGTCTCTTGGAGGCCCCCTGACCAACAACTAAAAGGGGGGGAGTTTTCCTTGCTTAGCCCTGGAGAGGTTTTTTTTTTTTTTTTTTTTTAGGTTATCTGTTGCTTTTAAGGGGAGCATTGTTCACCCTGTGTGGCAGAACTCCATTTAAACCACGCACACACAAACACACACATTATGCATGCATATTTAAGTAAGTTTATAAAGTGTTTCCCTACATTGTTTTAAAACATCCTTAGTGTTATCTTCCTTTTCTCCATCCCCCTCCGCATTACCCTTCTTCTGTCCTCCCTAATTAAAGCCCCTCCCCCATTTTCTTCTTTGGCTTCTTCAGAGCATCCCAGTACCCCTTCTCTAAAGCTCCTTCCTACCCTCCGTGATCCCCTTCTGCTTTCCTGGTTTCTATGGTTACACCAGGTTAAACACATCTAAAGATTCAGAGCTGGGATCCACAAGTAAGAGAAGACATTCAACATCCATCCTTCTGGGTCTGGGATACCTCAATCAGTACAACATTTTCTAGTTCCCGCATTTGTGTTTTATGCAAAATTGCATCATAAATTGGCATTTACCTGCAAATTTCATCTTTCTTTGTACCTGAATATTCCATCGTGTGCATGTACCACATTTTCACTACCGGTCCTTCAGTCGGGGGCCATGTAGGTTGTTTGCTTTTCCTAGCTACTGTGTATAAAGCAAGACTGAGAATGGCGGGGCTAGTTTTCCTGTAGTGGAGTATCAAGTCCTTTGGGCCTGTGCCACGGACTGGGAAAGCTGGGCTGTGCAGTAGAGCTACGTATAGCTTTCCGGGAGTTTTCCACCCCGAGTTCAGAGTGGCTGCCCACTTTGCAGTCTGACCAGCAGTCAGTGAGGGTTCCCATTGCTCACATCCCCACCACATTTGTTATTAGCTTCAGTTGATCTCAGCCATTATGACCGGGTTAAGATGAAATTTCAAAGTAATTTACTTTCCATTCCCTAGTCACTCAAGATGCCGAACACAACACATTTCTTAGCCATTTTTTGTTTCTTCATTTGAGAGCTACCTGTTTGGATCGCCAGCCGGCTTTTTAAATTAGGTCATTTGTTCTCTTGATTCTTTGTTTTTTTTTTTTTGTTTTTTTTTTTTTTTTTGAGATCGTTGTATTGTGATTATTAATCTTCTGTTCCCTCTGTGGATTTCCTCTACCTGATGAAAGTTTTTTTTGTTTTGGAAAATGCTTGTTTCAGCATTTTAAAGTGATTTTCCAGTTTTCCTATCTATATACAGGAGAAAACGGAAACGAGTGCTGAATCGTGTTTGCAGGTTTCCCACACCACACTCCCGTTCTAGAACCGCCAGTGTGAGGGGTTTCTCCTTCACAGCCCTCCCGTAGATTTCTCTCCCTGATGCCTGTTTCTTACATCTCGGTCTTAGAAACATAACTCAGCTCTGTAACAAACCCCTGGGGTTCAGAAGATGGATTGATTCTCTGTAGTGGGACCACCAGATCATCATGAGATCAGGGTCTTACTCTAGAACTTGGTTCTTAGAAACTTTAAATGCCCAGTGGCTTCAGGCAGTGTAGGCTCCCAGGAACTGTTCTGGCCTGGTTCCAGCCTGTCATAAACTTTTCCATGGTAATGTTCTTTCCTATGATAGAAAACTGAAGCCAGCTGGCATCAGTTGTTTTTCTCTGCATGAAAATAATAATAATAATAATAATAATAATAATAATAATTCTTGGGAGATCCACCTTAAAGAATCCTGATCCAAATCATTTTTGCTCCAGATACCCTAAGCAAGGGTGCCACGAATCACTGTAGCATTCGCTTCTAAACTGAAGACAGTGAGATGGACGAGAAATGAAAGAATGGTCTTCTTCTTTGTTTTACTTTTCCTCACTGCCCCACACTCTTTAATACACTAGCATCACAAGAGTATTTTCTTCTGTGCCTCTAAGGAGAATTGATGTTTGAAGCACCATCGCTGAGCAACACAGTATCAATGCCTGGGGTCAGAAAGAGTTAGGTTCGGTTCCTGGCCATGTGACCTTGCACAAGGTATTTTCAGCCTCTCAGTGTCTCAGTGTCCCTATCTGTAAAGTGGGAGTAACAACGTCATCTTTATGGTGGAATGTGCTCGAAATTCTGTAAGGTAGTGCACACAGAGTGGTAGCAGTTTCAGTAATCCCTCCGAAGTGACTGATGCTATCAACACTATTAATTCAGCAGTGTTTATCTCTCTCTCTAAAAATGCTTGCCACAGATCAAAATATTACCGCTGTACTATATTTTACTGTTTAAAAACTAGTCTAAAATCTTCATGCCATGTTTCACATCAGAGGGCCGTGACATACGGCAGGACTAGGCCTGGATTTATGACCTTTGAAATTGGAGTGCTTTAGGAATAGATGCCTGTTTCTCCCCATTGCCCACCACAGGCATCAAAGAAAGATGATTAGTGACATATATTCACATTCTTCACAGAGGTGTGAATGGTGAGCGCTTTGGTGGGGGTGATTTTTCTAGCACCATTCCTCCCTGCAGATGCCGTATCCATGAATGCAGCCCATGGTAGATGGAAAACAAGGGCTGGGAGTTGCTGTACTGCACAGCTGCACAGATGTTCTCCTACTGTTATTCTTTAGATGCTATGGCATAACAGTTATTTTCATAGTATGCTAGTTATTATAGGTCATGCAGAGCATATTTAGAAAGATGATATGTACCTGGGCAATGGTGGGGCACGTCTTTAATCCCAGCACTTAGGAGGCAGAGGCAGGCAAATCTCTGTGAGTTTGAGGCCAGCCTGGGCTACAGAGTGAGTTCCAGGAAAGGCGCCAAAGCTACATAAAGAAACCTTGTCTCAAAAAAACCAAAATAAAAATAAAAATGTGATATGTGAAGTTATAGACAAATATGCAGCTTTGTAAGGAGGGATGTAATTTATTCACAGGTTTGAGAGTTTCTGGAACCAGTCTCCTCAGGATAGTAAAGAACAACCCAACTGGGCATTTTTTATTTTCGTGGTGTAAATCCAATGATGGTAAGCCTAAACCGGAGCAGGAGTGAGTCTTATAATCTGGGGTAACCTTGTTAGCCCTGTGAGAGGCCGTCTGCTTGCTCTCTGATCATGCTGTCCTGATCACTGCAGTAGGAAGCTCTAGCAAGGGGCTCACAGCTCTTAGAGCTGCCTGCCTCTTCTTAGTCAAGGATGATAGGCATTGCAAGTGCTGGGCTGTGGAATCCAACCATCCGGCAGTCTCTGGCCACCCTCTTTGGTGGCAGTTAATCACAACAGATGCTTTTCCTGCTGGTGAATAAGATCCTCACTTCTCCCCTTTGTTATTCTCCGGACAATGGATAGGAAGTGTGGGGCATGTTTGTTAGTCTTGAGAGCTATTTTGAGGAATTGAATAAGAAAGGTTATTTGAAATCAGTCTCAGTGTAAATATTGCCTCTTTGCTAGTCAGAGCTCTGGGCAAATTGTGAATCTCTTGATTGAGTATTTAATTTGAATCTTGCTTATTAGTTCGCTTGTCCATTTGCAGGATATATGTGATTATCAGGCCTTTAAAAATTTCTCAGGCAGTTTCAATGGATGGTGTTCTATTAAAAAAACGAAAAATGATAGCTAACATTTGGTATGACCTAGGAGTGATTATAAGGGCTGTACATGACAAGGAGATAATCCACATATTATCTCACCTAATCCCCACAACAACCGGGTGCCTTGGTACTGTTACCACCATTGTACAGATGAGTGCAGTGAAGCATGGAGAGGTCCACATTCACAAAGGACGTATGGATGGGCTACCTCTAAGCAGGTCTTTGGAGTTATTTCTGCCATCTTCCTGCTGTGCTGAAATGCATTCCTTCTGAAAAGTCCACAAAATTGCTTGTTAGATGTGTCCTGAGCTACACTTTACACACAAAACCAGTCCCCATCGGGTAGATCAGTTGGTTTTGTTTTTTTGTTTTGTTTTTTTTTTTTCATCCCTTAACTGGAAGTAAATTCCAGCATTATTCAATGTCCTCTGTCTCAGCAGTGTTTGACTGGAGTATTTTAATGCCAGTTAAACACAAAAGCAAGTGTAGGGATTTTGAAATCATGCTACTGAATGAGCAAGGGAAACAAGTTGGAATCTGCAGAGGAAGAGCTCTTGTACAAGCCCTGGAGGAAAACACAAAGAAGTGCTTTTCATTAATAGCAGTCTTGTATGCTCCTGGCCTCAGCACTCCTGGGAGAGTGGCAGAACCATGACATCCCAATGAGAACATCAGGTAGCTACGCAAGAATGGCTCTGAAGAATGCCTGGGAAATGTCATGGAAGGCATTAGGAGACAGAGCGTTTCAGAATGCCACGGGTGCATGCCACTACTGACTTCGGTGCTGACATCCAGCAGAATAATGCCAACGCCCAACACTGTATTTCATGGGCTGCTGGACCATAGTGACCTTGGGAACCATTTCCCTAGCCCATGAGTGCTGGTCTGAGGAAGCACAAGCAACTGCTAGCTCAGGAGACATTTGTCTTTGTGCTCAAGTGTTGTTAGTTTGATTTTTAGGGCAGAGGCTGTGTAAATGTTTTAGGCAAAACCTATGGAAAAGGCATACTGAATAGGTTTAAAAAAAAAAAAAAAAAAAAAAAAAAAAAAAACCTTGCCATTACCCTGAGGATATATGTTGGGAGTCAGTGTGCTGATTTGGATAAATCTCTGTAACACCTCTTTCTCTTAATTTAACTTCTTTATAAAAAGGAAAATTGGACATGTTGCTTAGGTTTCCATCAATCATCCTTGGTCCATGGACTAGAGTTCTTAGGACAGTATGTGAAGTATGCAAGCCTTCTCCTAGTGCTAAAAACAGCAGGGAAGCTGCTCCTTGTGGTTTAACCCTTGGCCTTCCCTGCCAACACTTCTTTCCTTCACCCCATGGATCCATCTTGGTCAAGTATGATTTCTCCTTTTCTGACCAACAAAATCAAGTATCTAGGATGATAGCTAATCAGGGTCCAAGTGAGACTCCTCCACAAGGTCAGGGCATATTTGAAAGCCTTTGTCTTAAGACAGGGCAGGCCTGACTTGTCTTGTCAACCCACCATTCACTCCGTCAGGACTCCTACTGACCTGGACATACCCAATCGAAGGATTCAGTCTGCCTTAAGGAATGAAATTTGAATGCAAAATTTTAAGCAATGTCAGATGTTTCTCTAAATCTCCCAAAATTATTTATTGGTTATCAACTCCTCACATGTTTGAAAAAACCACCTTTATCATACATTAAATCCCTAAATGTGTTTAAATCAGTTTATGAACTCATCCGTCTATTTTTCTAGTCCATCTGTCAACTCCTGCCCAGTCCTGGTCCTTGAACTGCTATAGATTTATAAATGTCTTAGCATGTCCAAGGGCCAATTTATTCTTGTCTTGTTCTGTATAGTCTGCATGTCTATTTTCCCACATGATTTAAAATAATGCATCTAACCCCTCTACTCAACTCTCCCCACAAAACCATTTTGGGATTTGCATTTAGATTGATTGGATTAAGATTATAAGTTACATTAGAAAGAACAGATACCTTTATTATATTAAGGTTGTCTTCATATACAAAATTCTGATAAGCTTCATCATAAATATTTTGAGATTTTCTGATGTTATAAATGAGATGGGTTCAATTATATTTTAATATTAAACTTTATTACAATTATTTATTTATTTGCGTGTATGTGTGTGTATAGTACCACAGCATGTGTATAGAGTGTGGAGGCCAAAAGACAACTTGTAGGATTCAGTGTTCCCCTACGACCACGGACTTGGGTACCAAACTCATGTCTTCAGAGCATCTCTTATCCCTGAGTCCATCTCATTGGCCCTCATTGATCATATTATTTAACTGGATATCATTAATATATAGGAGAGATATTATTTGGAGTTCTTTTTCTCAGTCATTATACTGAATTCATGGTCACTTTGTGATTATATTTCAGCTAGTGATGTATTCTACAGAATGACTACAGCAGTTAGTGGAACAGAGAAGACGTCATATTACCTCGTGGTTGATTGAGCCACACACTTAGACATCCACAGACAACTGGAGTGAAAATGCTGATAGTCTGCACATCTATGCACTTATGATTTAAACCATGTTTTCTTTCTACTTTTACTTTAAAAGAGGTCAAATGTACAGAAAGTCACCACATACTAACAGACTCATTGCCCAAACTTGCCACAGTACTTACCATTAGACACTTTCTTCTTAAACCAAAAAGAAACCCCAAGTTGGACAGGATTGTAGATCAACATCCCTTTGTCCTTATGCTGGCCTTCCCCTTCCCAAAGGGAATGGGCCAAAATGGCTGATTATTTCTGTGCTCAGTGCTGCAGATTTTCTGTCATTTGGGGTATTTCAAACATGAATTTGTTGTATGTGGTCTTTAAATGTTTTTCTGATCTAAAAGAAATAATATTCAAATAAATAAATAAATTTCCATTATGAGAAGTGTCCCAACCTTTGTGGAAATTAAGGGACAGGAAGTAAAAGTGCGCTATAATGATTCACCTAATAAAGAGAGGGCCAAGGATGGAGCTCATCATTGGTTCAGTGCTGACCTAACATGTGCGCAGCCCCTGGATCCATTCCCAGTACCACAAAAAAAGCCAAAAGGATCTCTGTACGATCAGGCTTATGTCATATCACCACAGCGATGTGTGGCATACATTCAGGCTTTGCCTGCATGTCTGAACACAGCCTTCTTTCCAGAAGGGAAAATAACTGTGATAGGTGTTTAGCATCATATCCTGTTCTCTGTGGATAGTTATTTTGTGGTTGTTTGAGATAATAATTTAGAGAAGGAGAGTGTGGATAGAGGTTACTAGGACTTCCAGTGGGTTTCAACGGGGAGACTCATTGTTGTTTAAGACACAGAGCAGCAGCAGAGCTCCGTGGACTTGGATTGGGTCCCTGCACCTGAGCGGAGGCGGCCTGCACAGAGCTGGGGTCTGAACAGCTGCAAGCGCAGAGAGCTCCTGTGGCACAATGGAAGGAAGTCTCCGTCTAAACTCGTTCAAGCAAGGAGAGGTGGCTTTTCCATCTGCCTTTTTCTGAGCAATTCAGCTTCCTAATTACATGAGCCAAATTGTTCCAGAAACTGTGTCAACCATATGTTTGTTAAATGATGGAGACACACACGGGGAAGTCTGATTAGAATCAACTTCCCCGAGGAAAGGGAATTTCTTTCCCACTCCATTCAGCCTTTGGGGACCTGAGGGAGCGGAAGGGGAAGCCTGGCCTAGAGGCTCCCATCTTCCTTCTCCAGAACACACTGTGGTCAGTTGTCCTTTTGAACTGGGGAGAAATTGCAGGTGCTGACTGACAGAAGAGTGAGTTTCATGCAATACTCTGCAGATTCAGAGGCAGAGAAGTAATGGCCCTTATTCTGAACCTTTGCAAGATTAAATATCTGTATGTGAGTGTATGAAAGAACATCCTGTTGTTTGAATCTTAGATGGTCTTTTAATAAAAAAAAAAAAAAAACCCAGAGCCAGATATCAGGGTGAAAGCTGAAAGATCAGAGAAGCAGAACAGCCAGCTACTAGTTCTTACCTCCATGAAATCCTCAGCCTAAAGAGAGTGAGTTCTTGTTTCCTCACACCTTATATACCTTTCTCTGCCCTGCCATATTACTTCCTGGGATTAAAGGTGTTTGTGTTTCCCAAGCAAAGGCATGAGATCTCAAGTGCTGGGATTAAAGGTGTGTGCCACACTGCCTGACCTCTGTGTCTAATCTAGTGACTGACTCTGTCCTTTGATCCTCAGGCAAGTTTATTAGGGTAGACAATATATCACCACAGCATACTAGAAGTATCTTCCAAGAGTGAGCAAGCCGGCCTTTCATCCTAGCTTTTGGGAGGCAGAGGCAGGTGGATCTCTGTGAGGTTGAAGCCAGCCTGGTCTACAAAACATGTTCCAGAACAGCCAGGGCTACACAGAGAAACCCTGTCTCAAAAATCACACACCCCCCATACACACACCAAGAAAAAAACAAAAAGAAGAAGAAGGAAGGAAAATGAACCAGCCACTTTACAGTTTTTGTTTCCCTGGGTTTAAGGTAACTAACTAATTTAACTTCACTACTGTTACATGGTACCAAGTATTTTTCATATGAAGCCCACTTTTAAAAAGTAGCCAAGTGTTAGGTTCTATATTATTATATAATGCAAAAGTTTACTATCTAGATAGCAGTGACTCTTGGATGGGTGACCAAAAACCACTTAAAAGACAGAAAACATCTTTCTTGGAGACTGCTTTGGTTCTAGATATCCAAACGAAGCTAAGTTCTCCATTCAGACAAACCCCAGAGGTGAAGTTCCATGGCTGTGAATAGGATGACCAGTTTTACCATCCAAAGTGGACATCTGAAGGGCTAACTGTTCTCAACTGGGTCAAGCAAGTACCTTAGCTTGTGATTGGTGGCATTGTGTTTGTTCCTTAAATGAACAATTAATGAGCATTTTTCAAATGTATCTGCTTCTGCTGGTCAGTGGTAGCACACGCCTTTAATCCCAGCACTTGGGAGGCAGAGGCAGACGAATCTCTGTGAGTTCGAGGCCAGCCTGGTCTACAAGGTGAGTTCCAGGAAAAGTGCAAAGCTATATAGAGAAACCCTGTCTCAAAAAAAAAAAAATGTTTCTGCTTCTGGATTCCTAAAGAATAACAGTCCTCTGGCCATCCTTCCTGGGAAGAGGTGCTTCCCTGCCCACAGCTGGTTTGCACACTGCCTCTTTCTTATCTTCAGCCAGTGGGATCTGTGCTTTTGTACTTCCTGTCCCTGGGAAAGGTGTTTAACTTTCTAGTAGTGGATGATGGTTGTTGGCTTTTGAAATACCAAAGCTTTTTTGTTCTTTTAAAAATAAATATCTTAAAAAAAAAAAAACATTCAAAGCATTGATGAAATGAAATTTGATAGCTAGAGGTTTTTTTTAATACTTAGGTAAACACTGGAAGATATGAATTCTAAAACTGAAGAGGTGTAAAGACTAAGCGTTATAGCTTACATTTGTCTCCTGGGAACTCAGTCCTTGAGTTCTGTCTTATCAGGGACAACCTAACAAGCAAAACTACCTGAAGCTGGAGGTGCAGGAGCTTAGAATCCTTTACTACCTGGTTTTCGTTACTGTTATATAGATGTTGCTTTAGTTTTAATGTTTTTTGTCTTAGAGGGGTCTCTTTCTGCTCCTCTACCCCTCCGTGTGTGTGTGTGTGTGTGTGTGTGTGTGTGTGTGTGTGTGTGTGTGTGTGTGTCCACATCCTGACTCCCAGGCTGTTAGATTTACGACTGAGATGTCCTGACACTGTGCACATTTTCTGCCCTGCTAACAATGGATTTCTTTGTTTCTAGTAAACAAGATTCTTTAAAGATACAACCATGTTCCATTGTAAGGTGTTCTGTCCTGCCTTTTCCTTTGACCATAATGTGAAAACATCCTTATGTTCCTGGGTGTAGCAGCCCCAGTTCTTGCCATGGGAACTTTCAGTGAATACCGACATGACCCTAACAACAGATTTGGTCTGAAGGCTGCTTTCTGAGTGGAGAATCCATCAAACTAAACTTCAAAAAAAGACTGTAACGTTTTCCAAGGACAGTTACTAGGCAGAATGTTTACTACTGAATAATGAAGGCCCTAGAACTTTTGAACAAAATGTTTTGTTCTAAAACCTCTAGTATATTTGGACACAGGGATATTCTTTCAGCGCTTCTAAGTTCATATATTTATATTTGCTATTAAGTGAGAGAATGTCATTATTCTTAGAGTATATTAGAATTTACTGTAGGATTATCTGTTTACTTAGCAGTTCAGCTGAGGTTTATCTGCAAGAATGGAAGAGAACAGAGCATTGTATATAGGTAGATTTGGAATTTGCCAGGCAAGTGCAGCCAAGGTAGATGAGCTTGTAAATGATTTTATCTAGGTACAAGGAATCCAGGCTGGGTAATTTGATATGCATGAGGACAGGGGCATGAGGAATTGATCAACAAAGGAAAAGGTCATAGAGTCAATGAGTAGGAACTGGTATGTTAAATAACTTTGGGGGATGAGGATTTGGTGAGCTAGAAAGATGGGTCCCAGGTAGAGCACAGTGTGCCTCAGCTAATTTTGGAATGGATGAGAGGCTGTGTTTGATGGTGATGATAAGCATGGGTAGGTGGCTGAGCCTGCCGCCGCCGCCGCCGCCACTGGAGACATCAAAGAACCGAGAGAAACCACAGCAAGAGAAGTTGTTCATGTAATGCAAAGAAGGAAGTAGGGCTGGAGAGAGACAATAAGTTTGGGAGTCACTGGGAGACTCCGAAGTCTGTGATTAGGACAGAGACGAATAGCATGAGCTCCAAAGTCTAAGCCTTCCTAGGAGCAGGAAGTGATCATTTTCTGGAAGTGAGCAGTGCCAGTGGGGGGATGAGGACAGCATCCTCTAGAGAGAGACCACGATTCTGTAAGAAGAGACAATGTAATGGATTAGAAGGTGGAGGAAAGTTCAGAAGTTGAGGCCTCAGGCTTTCCTGAACTCCCTAAGGAAGGGCCCTCTGGAAGAGCACAGTGGGAGGCATTCAGGAGCAAGTTGTCCAGAGAGGGAATTAGCCTTGCTCACAGTGTGAGAAGGTGGATAAGCAAGGATGGGCACACAGCAGGATTAAGTCTAGTGGCTTGTGAAACAGGAGGCCATAATGTGGGAGCAGATAGACTGGGCATTTTGCCAGAGCGAGCAGACCTCCTCAGGGGTTCTGCTGTATAAGCAGATCCCTGAAGTTCAGTGTCTACAAGCAGACCTCTGGGGTGTTCCGTTCATCCTCTGCTGTGGTCCCTTGGTTGGGGAGGGGGTAAGCCTTGAGCTACCTAGCATGGGCAGGTGTTTACAGCTTCCTCTCATTCTGGGGTAGAGGTGGGTGTGAAAGCTAGGGGATGCACTATTCACTTAACAGTTCCAGCGTAGTGGCAAATATAGCCTAGGAAGCTCTGTATTGGGTCCATTATCCAACACTTCATCTTTTCAATGCTCTAACCTTGGTGAACTGTACCTAAAATGGCAGTGTAAGTCTCACGGTGTTGGCACCTAGATACTTGGGTGTTTGGTTGAAATTTCTCATAGTTTATATTCAAGAAGTGCCCAGCTTTGATTTGTGTTGATGTTTAAGTCCATGTAAGGAATGATCTGTCTTTTCAAAAACATAGTGCTCTTTTATCTGAGAATGTACTTCAGTGTGCTACACACATAGTGTTGGTGCTTCCCTAGATAAAATTCAGATTCCAGTTCATGTTATCAAACAGTCATTCTCTTCTTCCTCCGGATGTCTTGCCTACTTCTCAAAAAAAAAAAAAAAAATTGACTTGACATCTGACCGTGTCAGTCACAGCTACTGATTAACATATTCTTTCCCCCTCTCTTTTAGTGAAGAAAGTTACAATGTCAATGATTACTCCTTGAGGGATCAGCTGCTGGTGGAATCCTGTGACAATGAAGAGCTTAATTCTTCTCCAGGGAAGAACACTTCCACGATGCTCTACTCCAGACAGAGCTCTGCCACTCACCTCTTCACTCTGACTGTCCTCAGCAACCACGCCAACGAGAAGGTGGACATGCTGCTTGGGGCTGAGACCCAGTAAGTGCACACGGGGGAAGGGGTCAGAGTTACCCGACCTCCCGCTGCTTCACCCCGCTGCTCTTCCTCTCTACAGACGGTGGCTGCTCTTTATTTCTCTTGCTGTGTACCTACTGTGTGCTGAGGACAGCATCCAGGTGCTTTTAGTGGATATAATCTCAGTATTTCTAGGGAGGGATCTTGCTATTTGGGCCCTGTAAGTCCTGATGGATGCATTTTAGTTGAATTTTTTCATTAAAAAATTATTTAAATACTGACATTTTCATAAATGAAAACATTAGGATGAAGCTGTTTTTCTTATTCCTGCAGGTTCATTTGGAATATTCTGTAGCTTTACATCAATCTGTCCTTGACTTTCTGTAGCCCTTGAGACGCTGCTTCTCATGCTAAAAGCTGGGACACACCACTTAGCATTTCACACGGACACCTTGTGGTTGCTGTACCTTATAGCCCTGAAAAAGGGCTCATCTCCTTTAGGCAAAATAATGGAATGGTGGTGACTCTAAGCAAATCCTGCTTTCTTCGGTATCGAATTTGAAGTAATTTCCGAATCATTTGCCTTCAGTCAAACAGAGTACAAGGACTCTCAGAGACATACTTGACTTAGGAAAGCATTTCCTGGTTCCTCTTTCCAGCCAGTCTCTGAAAGCAGAACAGACATTCTGCGCACACCAGTGGCTTCATCCCAGCTTAGTGTGCAGGCCATTCTCACACTGAATGTGGGGATTAGGGCTTAATTTGCAAGTCTACCTTGGAGATTTGGTTCATTTTGACATTGCTGATCAATCTGTTTGGAAACAAGAAACCACTTGGATGTCATCATGGACCAAGTACTATGTTGGGTCGGGAAACAGAGCAATGGAAGAAAAGGAATTCCCTAAATCTGTGTCCTCTCAGGGCCTTGTACGTTTCCTACCATCATCTGTTAGCATTCACATGTATAGAGTGGTTCAAATAGATGCGCAGATAGTAGTGAATGACAGCCCCAACATTCGTTAAGACTTTATGTAAAGGTATTTTATTACAGAAGTCTTTTTCTAAGGTCCTGCAGTTCTTCCCCAGGAGCTGTAGAAAAGCCTGTGAGAGCTGCCAGCATTGCCTTCCGTGGCTGCTGCTTTTGAGAGCATCCTCGGGGTTGTGCTCCGAGAATCGAGCACCGGACGCACCCAGGGCCAGACTTGAGGAAAGGTATCTATCTCTTCAACCCTAGAAGTCCTTGGGTAGCAGAGGCAGAACTAGGCTTTCTTTGTGTGAGGGAACTTCTTTCAAAAATGGAATTGATAGGCTGGATTTTGTGTAGCTTTAAGAAAAGCTTAAACTCTTTGGGGGTTAATACTTGTCCAGACATTCCGGAAAATTCATGGAAATGCCCCCTCTGTACTTAGGAATGCAGAAAGGGTTGCTTCTGCTAGTGTTTTCCTCTTTTATTCAGTTGGCTCTTCATTCAGCCTTTGCCAGTGTACTACAGAGCTTTTCCTGACTGGCTCATCCATAATTTATGAAATCTCCATCTCTTGTTTCATAAATATTCCAAGGCAATGTCCTGCTCTTTTCATACCAAGGCTGTAGAGTCTGTTCTTTGATTTGCCTTGGGCTGAATAGTTGCCCGTTTTCTTAGCCAGACATATTCTCAGAATATTTAGTTATGTCACCCATAAACCCATGAGTATGACTCATATTCGTAGTTCTTTCATTAATAGCAAGAGAACATTTCAGAAGGGACAAGGGGGTAGAAGTTTCTCTTTGGAAACAGGAGGAGTGACTGTCATTCTTCTCTGCCCTCAATTACAGCTGAGAAATAAATGACTAGACGGGGTTGGAGAGATGGTTCAGTGGTTAGAGCACTTGCGGTTCATGTGGAGATTCTGGGTTCACTTTCCAGCACCCACATGATGGCTTACAACCATCTGTAAGGGATCTTGAGTGTCCTCTTCTGGTCTCGGTGGGTACCAGACATGTTTGCAGTGTTCATACATACGCACAAGCAAAAACATTTGAACACATAATGTAAAAATAATAATTCTTAAGATAAATAAATGGACAGATGCTGACAAGATACAAAGTAGCACTGGTAGAGATAAAAATAAATGACTTCCAAATGCGCTTTCCTTAAAACACACATACACTCTCACAATTAGTTCTTTAAACATCTAGCAGATTGTTCCATGCTGCAAGTGGACATTTGTAGATTAGTCATGAGTTACTGGCTTTTCTGTTTGTCTTATTTTAAACTTACACCTGGAAACATAAAAGCTGAACATACTGATTGAGTACTATAAAATGTACACATTATGATCTGTTTAAATCAACTTAAATATATTTATCTCGTAAAAACACTTAGCAGTTCTTTATGGTGTGGGCTATCTGGTTTTGAATAATCAGTTTTGGTCAGTGTAAGGAGTGTTCTTTGCGTCTTAGATTTGTGAAATATTGGTTGGATTTGTGGGCCGACAATTGGTTCTCACCCAGAACCCACCAGTGGCCAATAGTTCAGCAGGGTGGGCAGTGCCCCATTAGCCCCTTTTCTATCCATAATTGTGGACAGGTTGAGTCTTGTGCAAGCCCAGTGAAAGCAACCACAGCTGCTATGAGTACATGCTTACAGTGGCTGAGTCATGTCTAGAAGATGCCATTTTGTAGCTCTTCTCCTCCCTATCATCTGGCTCTTATGTTCTTTCCATCACTACTACCTCAGTATTTTCTGAGCCCTAAAGGGGGTGGTATAAATGTCCCATCATTTAGGGCTGTACATTCAACTGTCCCTTACCCAAGCAACCAAACACCTCTGCATTCATGAAAGTTTGCTGTAAAGAAAAGCTTCTCTAATTAAGGATGAGAGCAGAATTTGTCTATGGGTATAAACATATGTGTTTAGAAGGCAGTTTGACTCATGTCAGTATAAACATCAGTAGTAAGTTGCCTCTTATGGCCTATGTTCTCCCCAGTTATGGGTTTTTGATTGGGCTCATAGTATGAACTGTGGATTTCCTCTTGTGGAACAGAGGAACAAATCCAATCATACAACATTGGTTACCCCTATAATGGTTGTACCATTATTGTAGCAGTGGGCACTTCTTGCCTAGTGGTTGGTGTCATTGTTCATAGGGTTCAAAGTTGACGCCCTTTCTTTCCCAGCAGTCTATAGAGCATTCTCTGGCATTATGAAAGTTAGCCATCAGGGAAGAAGCTTTCTGCTCAGTTCTGCCTTTATTTCTCTATATTTTGCAATCAAGATACATGTTGTCTTCAGTAACAGTGCCTTATCATTCAGTTCTGGTGGGTGACCAGGAAGAGTAGCAAGAACCTGCATTATTTGGGGTCCCTTGGGACCAAAAACTCACAGGAGGGATTCCCCATGTGAACACTGCTTCTAAGAGCAGAATTATCTAGCTAAGATGGATATCTCCCTTCTAACTCGTAAGTTTCCATATTGCTGTTTCCTACACTCTTCACTTTAGCTACCCTTCGTCATGCTTTCGTTTTCCCAATCCCCTGCCCCGCCTGTTTCCCCAGCACTGCACTGATGCCCTGCTAACTAATCTCCCGCCCCTTAAGATGTCCCGCTCCCCATTGGCCCCTTCCTAGTTTCCTGACACCTAAAGAATTGCTGCTAGAGCAACTCCCCCACCCCGTCAATTCCTCCTGGTTTTCAACCTTTGTTCTTAAGAACGCTGCTGACCATTTTGTAGGATGTACATCTAGTAGTGTATGCGGTATTATATCTGTTGGGCTGTCACAAACCTTAAGGCATTGTACTGTGTTGTTCAAATCTTAGGTGGTCTTTTAATAAAAAAAAAAAAAAAAAAAAAAAAAAAAAAAAAAAAAACCAGAGCCAGATATCAGGGTGAAAGCTGAAAGGTCAGAGAAGCAGAACAGCCAGCCCCCAGTTCTTACTCCCTGAAATCCTCAGCCTAAAGAGAGTGAGTTCCTGTTTCCTCACACCTTATATACCTTTCTCTACCCTGCTGTATTACTTCCTGGGATTAAAGGTGTGTGTGCTTCCCAAGCAAAGGCATGAGATCTCAAGTGCTGGGATTAAAGGTGTTTGCCACCAGTGCCTGACCTCTATGTCTAATCTAGTGGCTGGCTCTATCCTCTGATCCTCAGGCAAGTTTATCAGGGTACACAATATATCCCCCACGGTACTGCTAATCAGACAAGAGTCTGAAAAATATGAAGAGTGACTCTTCTTGCAAAGACAAGGGAAGAATGTTTTACTGTCATAGCTTTACCTTCTAGACTTTAGAATGTGGGAGATGGAGAGTCCCCTTTGTCTGCTTTCATTAAAATGAAGCACAGACAGCTGCAGCTCCCAAAGGCAGCAGACTGTAGCAAGTGATGTCTTTGGTGCCCTGCATTTCCAGTAGAATTTGGATGTCCTTTAGGTCCGGTGTATGTACAGGTGAGACATCTAGTATGTGTTCATTGAGTAGTACAAGCTTCCTTCATCTATTACACGTGACTATAGAATAGAATCGCCATAAAGCGTGCTCAGAGATCCATCTTTGCATTTCTTTCACAGAGAAAGCTGGGAGTCTAATGAATGTGGCTGGTGCTCTCAGCCATCCAGACCACCCGGTGCTGGGCCACTGACAAAGAGGCATTGTTTGCAGGGAGCTTTGCACTCTTCCTGCTTCAGTAATTATTTAATTACAACAGGAAGTAAAAGGATGGAATAAAATTGTAAATGGTATCTTGGAGTCGATCATATTCTTCCTTCCTTTAGGAAAATCACAATATTAAGTAGACAGTCTATAATGGAAAGAATATATTTCAGGTTACAGTATTTTTTTTTCCTCCTTGAATCTAGATTCTAGGTCCAAACATGATCTTTCACATTTGAATAGTATGTCTCAAAAAACCTGTTCCTTTTCTAGGCCAAATTATAGGCGTGTTTATTAAAGATGCTGTTAGTAAACAAGCAAGATTATTTCAAGTAGAAATGGACCCAACATTTTTTAAAAGATGTACTTCTTTTTATTTTATGTACATTGGTGTTTTGCCTGCATGTTTGTGTGAGGGTGCCAGATCCCTTGCAACTGGAGTTACAGACCGCTATGAGCTGCCATGTGGGTGCTGGGAATTGAACCCGGGTCTTCTAGAACAGCAGCCAGTGCTCTTAACCACTGAGCCATGTCTCCAGCCCCATGGGCAGAACATTTTTAATAGCACACAACAATGCCATACGCCCTTATTGGGTGGAGGATGAAAATAAGGAAGCTTTCATTTGATACTCTGAGTAGGTGGCACTTATATTGAACACTGTCATATTAGATGAAGCATATTAACAACTTCACAGCCAGTCCTGACTTTTGGTGTATCTATGTGTGTGTGTGTGGGGTGTGTGTGTGTGTGTGTGTGTGTGTGTGTGTGTGTATCTGTGTCTGTCAGAATTGTAAGTCTGAATTAATATCTCTTACTTTCTAAATAATCACTTCTAAAAATGTTGGAAAAATAAGACTGCCCTTCAGTGCTTGTTTATTTTTGAGACAAGGTTCACTATGCAGCCCATGCTAGCCGGAAACAATACTTGTTTATTTTTGAGACAAGGTTCACTATATAGCCCATGCTAGCCTGAATCTTGTGATGCTCCCTCCTCAGCCTGAGTGCTAGGATTGCTGGCAGTGCTGAGGATGCAGTGTGCTGTCCTTTTAGCCGTCCTTTGTAATACCAACCTCACCTTTAGTAGACACAGTGAGAACTTGGGTTTGTGTCTGTGTCCTTTTTGCAATCAAGTTGAAACCTGCTCTGCCTGCTACCTAGTAGGGATAGGACAAGGTGCTCAGCTGCTGACATTCCTATGAGGAAACTATCATGGCGCTTTAATAGTGCTGGAAACTGTCATGGCAACTGATAGTGCCACGCATACAAAACTGGGTGGTAATGGAAGGACTGTTGAGTCTCTTCTCCACTTCGTCTTCTTTCTCCACTGGGGCCACATGTGGTGTAAGAAGAGTCTTTCTCCAGCGCATTGCCCAGTTTGGGCTTTGAATATGATCCATTCTGTCTGCTCCGTTGTATTAAGGGCTGTGAACAGCAACGAACTCCATTTTGTCCACTCACTCTGTACGCCAAGCCGAATGCAGAGCCTGTGCGTGCCTTCAGTGAAGGTTGGCTGGAGGAAGGGTTAGTTGTGCTGTGGAATTTGATACTCCATAGGTATGAGTTTACATTAGCCCAGCATTTCCTACTCAGTTACTCTGAGCAGAGGGAAAAGTCTGAACTGCATGTGTGGCAGGTTGCATATTCCTCTTGTTTCATATTGTCACTGAAGAGACGAGATGAGGGTGAGCCATGGGCTTTAATAATGGTTTTCCTGTCTTGAGGATTCTGTCTTAAAGCGAGTGCTCTGCGCCTGCCTTAGAGATATGGTCCTTCCAGTTTTCTGGTGGGGCCAGCTCCTTGGCAAGGAACTTAAAGCCCCAGGGGAAGTGGTGTGGTTTGACAGCTTCTAAGAGTGGGTGGGACTGGCTCAATGGGAACATTTTCAAGAAACAGCTCCATTCAGCAAGGGCAACAACAAGTGTCTTGTTCTGTCCTCTAGAGTCTCAGCAAGGGGCCACACTGTCTCCAGGATGCCATTAGTATCCAGACAGCATGGCACGGGAGGGAATGATTTCATCTGGACTGCTCAACTCAGTGGCAGGGGACAGCTGCTGGATCTGGAGATTGCCTTGCCTGGGAAGTCCTGTGTAAAGGATTCAGTTCCAAAGTGCTCCGGGAAGGCAGCAGTTTGTGCAGGATAAGACATGGGGGAGGTGGGGGGGACCTGCCATGCCTTTGGTACCACAAGTAGACACAGATACTGAGCTGTGGGGATGGCTCTTGGGGAACCAGTCATCTTTTGCTAGACATTAGTTTTCAGTTGGCATTGTACTTTGGAAATTCCAGTTGAGCTTGTGGCATAATAAGGATCTTTTCCCATCAACAGCAGAATTCAAAGTATTTACTTAGGAACTGGTTTAAAGAAAGTTGTATATTACTTATTCCTTGTAAAGCATTTTGCTTTGTATGAGAGACAAAGTTTTCAAAAGCAAGATGGTATCATCAGCTTCTAATAGTTGTACGCATTACTGCCTGAAGCCTCGTCTCCTTCATTCTCTGTGTGTGGATGTAGACATGCACATGCCAGTGTGTGTGGGTCAGAGGACAATCCCCGGTGGTAATCCCTCATGTCTGAGCTAGGGCTTTAGTGCCACTGTGTACCCCAGGATAGGTGGCCCCAAAGCTTCCTGACATGATGGTGTCTATGCCTCCCATGTCCCTGTAGGAGAGCTTGGATTACAGGTACTCACAGGACAGCATTCAGCTTTTAATGGGTTCTGGGGATCCGGACGCATGCATGGCAAGAGCTATACCCCCTGAGCAGTCACCTCAACCCCTTGATTTACTCTTTAAAAAAAAATGGTTTGAGCATACCCATTTCACCCCAACTGCCTAGCCTATTTATTTTACTTCTAAGCATGTATCAATTTATTTGTCTTTGGCTTTTTGAGTCAATCTCATTGTATTGCTTAGAGTGATCTTTAACTTGTGACAGTTTTTTATATATCTATTTATCAGAATGAGACCTGATTCCTGCCCTGCCAGAATTGATGATCTGGTTATAGAAGCAAACAGCTTGACAAATGATCAAGGTTCAGTGTGTGATTAGTAATTTGATTCTGTTGTAAGCAGATGCTTACTGAGCCCCTGTTATTCACTAAGCAGCGCTCTGGAGATAATCCAGTTAACCAGGCAGCCCCACTGCCTGCTGTACCGAAACGGCTGAGTGTGTGGGAGGGAAAGGATCCTGCTTCACAGGCTTGCCTTACAGGTGGAATCGATCCTTTGAACTGCTAAACTTCAGACCAGACGTGTGCTAAATATTCCTGTGATATAATGTGCTGGCATAATCAGCTCTTCATTAAATGTCCAACTGTCATATGAGAAGTCCCATTTAACCAATAAGGAGCCAGATTTATATTTGCTTGAAAATGACTTCTCTTCTGCATTTTTAAAAATCCCTCCTTCCCCTCTTTCAAAGGCCAGTCCTCTACCCTCCGGGATCCCTTATGTTTTGGGAATGGATTTGCACTGGCTATCTGGGATAAACTACTTAGTGTCTAGGGTACAAATCTGAATTGCACCTGCTCTCTGTGTTTAGGAGTGAGCGAGCCCGCTGGATCACAGCCCTGGGACAGAGCAGTGGGAAGCAGCCACCAGATCGAACCAGTAAGTTTCCAAGAGAGGTAGCTACCCTGGAACACGGAGGGGTTCTGCCCTCTGCTGGCCGGCATGGTTACTGGTCATGCTACCTTCATCTCTGCCTGCTTTACAAGGTTCCTCCCAAATGCAGTTGTTAGATAAACATGAAAAATCACTGCTTAGCCTTCCTGGGTTTGTTTCTTCATCCCTGAGACAGAGACATTGGGTTAACTGTGGGTCATTGTGAAGAATACGGTAAATTATAGAGGGTGAAACCCTGCTTGAATCATACAGTGTTTACACTTAGCTGTTATTAATGGGTTTGAATAGACGTAGAAAAGTGTGAGGGTGTGCTTGATTTTTATTGTGTTGAGGAAAAGACTTGCTGTGTAGCTCTGCCTGGCCTGGTCTCACACTAGTCCAGACTGGCATTGTACTCAGGCTTCTGCCTCGGCTTCCCCAAAGCTAGGATGACAAGGTGTGACCACCATGTTTGATTACAAGTTTTTGGTCTAAAGAAAATTACAATTTTCCTGATCCTTTTTAGTGTAAATGACAATGTCAAGAAAGTATACTTTATTCTTCTGGTGCCCTCTTCTGCGTATTCTTCCACTGTAATGCTCTGTTTCTGGATGGCCAGCTGGAGGACTGAAGAATGAGGGTTGCAAGCGTGGTTTTCTGGAGCTAATGATCACAGCTTTTAGAGTCAAAGCAAAAGTGGTTGGTGGGACATTAAGTTTTATATTAAAAACAAATAATGAAGCCATGCCAGTCGGTTCTGCTGAAGTTGTGTTGTTTGTTGCAAATTGGCATGTTGGGGCACTCTGAATTAGTCTGGCAAGCATTTGCTTGGAGCTCCCACTTTTTCTAAGCTTTTTCACAGCCTTTATGGCCAGTTGCCGGTAGGACAACTGCACTGTGGTTAGAGATCTGGGTACTGCAGATGTCATCAGTTATAGGATCTTGACCTACCTATCACCTGCTCTCATGCCTCAGTGTCCCCAGCGTGCAATGGCTATTGTCAGTTCCAATGTGTTAGACAGTGAATGACTCCTGATCAAGGCTATTGCTGAGCATATTCATGCATCAGAAGCACCCTCTTGAAGCCAACTTTTAAAATTCTAAAGTTCATAACCAAGCATGAGGCTTCTTAAATTAACTTCCCCAAAGGAGCCCGGCTCAGTCTGCTAGTGCCAGTCCTGGAATCACAGAGCAGAGTAAGTGAATGCATACTGTGGCTTTGTACAAGTCCTGTTCTTCAGACTCTGGAAGCTCAGTGTGTCCCCTTTCCTCCGCAGCACTGACCCAGGTGGAAATCATTAGATCTTTTACTGCCAAGCAGCCAGATGAACTCTCCCTGCAGGTGGCAGATGTGGTCCTCATTTACCAGCGTGTTGGCGATGGTGAGTAGCATTCTTCTCATAGGTACTAGTGGACTGACACTCACAGAGCCTCAGGACCACCAAGTTTAATTTTGTCATCAACACCTGTATTCCATATCCTGACACACAGACTTCAGCTCCTCCATCCAATCCTTAAACCATGTTCCTGGCAATTCATGCCCCAAACCAGAACCTTCTCAGAGCCCTAATGATTGTTTCAAAGCGATCCATTTGAGCCCCCTCCCCCGTGCATCCTGTTTTTCTCTGTTTACTTTTGAAGCATGATGCCATGATGCCGTCACCATGAAGTTTCCTTCTCTTCCCCATCCTGCAGTCATGTAGTTCTTAACTCCAAAGGCTTTCAGCCCTGCTCCCTCACTTAAAAAGGAAAGGGTTTCCTGCTCCTTATGTCCAAAGAATTCCCTTTCCAAGCCCAGCCAGTTCACACACTCTCAGCCCCCAGCCAGTTCACACCCTCTCAGCCCCCAGCCAGTTCACACCCTCTCAGCCCCCAGCCAGTTCACACCCTCTCAGCCCCCCAGCCAGTTCACCCCTCTCAGCCCCTCCCTTCATAGCTTTTGTTCCTATTCAATCTCTGGTGCATCATCACTCACTCTGTCTTGAAACCTGGTCCTATTTCACCTCAAGTATTTTGACCTTCATAGGAATGTGTTGCACTAAAGTTTCTTCTTGCCTATTATCTGTGGTAACCCAACCCACAGAAGAAAGCTACCTCTGAATGGGTATCTCTTCTTCAGGGTGAGCTGGCACAGTAAGATTCCTTCAGACATGTCTTGCCTGATGCAACCTGGTTTTCCTTGCAGGCTGGTATGAAGGGGAACGACTTCGAGATGGAGAAAGGGGCTGGTTTCCAATGGAATGTGCAAAGGAGATAACATGCCAAGCTACTATTGATAAGAACGTGGAGAGGATGGGACGTTTGTTAGGACTGGAAACCAATGTGTAACCTCGAAGATGGCCAATAAAACGGGGGCTAGTGTTCCCGTTATCACGGTCTGCTTAATTAAAACAGTGGAAACACATGCCTGTAAGCTTGCCAAGTTGTTCCGTACCCTCGGAAGAACAGCTACCAGATGCAGTTAGTCCATAGAGCTCAGTTTTTGCATAATGACGTTCCTGAGAACCTCTTTGAGTCCACTGAACAGTCTACTTCAGGGATAGCAACAGTCTTCAGCTCCTTCCACTTCCACTGTTCTGTAAGATGCTGTGTTTGGGCTTCTCTGTCCTCAGCTCACTTAGAACCTTGCTCTTCCCCCATAATTTTCTCCTTTGTATGGTCCCACATCATACATCAGCAAGTTTGTCTGTACTGAGTGTCCACTTTGTAAATACTTTTTGTGTCTTAGTCTAATGCTGTTAATTTCAAAAGGAACTAATAAGAGTTCATTAGGTGAGCTGTCATGTTTTGTAAACCTCTTTCTACGAAAGGGAAATTGACACTTGAACTTTGCTACCATTTTCCTCATTAGAAGGAAAGTGAGGAGCCACCCAGTGAGGATTTTTAAAAATCCATCTCATTCAATATTGGTCTGAGATAACTTTAGCTTAATAAAACTAACCTACTAAAATGACATGGGCTTTACACTTCACATATGTGAGGACATCTGGAAGACAGGATATTATGGGTCAACTGCTGAAGAACTGACGTAAGACTGCTTTGCCTTCAGTAACACATGGTTCCTGACTGTTCTACTTGTTTTCAAGTAGAAAGTGACTGGAACACACGTTAACAATCTTAAGGAAGAGAAAATTAAGCTTAGACAGTATCAAGATGCCAACAAGGTACTTGCTTGAAATATTTTGACCTTAACAGGAATTCATTGCACTCAATACCCGATGGCTTGGTTTGGAGTCTCTTTTAGCTATGAGTTTCTATAGGACTTTATTCTCCACCCGTACAGAGACAACAAAGTATACTAGAGTTCATTAAACAGTGATGAAGTTTTAAAAGATTTACAGGAAAAATTATTTTCATTTGGTAGCTATAACCCCTCTCTATTCTGTTCACCAAATAAAATCTAAATATAGATTATGGGAGGGCTCAGATCTTTGTCCTGTGTCTATGCTCCTGTCTATACAGCACCTAAGCCATACTGTTCCAGAAGTCCAGTGTGTAGGTGTGCTTGGCTTACACCCTGCAACCCATCCACCTCAGCAGTGAGCCAGAATAGAAATCCCAGGGGCTTTCTCACCTTTGAGTTGCTTTCCTTCTGCTTGTATATGTATTCCTTGCAAAAGACATTCCAGGCCCCGTGTTCTCTGAGGTATGAGTAAGTATGTGAATGAAGCAATAGCAGTGACCCACAGCAAGAGACGTCTCAAGAGTATAAAACAGGAAGTCTCTCTCTCTCCTCTTCAATAGTGTCACAAACGTTTTAGAAGAAATGCTAACAAATTATAGTTTAATCTAATGTCATGTTTTACTTAGGACAAAAGGTGTTGCTTGCAAGAAGAATCATTTTGTATTTTTTGCTAATACCGATTTGGAGCTATAACATAACACTATGGATCCTGTGAATTAATTTATAAATGTTAAGCAGTGTGGAAATGTATGTCTCCTTTAAGTCAAGCAGCTGAACACTGTTATTCAAGTGTCCCTGTACAGCAGGTATTGAAAAGCCACGGTGTTTCATTTCAACTGTTTGTTTTTAACACAACAGTTTTTTTTTTCAAACCTTTTTTTTAAAAAATGCCTTCTTTGAAATGTACAGTAACTTCACGCCTGCAAAACAGAAATGTTACTTTCATTCCAATAAATTGAACCTGCTTGTCCACTTTCAACAAGCTTGTGAATCTATAAAGATTTTATAGATACTTGTCTTTCTGTGCTGGTGTGATTTAATTTACTCATGGTGTGACGTTTATGGTTTAGGGGATTTGTGGTTCAATCAGAGATGTACTGAGATCTCTGTAGCTAGCATTACAAAAGATTCATCTTGTCTTTTGAGTTTGTGTTGGCATCAGCTACCCTAGCAAACAGGCACTTCTGAGAATTGGGTCCTACTGTTTTTGTGCTTATGAAATTGTATCATCTAGTAAATCAAATCATGGTAGAAGAAAAAATGCAAACCCTTCTATGTAACTTTCCCATTACTACATAAGATTGCCACAACGTGAGTGCCTTGAAGCAATACTCACTCAATGTCTGTGTAGAATCTCCCACTGGGAAGGTCGAAGTCCTGAGTATGTGGGTACAGTCCTGAGAGTGTGGATACTAGGGTTCTCTTGTCTCTGAGGCTGCAGCAGCCACACAACCCTTCTATCTTCAAGGCAGCAATAGAATGCCGATTTCTAGTACTTGGAATTTAACTCCCTGTTCTGCCATCTGAGGGAGGAAACTCTTCTTTAAAGGACTCATGATTAAATTAGGCTCATGGAATGATTTCCTCAATGGTTAACTCAAAATTAACTTTTTTTTTTTTTTTTAAGTGAAGTCATCTTTGTTTTAAACAAGCTTTCATTAGCTGAAGAGATAGTTATGGCATTTCCAGTAAGGAGCAAAATACAACGTCCTCTGCTCCATTTCTCAGGAGCATTGGGAAGCCACGGAGGAGATGCCGCCTTGATCTGCAGTTTAAGAATGCAGGTCAGAGTGTAGTATGTGTCATAACAACTTCTGTGGTCGTCCCTCAGGGGCTTATTCTGGAGTGGAAATATGAGCCTGAAAGACTCAAGAGCTATGCTCCCTCGACTCTAATACATTTATGTCCTAGCAGATAGAAACCAAAACCTCACTGGTGCAAGCACCAACTGGAGCAAGTGTTTGTAGGTTCAGCAAAGACTCAGAAACATGGCACTGTGACAGAAATAACCAAGCCAGGGACTCTGGATGCTAGAGTCATCAGGCCACAACAGTATTCGTAAACATTATTTCATAGAGGTAATGTTACACTTTAAAATGGAAGTGATCTAGTAACTACAGAAACTTAACAGAAAGAAAAACTAGAAATTATATAGTTGACCATCAGATTACACACTTACCAAGATCCCAGGGGATTGGAAGCGAGGCTAGAAGAAAGTGTACAGGAATCACAGAGGCAATGGCCATGGAGATTCTAAGGGTCTAAGGGTTTAAATGACGTCCTAGAGAAGGGACAGAGGAAGGGAGCACTGCCGTGTGTGTGTGTGTGTGTGTGTGTGTGTGTGTGTGTACAAGGTGATCCCACCAGTCTAGGAAGGAAGCTGCACTAGGGGGAGTGATCTTGGCTAAAAGGGATCCTTCCAGCCAAGCACATGTCCTGAACAGACAGACAAAGGGAGTTCATCAACTGATAAACACTCTTAGCACCTAGATGAATAAAGACTGTAGGCCAGAATGTCACAATATTCAGAATGTGTACATCAGCATTAGATAAGTGACCTTTGTGATAAAAAAAAGGTCTACCTAAAGATAATGCCTGGATTTCAATGAAGGCGGAATTTAGTCAAGAGAATAAAATAATTTAAATATAAATCCTCCCAATGATACGGTCTCAAAACATAAGTAAAACTTAGAGAAATATAAATCCACATTATAGCATAAACTACTACACCAACATATCTTAGTATTTTATTAGAGAAGGATCCACACAAGCACAGACTTAATGACAATATAACATCATGCAAAAATTTCAGCATATGCTTTCAAGTGGACATTGCATTTGATTCTTAGACCCAAATGTAAAATGTAAAGCTTTTTTAAGTTCTTCAGATGTCATAGAAGAAACTTTAGGTGAGTTTGGTTTTGTGATAAATCCCCCCGCCCCCCAGAGCTCAGGGAACCCCATGGAAGAGAAGGCAGCAAGTGTCTAAAAAGCCAGAGGGGATAGAGGATATAAAGAAAATAAGCCCTCTAAATCAACAGGAGTAAAGCTTTTTAGGAACTCAAGAGACTGAAGCAGCATGCACAGGTCTGCACCAGGTTCTCATATAAACTTCCAGTTTAATGTTTTGGTGAGATTCCGAGAATGCAAACCAATGGGTCTCTGATTCTTATGCCTTCTCCTGGGCTTTCTGATGGTTTGTCTTGTCCAACTTTGATGTGATAATTTTTATCTTTTATTTTATTGTTATTTTATTTAAAGAAATGAATGAATGATTAGAAACCTAGCCACTAGGCTAAAGGTTAAGAACTGAATTGTCACACCTGCTAGGACAGAGAAAACAAGTTTTCTCCAATGAGTGACACTGGATATCAACCACTCCAAGATAAGCCTCATGTTCAGTCGTTAACCGACATATAATGGACTCCACAGTGTTTTGAGTGTTGTTGCACTTTGGTGTTTTTTGCTGTTTATTTTGTTTGTGTGTGGGGGGTTATTCTGTTATCTGTTTGGAGGGATATTGATATATTGGTATTTTGTTTTGTCTTTTTGAGAAAGAACTTAAATTTAGGTGGGTGTGGAGCGGGAGAGGAGAGGATCTGGAAGGTTTGGGGAGGGGAAGAATGCGATCAAAATATATTTAACATTAAAAATGGCTTTAATAAAACTTTAATAGTTTTATTAATATAATAAGGAACTCTTAAACTTTAACTCAAAGATCAGAAATAATCTCAGCTCTAAACAATGGCAAAGATCTGGATAGCTCACCAGAGTTCAAATAGAACATAAGCCTATGAAAAGATGCTTGAATGTCAGAGCTGCAGACTAAATATTGTCAGGCACATGAAACGGCTAAAAGGGGGCAGCATGGTCGTGTAAACCTATAATCCCAATCTCAGCACTGGAGAAGCTGATGGAGATGGATCTCTCCGAGTTCAAGGTCCCTAATGACCCCAAACAAAGATGAGAAAACAAAAACAGGAACACTTACTGCTGGTGAAAATGCAGTAACCTCCTGGGAAGGCAGTTTGGCAGTTTCTGACAAACTAAATATCCCTACCATATGATCCCACAATCACAGGCCTTGGGTTTTAGCCAAGTGAGTTGAAAACCTGTCCATACACATAAAAATGTGTATAAATGTTTATAGCAGCTGTTTTCACAATCACCAAAACTTGATGGGTAAGTAGGTGAATGGATAAGCTATGCACCCATCCATTTTTATCTTAAAATCAAAGGAAAACAATTGGCTTCTAAGAATAACTGAAAATAAAGAGAAATGGCTGTTCTAAGAGGCTGACTGGAAGCCATGGCAAAGAATAAGCAAAGAAATATAAATTATAGTTGACCCTTGAATGTCATTTCTGCATAGTTTTATGTCAACTTGACACAAGCTAGTCATCTGAAAGAAGGGAACCTCAGTTGAGAAAATGCTATTGTAAGATCTAGCTGTAGGGCATTTTCTTAATTAGTGATTGATTGGGGAGGCCCCTGCCTATGGTGGATGATGCCATCCCTAGGCTGCTGGTTCTGGGCTCTATAAGAAAGCAGGTTGCATAAGGCACAAGGCAGTAAGCAGCTCCCCTTCTTGGCCTCTGCATCAGCTCCTGCCTCCAGGATCCTGCCCTGTGAGTTCCTGTTCTGGCTTCCTTCAGTGATGGACTACAAGGTGGAATCACAAGCAAAATAAACCCTTTCCTCCCAGACTTGCTTTCAGTCATGGTGTTTCATCACAGCAATAGTAAACCTAACTAAGACCACCATGGGACAGCCTCTCCAGTTGAAAAGTGAAGTTTTAATACCCTCAATCCTTAACCACTAATGGTCTAGGTGTTCTGGAAGCAAGCTCATACAAGGGCAACCAGAAGTGACTGCAAGGTTGCTATAGTATAGCATACTATACTAGCATGATCCTACTAGCCTTAGATTTAATGCTTACATTTCTCTGTACTCTTGAAATCTTAGTAAATCTTAGTTTTGGCAAATTTATAATAGATTTGTACACATTTTGATAATTATGTACATCTATTTTATGCAGCCTTTTCAAATCTTGATCCCCTGGCCCTCAAGGGTCAGCAATGCAAGAAAAATGCTTAGAAAAATTCCTCCAAAACTCTACTACACTAAAGCTCTATGGACTCACCTATCCATGCTTTGTTTTCAAGAAAGATAGCACTCATTCCATCTTGAACCTAACTTGAAAATTACTGACATGAATTAAAATTTAAGAATGAGAAAGTCACAATTTAAAAGATGCCCCTCATTCAGCAGAAATGGCTGGATGTCATTCACAATTCAGACTGGTTGTGTGATGCTTCCCAAACAGTTGCTCTCATGGTGTTCTCAACACCCAGTTTTGTTCTCATGCCCTACCATTTACCTCATGGTGCCGTTTTCTCCTGGCACTTGCTTTCCTTGTGAAAAGCAGCACGTTGGACCATTTTCAAGGTCAAGAAACAGCATACCTATCTAGAGTGACTAATTTTCTCCCTAGACAGGAATACTTTAAAACCCATCATTTGACATGAGGTGAAGAATCAAAACACTCTATGTGTAAGGCAATTAGGCAAAGAAGCAACTAAGCACATGGAAAGATGCTCATCGCTAATCATAGAAGCAAAAATAAAACAGAACACTTAACTGAATGTGAAAAATCAAACGAAAAACCAATGGAAATTATCAAGTACAAACCAGCCATTAGGCAGACAAAAGTGGCACAGCCACTCGAGGAAAGCCTGGTAGTTTCTTAAAGACACACTGTACCAGGTGGCTGGAGAGATGACTCAGTCAACTGAGTAAGGGGTAACTTACAGAAGACTGAAGTTCAGTTCCCAGCATCCACAAGGCAGCTCACAATGCCTGTAGTTTCAGCTCCAGGGGAATCCAAGGCCTTCTGGCCTCCATGAACACCTGCATATCTGTGGTACATATAAACTTACACAGGCAAATATACACACGAATCAAACTAAAAATCTTAAAAAAAAAAAAAAAAAAAAAAAGACATACTTTACCATCTGATGGAATGATCTTAATCCAAGATATTTACGCAGGAAGTGAAAACATGGAACCATATGACAAGTGTACACATTTAAAGCAGCTTTATTATTAACAGCAAAAATGCTGAAAATACGTGAAATGTCCATCAAGTGGTAAATGGATACAATGACATAAGCATAAGAGAATACTAAACAATAAAAATTACTAATATGTACAGTAAGGATATACGTTATCTCAGTGCTTTATATTAAGTGAAAAGGGCTGGTCATGTAGAGTGTATGAATTCATTACTGGAAATCCTAGAAAAGACAAAACTATTGATAAAAAGCTGATCACTGGGTGCCACAGGGTAGAAGTGAGGCAAGGGCAATTTTGCCTGCAAAAGCAACAAGAGAAAATTTTAGGTTGATGGGAATGTTCTACATCAAGATGGTGGTGTTAGCTACATGATTTTATACAGTAGATAAAATACACTGAAACTACTCTTAAATTGGCTAATTATATATAATACCTTAAAGCTTCAAGAAAGCATGGGAATATATCAAAAACTAACAATGGAAACATGATTTACTTTGCTGGACACATTTTCTAATATTGGCAAGATATTTTTTTTTAAATCAGAATAAAATGCTGTTTAACAAATAGGATGATTACAAATATATGGATATACAACGTAATTATAGTTACTTAATAAATACAAACTCAGTGTTGAGAATGGGAAGAAATGTGCCATCATTTACTTAGTCTGGGTGCAGGGATACTGAAATAATTTTAAAGTAGATTTTGTTTTACAAATGCAGTAAAATATAGTTTGCAATTAATTCACTTAAAATTATCTAGAGCTTTTTTTTCCAGGGCAGTTAATTAGGAAGGTATCATACACATGTACTTCAATGCTCTTAAAACATTATGCAGTGATATATTTCATTTCTCCTCATAAGTTTGTTTCAGTGTTTTTTCCAACTTATTCTCTGTTGTGCAAAGGGATAAAACACACAGGCTTTCATTCTTGATGACCTATTTTTTAAGAACACCACAAAAGTCATTTTGAGGCTTGGAATGCACTTTGCAGTTAGCAGTCCTAGTTTGTAATCAAGAGAAACAAAATCTTCAGAACACCTGCAATTCACCCTCCACCCTATTTAGCTTTGGCAGAGATCAACAGGAGGTGACAATACCACACTTATCTTTGTGAACTACTCATCTGTAAACAGTTCTGAAATATGCTTTCATTGCTATGGAGAATAAATACTTGCTTGAAACACACCTTGACTTTAGGGTCAAAACTAATAGCTATAGTACTGTAATACCACTATCACTATAAGAGTTCAGGGACAGACAGTTTTAGTGAGACAATCCAAAAGAACAAAATTAGAATGCAAAACAATCAAATCTTTGTGCACAGTGCCAGGTGACATACACTCTGGCATGGGAGCAATAGCTGAACCAGTACAGTCAGCAAATCCATGGCCATATTATGCATATACCCTGGTCATCTCACTAAACGAGGGAAATAAGACCAAACCTGATTATCTTACAACGAGAAAACCAACATCATTAAGCTAGAGTTAGTGACTTGAACAAGGAACCAAGAGTCAAAACACTTAAAAAACCAACAGCTCTAACCATCCTGAAATTAGCCATGTTTTGTCACAGTCCACCAAGAGTGTAAAGAAGCAGAAGAATGGTGTAGTATAGGCTGGAGATGTGGCTCAGTAATCCAGCACTTTTGTCTAGCATGTGTGAAGCCCTTGGCTCAACCATCTCCAGAATCCTCTGTACAAAAATTAAATGGTAAAATAGATTATTAAATGTTAAAAAATATTTCATGGACAAATAGTAACAAAGACTATGTGAGAATTATATGCATCAGACACTAGTCTATGGTCTTTTACACACATATTACCAAGTTTAATCCTCACAACCTTTACCTCACAACCTTTACCTGCCCTTCAGATAAGGAAAAGAGGCTGAGCTAAGACAGAACCTCTGCCATCATATCCAGACATGTGCTCAGTTGCTACACTATGCTACACAGGGCAGGAAGTTGGTATAAGAACACTTTTAAAAAGTTAAAAAACAAAAGAAACAAACAAAAATAACACTAAGTGAGCCGAGTGATAGGTCGAACTCTAGAAAACAAACCAAGAAGTTAGCTGAGATTTACACATTGTACATTTTATTAAATACTGAGCTTTATTACAACAAATTTACTTGTAATAGAAGTTCATTTTTAAAAATATGGTTGTACTCAAATTCTTACTTCACACTGCTTTTTGGCCAAACATTCTATTCTTACTGTCTCTAGACAGTCACTATGGACAGAAAATTAATTTTGCATAATGGCATAAAGGAATTTGTCAATGTTACAACACTTAATATATGGAAGAATACTCCCGAAGTGTGGACATATCTACAATAGAGTATATGATCAGAAAGCATACTGCTTTTCCCAGTGTCTTTATAGATGACACTGTTTAATCATGCACATTAACTCTTTACTACCCACTAAAAGTTTCTATCTTACACACAACAGCGATTCAGAGCCCAAGGCTTGACATTTTGCCAAAAACTAAAAAAGAGAAAAAAAAAGAGAGAAACATGAACATCAGGATGAGTTTTAGGCCATCACAGAAAGCTGTCAGCTGTAATATCCCTCCTGTGACCGTGGTGGCAAGTTCCTTGGAACAGCCTTTTCCTGTGTTTTGATCAAGTCTAGAATAGCTGACAGTACTGCACAGTCTCTGGACTTAGTATCATTCCAGTCTACAGGATGAGGGCATTCAATCTTCTCTTGCAGAAGGATATCCAGTTCCTTTCTTAGCCCCTAAGGTTGAAGGAAGCAGACAGGCTCATCAGGGAAGATGGATTTTTAGACAATATCAAAGACAAATGTTACTGTAGCAGTGACAAGGATTTTTATACGCTATTAGAAAGGAAGGCAAAATATCTGTAGAGCAACCAACTAAATGTATGGTTAAAAGATTCAAAGTTTCATCCTTAAAAGTCTTTGGAAGAATATATTACTACATCAAAAAGAATTTGGAAAACTAAAATTGGTCAACACTACTGGCTCTTTTGCAATAGAACAAGAAACATTCTTTTTAAAAACATTTATTTATCCTGAGGATCACATGATGTGTGCCATGGACTGTGTATGGAGGTCAGAGAACAATGTTCATTAGTCAGGTACATACTTCCACCATGTGTGTGCATCAAGGACAATGTTTCAGGCTCAGCTGCAAGCTGCTTTACATGCTGGCCATCTGGTGGCCCCCAAGATCACATATTCACTTGCATGCAAACTTACATACAGACAACCATTAACATTAGTCACCTTAACAAGATGGGCAATTCTTTCTGGAGACTGAAACACAATCCATTCATCTACAGCAATAACTTCCTGACCATTATCTTTCTGGATGGAAATATCTCCCCCAAAGAACAACAGGCAGTATGGTGAAACTTCTGTACAGTCGTACAAGTAAATCTGTAAAGAGCGTTAACGTAAAAGGTGCATGAGGACGCAAGAAAGGACTACTACCATACCAATTCAACATCACAAGCATTGATCAGCTTCTTTCCAAAATAGGTATTAACTTGCTAATGTGATTTTGAAGATTAATTTTGAAGAAATAACATTTTAAGTAAACCATTCTTAATTCCTTGAGATTTTATTTTTTTGTTCTAAAGCATATGATTTCCCTTGAACATTTTCTGAATGTCAAAACTAGTAAAAAACAATAAAGCTAAAAATATTTTATTTCTATATCAACATATAAAAATAGAACCCACTTACTATTCTGATCACTACTAAGCCTATTAACTTATTATATAGATGGATATATTGTCCTGCCAACAAATCTTTACATAATGCACACTCCTGACAGCACTTCTTGAAAGCAGGCTCTAAAGAAAAACCACATAAATCAAATAACTGATATACTTCATGAAAATATACAGAAAGTACATTACTCATAGAAAAAAGCTTTAATTTATCTCAGAAAAAATAGAATTTTGAAAGTAGAAAATTAGAAACCTATAACACTGACATTCAGATTTACAATTATGTTAAATGTTCACTTACACTGCTTGTCCTCATCTTCAAGTGATAGATAAGCCAGTTATAGTGGAAGTCTGTTTGCTCCACATTGACAGACTTAGGATGAATAGAAACCAGACCATCAGACTTTGTGTGAACTTTTACCCTTTAAAAAAGTTATAATACAGTTCATAAGTGTCTTAAGGGATTTTCCCCTCATTACTACAAAAAATTACTTTAAAAATAGGTAGCTTAGTAAAAATCAAACAAAGGAAGCAATCTTTAAAAGTGTACCACACATGAATTTAGTACATGTGTACAATATATACATCTCAATCAGCTCCTGAGGAAAGTAAAATTTTATAAAGGGCAGGTGAAAATACATGAGCAAAATATGAATGTCCTACACCATAACAATGAATCCCCTTAGAGTTTTAATAATTTAACACAGCAGACAGATAACAGACTGTTCCTTAATGGTGTTAGTATACAGCACACAATGAAAGCATGAGAAATGATTAGGAAGGAGCTTGTTCTAAGAGTCTACATTTTACTATGACCATCACCATAATGACCACTACCCTTAAGTCATACAGTAACTGTGAAATAATCAACTAAAACCTTCCAGTGGTTAACTGTATTCCCAGAAGACCACAAAAAATTAAAATTTTGTTCAAAAAGAGACTTTTGATAAAACTGATTTTTAAAATTTCTTTTAGATTTACTTAATGTGCCTGAGTGCTTTGCCTGCATGTATATATGTGCAGCACTTGTGTGCTTGGTGCCCACAGAGGCCAGAGGAGGGCATTGGATCCCCTAAGACTGGAGTTACAGAGTTTTGAGTGGCCATGTGGGTGGTGAGAATAGAACCTGGATCCCATGGAAGAGCAGACAGTGCTCTTAACTGCTGAGCCACCTCTTCAGTCCCTTTAAAATGTTTTTAAATGCCTTCCATTCACTCAAATTTCTCAATTTCAAAAATAGATATATTTGGAATTAAGACATTTTGGCAGTTTACTCTTTGACTTCTTAGGGGGCTTTCTTATTATTACAGTGGTTTATTTTGTGGGGGGCAGGAGTGCATGTGTGACAGTAGGGTGACAACTAGGACCAGTCTCTCCCTTCAAGATGTTCGTTTCAGGGAGGAGTATTGTGGAATATTATTTTAAGATCTGTTACATTTGTTTATACTGTGGAACATTTGTTTAGTGATACAAAGATGTGTTGCATTCTTTAATCGTGCATTTGTTTAACTCTGTGAAGCTGTGTTACTTTGCCTGTCTAAAACATCTGATTGGTCTAATAAAGAGCTGGACAACCAATAGTTTGGCAGGAAAGAGTAAGTGGAGCTGGCAGGCAGAGAGAATAAATAGGAGAGATCCAGGGGAAAAAGATCAAGGAAAAAGAAGGAGCAAGGAAAGGACGAGGGGAGGACATGAGGGGCCAGCCACCCAGCCTCACAACCAGCAATGGAGTAAGTAAGGAAAAAAGATATAGAAATAGAAAAGGGTAAAAGCCCAGAGGCACAAGATAGATGGAATAATTTAAGGAAAGATGGCTAGAAATAAGCTAAGCTAAGGGCACCACAGTTTGAGAATCACTGCCCTAGAACAGTATCCTAATGATGGTCATTTTTGGCAGTCTATATTTTCCATTTTTATAATCACAAGATACCCAGCATTTTCATTTACATTAATCCTAATATTTCACATATTACTATACAGTTTTAAACCACAATTTTCCCACTGTTACTAGACACCTATTCTATTTGCTACACACCTGTAGATTAAAAAGTATCTGTAATCAATTCTGTAGGATAAACTCAAATTAAAATCTGAATTTAATCAATGAACTGTGCTGTGCCAATGACTACTGAACATCTTCCAAAGGGTAACAACAATTCAATACCCCTTGGCCTCTTCTGACTCTCAGTACCCTCACCAGAGTACACCATGAAGCAGGAAAATTCCTTATGTCCAACTGGTACTAAGGCTACATAGACATAGATTCCACTTCTCCAAAGAATGAATTTTATTTATTTATTTGTTTGTTTATTTATTTATTTAATTTTATTTGAATAGCTATAACAAAAATATCCTTTTTTTAACAAGGAAAAGGAAAATATGTACATATAAAACAAAATCTATTCCAGCCAATTTCTCCTTAGGCATTGTTCCTCATACTGCTCAGTCAGCCTTGAATGTTTACAGAAGTTCCATGTTTTACTAACCTGTTTTGTAAATGGGTGATCATATGAGTGACTAAATCTGTGTGTGAGGAATTATTACTCAATAATTCCTATGCATCTAAATTATCAGACATGCCAAGAATCCAGCAACAAGAGTGAGAGTACATTTCTATTAGAGGGTTCCAAAGCTGAAGAAAGAGCTGCAAGCAGTTGATAACAATCTTCAATGCTTACATTTTTCTTTTTTTACCCAAATTTAGTCGGATTTTAGCAACTTTGGGATATAAACCAGCACAGATGACAGCTTTAATTATCTTCTCATTATCTATTGGGAGTAGGAAAGTAGAGGGGGAGAAAAGTAAAATACTTAGACAGTGGACCATTATTGGCAAGTGATTTACACTGTGTGTGTGTGTGTGTGTGTGTGTGTGTGTGTGTGTGTTTTGCTTTGCTTTGCTTTACCTGAATTTATATTAGCTTTAGGATCTTTGGGACTTCTGCTGCTTACAAATCCAGCTCCAAGAAGATGCTCAGCAAACTGTCCCTTCATGTTATGCAGCATCTAGAGGGGAATGGTAACAAACAGCTAGAAACCCTTCACACACAGCCTATAAATCATAAGCAACTCAATGTAGTTTTTTGCTTCATCTGCTTTACAGAAACACTGGTATAAAAATGTGATGCATTTAAGACAAGATTTAGTTTTAGCTATATGTGTGTGTATATTTCTTGTGAGTCTGAGTGCCTGTGGAGGCCTGAAGGCTTGAGACCACTTACAGCTAGAGTTACAGGAAGTTAAGAGCCACCAACACACATGTGCTGGGAACCAACTTGGGTCCTCTGCAGTAAGAGCTTTTAACTGCTGAGCTATCTCTGCAGCTCAGCTCTTAAATGTGATCATTTAAGGAGGGAATTAGTAAATCACAAAACTGTAAATAAATTTTACTAGAATTTAACTGTATTCTACTGTCTATTCTTTTTGATTGTTTTGGTACTCTAATAACAGAGCTGAATGTTTTTTAAAATACATAGCCTGCAAGTCTAAACTATTATTTGGTGGGGGAAAAATGCAAAGAATAATGAATAAAAGGGGAAAAAACCCACTAATGTTTAAATCCATTAATCCATTTTGCAAGACACTTGAGTTTTGGAATTGCTCTTAACAAGCAGAAACAACAACAACAAAACAATTACCAATATCAACTACTGTTAACATACTAACACAGGAGTATTTTCCTTAAGAAAAACCATGAGTTAAGCAGAAATGATGGGTGGCTCAGTACAGAGAAAAAAATGTTCCTTACCTCAGTTATCTTCATAATCATTAATATGGTAGACACTATGTATACACACCAACAGAAGAATCAGAAAGAAGCATAGCTTAAGATGAGATCTACTGTGTTTTGTTTCTTACTTTTGCTTATTAGGTTTTTGAAGCAGAATTTCATATAGCCCAGGTTGGCCTCATACTATGTGGCTGAGGCTGGCCCTGAATTCCTGATCCTCTTTCTGTCTTTACCTCCTGAGTGGTAGGATTACGGGCATGTCATACAACTTCCACCTTGAGATCAGCCTTTAGAATTAGAAGGTGTTTTTCGCCAAGCATTATGATACAAGTCTGTAATCTAAGCCACTTGGGAGACCAAGAAAGAAGTAAGCGCACCAGGACGGCCTGGGCTGCAAGCAAGACTGTCTCAAAAACAAGTTTTTATAAAGTGGAACTAACTTTAGTTCAAATTAAAGAAGTTCCACAGAAATGAAAATCAATTTGTTTTTACAACCACAGAAATGTTTTCTAATGAATTCTTTCAACAAAGAGATTATAATACATAAAACTAGCTACATCTAAGTATTTCTTTTGACAAAAGGTACAACTTGGGTTTCTCCATGTAATTCTTCTAAATGAGTCTGATAACCACCTCCTCCTGGTCATTATAGCATTGTAATTTTAGGGAAACCATCTCTACATACAGTCCTCAAGTGTAGTTCCCTCACTACCTTGTGCTCCTTTTATATCTAAACAATTTCAGCAAGCACTGTCAATCATGGGGCATGCTAGCTCCACAGTTGAAATCTTCACTGACTCCTTGTCAGTGACTGTTTTCAGGAACTCAAGAGAACAGCATTTCTTGAGTGCTCGTCATCTGTCACACACTTGACATATCTCTCAACTTGGATTTAGCCATCTTTCTACAATACAGTACATTTCATTTTTCCATTTCAGGGAACTGTCATTGATACATGTCTGGGTAAGTATCTACTACACATGATACCTATACAGTAATACTCACTGCACTAATGAATCAGTCTTGTCCTTAACTTTTATTTATCACTTGAACTTTGTGTTTTCTTAGCTGCATTCATATTCTGAAACCCTAAAGCTTTCCTTCATGCAAATAATTTGCTTTCTAGGAGTCTGTTTTGTTGGGCTCTTCAGTCTTCAATTTGGTTTCTTAGCAGCCCCGATCCCCTACTTGCCTAAAATTTGCTCTTACTGCCTTCTTTTCTTTTCTTCTCTTCCTTTTACTGAATGGACAATCTTTTCAGTAACCCTATATATACTATGAAATAGTTGTTAAGGTATTTCTATTGAAATATATCCTTTGTATTTTTTTCTGTAGCATCTTTTCTGAGTTGTCCTGTCTCTTTTCACTCTGCTGATGACTGGGCATTTTTTAAATTAGAATGTTAATTCTTGACACACACATATACTCTGTATGTAGTTAATTTTACTACAGATATGAATGGACAAAATGTCTGCATATATCCTAATCTAGTATACATAATTAGTGCAAGTCTTTCAGTGTTACCTGCAGTGTGTTTGGAGACAGAAAATATTCCCAGCAGTAGTCTTTTTCATATCTGAAACCACGTCGCTTAGCTTCTTCCCAACCCTATTGGACAAAGAAATGACAAAACTCACTTACATGGTTCTCTATACCAAAGATACTTAGCAGTTTCCATCTCCATTTTATTAACAGTTTAATTCACTGTATGTCCCATATTTTCTGTGAAAACATCATAGAACTTTAACTTTTGACAAAAAAACCTAAGCTCCTTACAATCCCAGTACGTAACACTGTTACTGATGTACAAATCAGTAGAAGTTATACAAACATATTGTGAATTTTACACAAAATCTTTCCACTGTATATCAAGTATTTATCAAAAAAGAGTATTAGTAAATAAATTTCAATGTTAGCATACATTTTCAATTTCAAAAGCATGGCTTTCTTAACTAGAATAATAAAAGGGGTGGGGGGAGCTGGAGCAATGGCTCAGCAGTTAAGACACTGGCAGCTCTTCCAGAAGTTCAATTCCCAGGAACCACATGGTGGCTCACAACCATCTGTAATGGGATCTGGTGCCCTCTTCTGGGACGCAAGCAAGCATATGTGCAGATAGAGCACTCATACACACAAAATAAATAAATAAATGAATAAACACATAAACACACAAATAAACAAACAAACAAATAAAGGAGGAGGAAGAAAAGAAGGAAGGAGAGAGAGAGAAAGAAGGGAGAGGAGGAGTGGTCAGCAAAATGCTTAATAGGTAAGTCTCTTCATCCAAGTTTGACAGAGTTAGATCCCTTGATCCCTATAAATGAAAGGGGAGATCAAACTCACACAAACTGTTCTGACTGCCCCATACAAATGCTGTGACATGTGTACCAACATCACACTCCACCAACAAAAATTAAAAAAGCTAAAAAAAGAAAGAAAAGGAAAGGAAAGGAAACAAAGAAAGAGATAGATTAAATGAGTTCTGGGCGAGCCAGATCTTGCATATCCTTTATGAGAATCTAATTGGGTAAGCCCTGCTGTGGGATGTCTTTCTGTATGCTGTGAATATGTGTTGCTATGATTGGTTAATAAAGAAGCTGCTCTAGCCTATGGCAAGTCAGGTTATAGCCAGGCAGGAAATCCAAGAGAGAGACAGGAAGAAGAAAGACAAAGGCAGATTAAATGCAGCCTGTCACCCAAGGAACAACATGCCAGCAGACCAGTAACACCACAGCCACGTGGCAACTTACAGATTAATAGAAATGGGTTAATTTAAGATGAAAGAGCTAGCTAGCAAAAATTCTTAGCCATAGGCCATACAGCTTGTAATGAATATTAAGCCTCTGAGTGATTATTTTATAAGCAGTTTGGGGACTATGGGTAAGAGAGATTTGTCCAGACCCCAGGCTGGGCAGGACACAGGAAATCTTCCGACTACAAAGCCCATCTGACCTTGTCCCCCATACACTCTTCTCAAACCCCTAGATTGAGCACAGGTGCCAAACCCAGTACCCTGGCCTGTTTGGCCACCACTCTTTGTGTGGCCTCCCAGCCTCTAGACACCAGCCACCATCAACCTTCAGGCTCCATACAGACCCCATATCTTGTGCCAGGGTCTAGTCTGTGAGTCTACCCAATTCTTTCCTCCATGCACCCTCTCTGACCCCCAGATGTACACAAGAACTCCAGGCCTGGGTTGGGATACACATCCTGTACTCCAGCCCTGTTTCCTGTTGTCAACCAGACTTCACTCCACCTAAGCCATATCCAAGCTTTAGGCCCCAGCTAGCCTTCACATCCTGTTTATCGTCTCAACATGCTCTGCGCATATCAGACACATTCAACAAAAGAAGTCCACACACCTATATCACTTGACAAAAATTACAAACAATATGAAAGATCAAGGCAGTATCTTGCCCCACAAATCCACTAGTCTTAATAGAACTATTTGCCAATGAGAATTACCTACATGAACCCCAGAACACAGAATTTAAAAGAACAATCACAAATATCAAAGAACTAAAGGAGCTTAAAGAAGACGCAAGGAAAGAGCTCAATGAACATAAAGAGAATAAACACCTGAGTGACTAAGAAAACAGAAACATAAGGCTGATGGAAATGACAAAGACAATCCAGGACTTAAAATCAGTATTCAACAAAGAGACAGAAACATTAACTTGGGCTAAAATGAAGATAAAATTGAAAACCCAATAACCCAACCAGCAAATTCAAAGGAAAGCCTTACAAGAAGAATGAATCAAGAAGAAAACAGAATACAGAGCTAGAAGATAAAGTAGGATCTACACCAAATAAACAAGGTATACGAAAAATTTTTTAAAAAGCACAAGAAAGGAACATGCAGGAAATGTGTGACACCTTAAAAAGATCAAACTTTGGAATTATAGGGAAGAATAAGGAAGAAGAATCCCTGGTCAGCTGCAAAGACCAGATCCTCAGCGAGATCACAGAAAAAACTTCCCCAAACTAAGGAAAGACACACTCACACAGATTCAACAAGCACACAGAACACCAAACAGACAAGATTAGAAAAGAAAATCCCTACAACATATCATAGTTAAAACACTTATGTACAGAACAAGGCAAGTGTATCAAAAGCAGTAGGAGAAAAAAATGGAATTCATATATAAAGGAAAACCCATCAGAATAACAGTTGTTTTCTCAGTGGAAACTTTGAAAGTCAGACAAGTCTAGAGCAAAACAGTCCAAGTTCTAAAAGATTAAGACAGCAAATTTAGGCTAATATACCCAGCAAAGCTAATCACCATGGCTGAAGAAGGAAAAACTTTCTACAACACAAACAGCATAAGAAAAAATGATACTAAGCAGACAAACCAAAGAAAACACAGGAAGCACTCTGAGGAGAGAAGTAAGTGCAGTCAAGAGAAATCACTGAAGCAGAAAATACTATCAAGGGCACAGCACCATCAAAACGAACTGCAATCAACACATAACCTTCCGATAATAACCTTAAATATTGAGCCATACTACTAGAATTAAAGACACAGACTAATCCAACAATAAATAGCAGATGATTTCAATAACCCACTTTTCCCAATAGATAGGTCATCTGGACAAAAAACAAACAAACAAAAACTAAGCAAAGAAACATCAGAATTAAGTAATGGACTGAACAGAAAAAATATTCCACTCAAACAAACACCACAGAATACACATTGTACTTAGCAGCACATGGAAGCTTCTCTAAAACAGACCACATCCTAGGACACCAAACAAATCTTAACAAATAAGAAATACTGAAATAACTCCATGCATCCTAGCTGACCACAATGTAATCAAATTTAAAAATCAACTCAAACTAATCTCTAACAAACAGACAAACTCATGAAAATCAAACAAATCATGACTAAATGATGAATGGGTCAAAGAATCAAAAATTCCCTAGAATTAAATGAAAATGAAAACACAATATAATGAGACCTCTGGGCATGTGAAAAGTAGTCTTACAAAAAAAAATTGCAGCTCTAAGGGCACACTCTAAAATAATCTGAGCACAATCAAGTGACCTGATAAAACACAAAACTTGAAAAATTAAGAACCAAACCCAGTTAATGCCAAGAAAAAAAAAAAAAAAGAATCAGAGCCAATATTATAATGACGTAGTAACAAAGAATCAACAAATCTAAGAGGTGGCTCTTTGAAAAGATAAATAAAATTAAACGATCCTTGGCCCAATTATCAAAGAAAGTGAGGACAAAAATCAGAAATGAAGAGAGAAACATTACAAAGGACAACAAAGAAAGTCAGAATATATAAAGAAATGTGTCAGAAACCTGACTCCACCAAATGGAAAATCTGAAAAAAATAAAGCATTTCTAGATCCAACCAAGCCACCAAAATTAAAACCTAAGAGCTCAACAACCTTAACAGATCTGTGACAAATGAGGATATATAAAAAACAGTATTAAAAAGCCTTCTAATGAAAAAGGTTGAGGCCACAATGGATTCAGAGCAGAATTCTACTAGACTTCTAAAGAAAACCTCCTGCCCCCTTAAACTGTTAACAATATAGAAACACAGTGACCACCCCAAACTCCTTCTATACAGCCAGTTTCACTCTAATACTCAAACCAGCTGAAGACTCAACAACAAAGAAAACTACAGGTCAATATCCCTGATGAACACAGACTCGAAAATACTCAGTAAAATACTTCAAGCAAAATAAAGACATATAATCGAAAAGATTATATACTATGACCAAGTGGGCTTTATCCCTGAAATACAGGGACCATCCAACATATATAAGTCAATAAATATAATAAACTATAAGCTGGTAGGTGGTGGCACATGCCTTTAATCCCAGCACTGGGAGGCAGAGACAGGCGGATCGTTGTGAGTTTAAGGCTAGCCTGGTCTAACAGCCAGGGCTGTTACACAGAGAAATCCTGTCTTGAAAAAAAAAAAAAAAATTGGACAATTGGACTTAGTGATTAAAAAGTCACACAGTCATCTCAACAGATCAGAAAGAGCTTTTATGTCATCATGATTAAGTCCTAGCAAATGCAAATGCAGGACTTACCTCAACATAATATAATCTATATGAGAAACCCACAGCCAACATCATCCTAAATTGAGACTTTAAGCAATCCCATCAAAATTAGGAGTAAGACAGGGCCTATTATCCTCACTCCCCACTTCTCAATATTGTGCTTCAATCACTAGCTACATCAATAAACAAAAAGAAAATTAACTGGATACAAATAGAGTAGTAAGTCAAATTATCCGTATTTGTAAGACAGGATATTATGCATAACTGTTTCCAAAAATTATACCAGGAGGCTTCTGGAAATAATCAAGTTCAACAATGTGGCAGGATAAAGAAGAATCAATAAGCAAAAACCAGTAACTTTTCAATAACTTTCCTATACACAGCAACAAACATTCAGAGAGATCATGGACACACTTCTATTCACAACAGCATCCAAGAAAATAAAATACCTAGGAATAAACCTAACCAAGGAGGTGAAGGACCTTTACAATGAAGTCTTTATATCTCCAAAAAAAGAGAAAGATACTACAAAGTAGAAACACATCCTGTGCTCATAGATAATTAGAATTAACATTGTGAAAATTACCATTCTACCAAAAATTCTTTTTACACATTCAATGTAACCCCAACTACAATACCCATCTCACTCAACATAAAAAAAAAAAAAAATCATATGAAGCCATAAAGGAGCCTACATAGCTGAAACAAGCCTGAGCAAAAAAGAACAATGCTAGAGGGATTACAATTCCAGATCTTATAGATTACAGAGCCATAATAATTAAATATGGTACCGACACAAAACCAGACATGCAGACGAAAGGAACAAAATCGAAGGCCCAAATATGAGTACATATAGCTTCTGCCATTTACTATTTGACAGAGATGCCAAAAGCATAAGGTGGAGAAAAGAAAGCATCCTCAACAAATGGTGCTGAGAAACCAGACCGGATATCTACAGGCAGAAGAATGAAATTAGACCTCTTATCACCTGGCACAAAATCTAACTCTCAATGGACCAAAGAGCTGAATGTAAAACCTGAAACATTGAAACTGCTAGAAGAAAACATAAGCATCCTATAGGACACAGGTGTCAGAAAGGACTTTCTGAATAGGACCTTATTTGTCCAGGAATTGAGGCCAACAATTGACAAGTGGGACATCATAAAGTTACACAATTTAAAAATATGTGTGGTATACTTAATTGAAGCATTCATAAAAAATGATGGTAAAATAACAGTAATAACAACAGTCAGAGGGTCATAAGGAATCCTGTTATCTAAAATTACATATATGTAAGCCTGTGTAAACATATACATGTACAGTTTAAATAAAATTTCTCATCTGGGAAAACAAACGTTTTCCTCAAGAGCGATAGTCTAACAAAAACCCCAACACCCAGCTGAAGATATACCCCTTGAGGAGTTGTTGGTTAAGGTTGTCCAAGAGACTTTAAAGACAGGCTACTGCTGGGTAGCCCCTAGAGGTTGAGGGTAAACCCTATTACTAAAGTCAACCATGTACTTTGGACACAGCCAGGAGACTACAGCTGGTTTTGGCCTGAAAGCCTCTTCCCTGAGGACTAGTTTTCACAGTACCACAAAGCACTATGCAAGTATCCAAGGGAGAGAAGCAACCAATAGTTCTGCCCAGCTATGATGCCTATGAACTAAAACAATGAACAGCATAGCACATATCCCTAAGGTGGCAAGCATATCTTGGCAGTAACTAACGCTCTCTAATTGGACTTAATGCACAAGAGGGAAAACATGCCTGCTACTGAAAATCAAATCAGTGAAGTCATGGATCCTGGAGGAGAACCTACAACCACTTCTCCAATATAATTTCCAACTACATTCTAAAGAAGTATAGGTCTCAACAAAGAAATGTCTCTTGAAACAGAGACCATTACAGAAAACCACAGACAGAAAACAAAGGATGGTGTGCTGCCCAATCCTAACTGATAAATCCACAACACAATACCTGCACCTCAGGCTAAGAGAACACAGCAGAAGAGGAAGAACAATTCTAAGAGCCATAACAAAAGGAAATCTGCTGTGAGATTTCATCTAGAAATGTCAGAGAAGCTATACCCATGAAGTCTCATCAACAAGGCTTCTTAAATAAGAACTGAACATGAACAACACCGATAGACTAACATGGAAGGGTAAATCTCACAGGTCCTCAACCCTAGACAAAGAACTACAGGGAACTAAGGAATGCTGAGAGGAGAAATAGTCCTCTCCGGTGAAAAGTCCCCAAATTGGATATCCAATACAAGTGGTCAGCCCTAAAAATCATATATAAAAAATATATATACAAGCAACATTATATGACCCAAGGTATTTACACACACACACTATACATATAATATACATAATGTACATGATTTTGTTATTCTATCAAAAGGCTGTATCACTGACTGTAAGAGTAGAATATTAATACACAGATTGTCATGAAGATAACAACACAAGGAGCATTATATATGAAAAACAAGATAATGTAGTCATCTGATTCAGTCTTACTTTTTATATAAGTCTTTCCCTAAAAGAAAAAGATGAGCTCTTGTATAAAAGAGAAAGTTCATTTTTATAAAATACTCACCAAATTTGAACCATTTATCAGCCATTTATTCCTGAGATATAAATATGGTCACTTGAAAGTATTTTAAAACATGCTCCAGAATAATCTTCTATAAAGCAGAACAAGGTTTTTGCTTACCTCAAATGCATTCACAACTGTCAGGTGATCACTTCTAGTTTCCTTTGCCAATTCCTTTCTTCTTGCATCTGCAATCTTTTCTTTTCCCTAAAAAGTAACAGTTGTAGCTTAAATTTTTCTGACATTATAATAATGATGGGTATTTTATTGAAAATCCAATGAAAAACACATGTAAACAGTAACTAATTACAGTATTAAAAATGCCAGCCTTGTCTCTGTCTTTCTTACCAGTGGAATGACAAAGGGGTCTTTAAAGCTGAGACTGGCAGCGATAGTGAGCACTGGATCCAAGCAACAGAATAAAGCTCCAAAAAGAATCATTTTTCCAATATGTGGCTCAACAGGTAATCGGGCTAAATGGACGCCAAGAGGTGTCAATTCTTCTTGTTTATCCAAAGCACTCTGAAAGGAAAGAATTTGCTCTTACAGTAGGCCTAGCAAAGCACTCCACTAAAAGCTACTATAGTTAGCTATAAACATACAGGCCACTAATCACTCACTCTTTTAAGTTCCAAATGCCCCAAGCATTGTTTTAGATGCCTTCAACAAAAAACTAAATTCTAATGTCAGCAAAGGCTAGTGACTTATTCAAACAAATACAATTAATCTACAACTTGGAAATGTTATGTTGGAAATAAAGAAAATCACCTGTGGTAAACAGTTAAGAAAAGACAACAAGTAGGTGAAAGGCACAGTCCCTATAGTCTAGTTTAGGTGCTATAATGCAAAAAGAGGTAAGGGGCATACATGGAAATGACTTCTGTTCCAATTCCTTGGGTAATCTGGTTCAAATGAGGACAGCTAGAAAAGTATCCTGAAGACACCAAGGAAATACAAGGACACGGTTGGATAATTTACAGTGCTATTTTAAGCAGTTTATTATTTTAAAAGCCTATCTCAGTGCTACAAAATCCAAATTCTTAAATATTATCTACATGGATAGCTTCCATAAAACATGTCTCTGGCATCCTCCAACCCAGCACTAACCAACAAGACATTGCAGATAAACAAAACTGTTCTTTCTCTCCATGGTCCAGTACAGCACAGAGAGGTGCTGTAAAGCATGTGTGAGGACAACTGAGGTAATGAATTTCTAACTGACTCATAATGTAAATCACCACACATAGCTGCAAACAACAGTAGTCAGTACTGTTCTCATCTCCTGCGCTTCTCTTACTACTCTGGGCATGAATTCATGGCCAGTCCTAGACCTCTCAACATGGTTGATGGAGAAATGACTGTCACTACAGATACTTAAGAGTTTCTCAGAGCATAAAAAGGAAACAACAAAACCAGAAAATCTACGGAAATGCTATAATGGTGACAGTTCAAAAATTGTTATAGCATCATGGAGATAAAACATTTGTTTATATATATATTTCAAAATGTAAGGGTTGCCTCTGTCAAATATCTATACTACCATTAAACTACTTGAATTTGACAAGAAAGCATTATTGTAATCAAAAAGAGTAAAATAAGCCAACCCAGTTGAAGAATACGTATGTGAAGACCACTAAAGAAAAACGTCAAGATTTCATGTAATTTTAAATCAGTCCTGCAATGAACAAAACTCATGAAGACTTGTATCTTAAAAACACAAGAAAAGTGTCATCAAATCTGACAATGCTCTACTCTGGAATAATAAAAGCTTTTAAGTAGCCAGTGTACACGCTATAACATGCCAAATACAAGTTATACTTTTTAAAAAAAGAATCAAATTTACCAGTTCCATTAGGTGCTTTATGGAGAGCAATACTGCCTCATTTGATGGTGGATCCATTAATCTACTCAGAAAATAAGCAATTCCACCTAGCCTTAAAATCTGTGGAGACAAATATAATTAAATATGAATCAAAAAGACATAAAAACATGAACTCAAAGCTTATATAACACTTTCTAAGAGCAAATTAACTAGTGAGAAAAGCTATCAGATTAAAAATCTCAACAAGCTGACTACTGGTTACCTTAGAAATAGGGTTAGTTGAGCATATCTATACACACACAAGGTATAACATTAGAAGATATAACAATAGCTAGCCAGACCTGATGGCAAGGACTATAATCCCATCTACTCAGGAGGCTGAGGCAGGATGATCAAGGTCAGCTTGAGCCAATTACTGAGACCATCTCAAAAGCAAAAAAGGAAAGAAGGGCTGTGAGAATGCAATTGTCGTGGTAGACGGCTTGCTTTCAGTCCTCTGAACCACAAAAGTTAAGTAACAGTACTGACTATTACATGTCCAACACTATCTTAAGAATTTCATACAGGAATCTTAAGAAAAATCTGCTCAATGAAGCAGAACGTTTCCAGGCAGGAAGTAAGAATCAAACACAGGTACCTTGATCCTAACAGTAACAACTGTTCAGTATACATCAGAAGAAAGTTTCAGTAGTTTCCTCACACAAGCAAAATGAAGTTCATCAAACAGTCCCTTTTTGTGGGGCCATACCATACCTTCTCCTGTTAAAAATGCTGAAAACTATAATACCATCCTCCATTTAGTTTGTTAGTTCTCCCAACTAATATACCTTTATTTGCAAACAAAGTTCTTCTAAAGGAGTTCTCAAAATCTCTGGTAGTTGGTAGTCATCTAGAAGACTTGCTCTAAGGCCATTATACAGATGATAACAATGACCAGGCTGAACTCTTAAAAGAAAAAGAGGAAAAAAAGCATTAACAAGAGCATGACTTTTAGAATGTCAAAGAAAGAATAGGAAGGGAAAGTACCCAGTACCCATTTCTCACAAGCCTGTTACACACATAATTATTATTCCATGTCTGTGAAACCCTATTTCCTTCCTATCTATTTAGACAGACCCTAAACCCAATGTCCAAATTTTACTTTTGTTTTTGTAGTTCTGGTTTCTTTCCTGTTTTAAACATTTTTTTCTTTCAATTAACATATTAATAATTTTAAGTACAGTGTAATACATTTGAATATATATGTGCATTAATTAGATCAGTCTATTTGTATATCCTTATTTTGTTATATAAGCCTCCAAGCACCTCTCTTGGTCCTGGTAAACTATGTACTATGTTACTCTGAAGGACAGCTGTCCTTCAGTACTACAGAATCCAGAACACACTCCCATGTCTTTGGCAGCTCCCGTGCTCCAGTTTTAGAAAGCAATGAAAGACAATCGTGTCCACAATTCAGTTCCCTATGTCTGAAATTCCTGACCTTGCTCAAATTGCAGCAATCTACTCTGGTCAGAGTTAGAGTTGTAACAATCAACACACCTCATAAGCTTACTTTATAACAAACTCTACTCTAAGCTAACCTGCATTTATTAATTAAGGAACATATTTAAATGTACTCTATTTAGTGAACTCTCAGATATTGGAAACTCTTATGTTTATAATTTAATGCCACAACTAATGACAGAATTCTTATATTTCTAAACAGAATATTATTTCAAAAGATCTGGCCACTGTAGAATAAAAGTTCTAAAATTTTCAGGTTTTGGGTTGTTTGCTTTTTTTTTTTTTTTTTGCCTAAGTCTACAAAGATTCAGTATCTATTATCTAAAATCTCTCTAGTATGACAAACCTAATACTATCTATCACCTCACAGAAACTAACCATATTTCCAGAAGAGGCCACATGATATAGTAGCTTGTTTGCTTGTTTTCTGGTCTCTAAAAATCAATCTAATTAGGCTTTGTGAAGTATCAACTTCACAAGAACCTGTCTAGAAATTAGGTTAAAGAGGGACAAACTGTAAAGGTTGTAGTAGCAAGCGAGACAGAGCTTTATAGATTCAGCACACATTTAAAACATAGGGAGGATATAAGGGCCAATAAAGTTCTTTACCTTTCCATGTCTAACATGACATGTAAGAATGGTAACTTTTTTAATTTATTTATTTTTACCTTTAAGAGGTAAAGGAAAAACTCTTTTGCAACACCAGACATGACTCTGTCACTAATAAAATAAAAGTATGAATCAAAAGGAAGCAGTTAGCACAACTATGTGTAAAGGTCAAGACAAATACTGTTCTTATCACTGAACAGATGTTCTCATTTCAGTACTGCTGAAAAAGCCAGTGACTAGAAACTCAACTGCGGAGCTAGGCTGCTTCTGTCTCTGCTATGTGCAAAACTCTGGGACTCTGAACAAGTTAATTTAATTTCTCTATTAACTCAATTCCCTTATTCTTAAAACATAGTTGATACCTTAGCTATGAGTTAAGAAGTAAGTAAAGCATTCAGAAGAGGAGCTGGCACTCAGCTATTATTAAGTAATGCATACTTTAAGAACATGGAAACAAAACTGTAAGTAATGTAACTAATACAGCTTATTTTTTAATTAACTAGACTAGGTTGTTGGAGAAAACATTCATAAAATAAAAAACTGGGCAGATAATTTCCAAAAAAAGTATGAATAAAACTATTTTCTTATTTAAAAAATGTGTTGTTGTAATAGCTAGACATGGGAAAGTGCAAGTGCAAAGTACACTGAGATCCCATCTCACCTCTTCATAGCTACTGTCAAGAAAACAGATGTTAGTGGAGATGTGGGCAAAAGGAGCGCTAATCTAAACTGGTAACTTACCAAGCAAATCAATATGAAGAGTTCTCAAAAAACTACTACACACACATATCCAAAGGAATCTAAGTCAGCATACAACAGAGGTACTCTAATAGCCTACTGAGTGCTGCTTTAATCATAATAGCCAAGTTACACACTCAGACTAACTGCCCCCACAGAGGAGTTGATAAAGAAAACATGGTACACATATACACAATAGAATTTTATCTGTTGTGAAGATGAAATTATGATACCTTCAGGAAAATGTTAAGTCAGCCACTCAGAAAAGCAAATGCCAACTGTTCTCTCCTATGCAGAATCTATGTGTAAACTCATATATACATGAGTTAGACAGGTGATGGTTGGATAGATAGGTGGATGGTCATATAAAAATATAAAAGGGATAAGGAGTGGGAAGGAAGAAGTTTAAATGCAGGAGGCATGAGGTACAGAGAAGAGGGTGTATGTTAAATGGAAGAGGGACTATCTGAGTAAAGGAAAAGGATAAGGGGAAGTATAATCATACAAATGTATAAAAATTTTACAAACTAAAAAAAAAAATTACAAACTTATGACAGCCCAAAAAGTGTTCAATATAGCATGTAAGTAAGGTAACTCTCCTAATATTTCTATATCACAGCAATACAATTTGCTCAATATTTTTCCCATGTTCTCAAGGCCATGGACAGTTTCCATCTTACCTTCCTGCTCTTCCTTTCCTCTGTTTGGCATTAGCTTTACTGACCCACTCAGCAGACATGGTACTGATGTTGTTCTGTGTGTCAAAGTGTGTCTCTTTAATTTTTCCTCCATCTATTACATAAACCACATCATCTATGGTGATGCTGTTTGGAAAATAGATACATAAAATAGTTTAAGTACATCTAACTTATACTAAGCCTATAGATGGGTTTTCAATATTTTTTAAATTTATTTAAAATACTTTTTACTGGATCAAATGGATTTTAGTAGTTCAGGACTTTCACTACACTTCTCACATGCTTCAGTTTTACAGTAGTCAAGCACCTAACAGTAGGCAGCGTCAGTATGTAAGCTGACGTAAAATGATTCAATTACATGTTACATTCTCATGTCCTACAGCCAGCTTCGTAGCATTTCCACTACCTTATGACCAGCTCTGAGAGCTCTAAAAGACTATGGTTTAATAACAACTTCTATAAAATAATTTATTTCAGCAACTGAGCTGTAAGTATCTCCAAAAAAGCATTAGAAATGTTTAAGGCTGCATGTAATTAATTCTAAAATAATACTAACTCTAATTGGAGACTGACAAAAGGACTATATCAGCTTCCATGATTCTTTAGAGAAGTTTTGAAAAACTTCTTAAAAGTCTACTTTGAAAAAGAGAACAAAAAACAGTAGAAGAGCTTTAAAAGAAAAACTATAGTTTATATTTGCTACCCATGACTAATGTCAAAAAGTGATTTTTTCTAAGGGATTACAAAGTATCTTACAGAGCACAAAGGTTTAACTATGTTAATAATGTATGGGATTCAAAACTGATATAATCACCAATAGCTGATAGTTAAAATAGTTTTTACCTAGTCTCTGCAATGTTGGTAGCAATTACTATTTTCCGAACGCCGGGAGGAGTTTTTTTAAATACCTGTAAGAATAAATACATCAAAGTACACTAATTTCTGACAAAGTTTTACAATGTTATTTCTTGAGATATTATGATCATTTTTAGTATTTATGTTTATTTAGTAATACATGTGTTTTGTGTATAAGTCTATTATTAGCATACACATTTTCAACATAGTGAAATTCTCCTTTGGTAAATCAGCTCCCAGAGATGTTACAAGTGTATCACAAACAAGAGGCAAACAGTCACTCCAACTTTAAGCACATCCTTAACAAAAGTTGGTGAGTATAAAGTGAAGGAAAACAGCTTTAATCAAGGACAGGATTTACAAAGCTAAACAAAGAAATATCAACCAACAAGGCAGAAACCCTGCCCTCAGAATGGATGTCAAGTGCTGCAGCATGGTAGACTAGCTTGAGATTAGACTGGAGTAAAATATCCTCTTCAAATGCCAAATCCTACAAATAATGCTACCCCTACCACAGTGGAAAGAAGAGAAGCAGTCAAGTATCACTGCTGTAATGCATACACACACCCAAAAGAACGCATTTACCCTTGATTTGCAAAAAAGAGCAACCAGTAAGTAGTAGGCACATACTGTCTAGCCAATGTATGCATATTCTACTAGCTTAGGGTATCAAAGATGGAAGAACCTCCACATTAGATACACTTTTATCTATTCTTCAATAATAAAAGTTCATTCTTCCCCATTCTCTTCCACTACATAGCATTCTTTTTCTTATACAACAGGCTGAATCTTCTATCAAAGTTATCATCAAACAGCTTGAAAGAGTCATAGTATTTTCTTATTTTAAAAAAATTAGAAAATTAGAAGAAAAGAAAGATAGATTCTGATTCATTTCACTTCATTCTACTAAGGTCTGAAGACACCGTAGTATCAGAAACTATTATTCTCACTAAGAATACCCTGGATCTGACAGAGCCAGAACAGCTGCAATATATTATTGGTAAAACAGGTAATCTCCTGTTACTATACTAATTGTGATAAGTCAAAATCTCAAACACCATGTCTCAAACTATGTCACAGTAATTTCTAGGTTGAGTTTTTTAGTGATATTTACATACTTTTTTCTTGATTAAGGAAATCTAAACAAGTTACTGATGAAACCATTCTTTAAACATTCCTAACACTAACAAACTAATCTGATTGGTAATTTATCCTAGTTAAGTTTTTGTAAACCATTCTCCAAAGAAATGATTCTTTATAAAGTATTTTTTAACATGGATCACAACTTTAAAGTGTTTTTTAAGGTAAATAACATATAATAAATACAGTTAAGTCTGTGAAAACATTTAGTTTAAATTTTATAATATGAGATGACAATATCCCCCCCTCCAAGAGCCATAGACTATCTAATGAAAACTTCAACACCAGATATTAGAAAACCCCTTTTTGTTTTGAGTTGCTGGTCAGATCAGGGCTGTCTAAGAGACTCCCTGACACATACACCAAATACAGGCTACTGCTATTGCCCTTGGCTGTCTCTCAAAGACTGAAGTTCCTATTGCTGAAGACACAATGTACTTCAGACACATAACCCAGAGGATTACAGCTGGTTCGGACCTGAAAGCCTCCTCCCTGACAACTACCTTTCTCGGTACCAGAAAGCACCATCAAGCTTCCAAGGGAGGAAAGAAACCAATAGTTCTTCCCAGCTATGATGCTTATGAAACTGAAATAGTGACCAGTGTGGCATACCTTGGTAGTAACCAACAAACAGTACTCTAAATGGACTTAATAAATGATCAACAATAGGTAAAGCATGCCTGCTACTGGAAACCTAACCTAGCCAAATATCCAGAAACAGTGAGGTCATGGATCATATGGAAGAAAAGCTATAACTACCACCTTATTAAACCAGTATAATTCTGAACTACATTCTAAATATTTACCCTTATTCCCATAGATAACTATAGGATATGCTGCTACTTTGTTTGTGCTTTAACAAATAAAGCTTGCCTGAAGATCAGAGTGTGGAACTAGCCACTAGTTAGCCATAGAGGCCAGGTAATGGTGGTACACACCTTTAATTCCTTCAATTAGGATCTCAGGCCTTTAATCATGGCACTAGGGAGGTGTGGATAGGAAGTGATATGGCTGGGTGGAGAGAGGAATATAAGGTAGGAGACAGGAGCTCATTACATTTAGTCTGAGTATTTGTGGAGACAGGATCTTGCCTCCCTTTCAGGCTGAGGATTTGGTAGAGGTAAGAAATGTCTCTAGTAGGTGGCTGCTCTGCTTCTCTGATCTTTCAGCTTTCACCATGATATCTGACTCTGGGTTTTTATTATTAAGACCAATTAGGATTTGTGTTACAATATGCCTCACTACTCATCAAAGAAACATTTATTTGCAACAGAGACTGTTACCAAAAGCCATAACCAATGAAAAGGCAGAAAACAAGAGACTGTGTTTTGCACAGTCCTAACTGTTCCATCTACAAGGCAACTCTTGCACCCGAAGGCTCAGAGGACATAGCAGAAGATGGGATGGAAAGATTGTAAGAGCCAAAGGAACGGAAAGTTTGCTGTGAAATTTCATCTCCTAGAAATGTCAGAGAAGCTACACCTATCGAGTCTCATCATCATGACTGCCCAAACAAGACCTGATCAAGGACAACGTCAACAGATATGCTATCATCGAAAGGGGAAAGGCCTCAACCCTAGAAAGAGAACTACAATGGGCACCTAAGTAACACTGAGTGCAGGAGAAATAGCTTTCCTCAGGGAAGAGCACACCAGTTGATTACCATACCAAGCAGTCAGCTCTAAAAATCACATACATATAAGCAACATTCTAGGGACTCAGCAGGTCATATTTATATATTTAAGAATGTATGTACAGACATACAGGAAGGGTTGGAGGAAGGAAAGGGGAGGGGGGAAAACAATGTAAGTACATTTTAATTTCAAAAAATAAACAAAACACAGTAAGTAGTTGTAAAGTTTGCCTCAATCCGAGACTGAAAACAAATTTAAGAACATACCTGTGTCTGGTTTACTGTAGGCATCAGTGAATGTAAAGGTATAATAAGAAACTTATCTGAAAATTAAAAAGTAAATTAAATTAAAGCTCCATTAAACACATATGGCACATGTGCAGAACAATAAATTCAGCTGCTGAATCTCACAGTTCTTAATTTATAATTCTACATACAGTCAACCTAAGTTTTTCTACAATAGTTTTCTGAGTGCTCCAATGAGTTCCAGTTAACATTTTACTTTGTTAATCTATTTTATATTGATTGCTTATCAATTCTTTTCAAGATTAAAACAATTTTTTTCTATTAATATGTATACATCTCTCTGTGTGTATATGCCACATGTACAGGTGCCTGTGAAGGCCAGAAGACTAAGCTGGGTGCCCTGAAACTGGAGTTACAGGCAGCTGTCAGCCAGCTGATGTGGAGTGGTGGGAACTGAACTTAGATTCTCTGGAAGAGCAGCAAGCATTCTTAACCACTGAGCCCCTGCCCAAATTCTTAGAATTCTCAGTGGGGGGAGTCATCTTTCTAAATCACATCCATAAAAGGCCATTAATTCTATCTGGACTATTAATAAAACCTCCAATGAGAGGGGGTAAAATTGCAAGTCCCTAAATACCAATATTTTAATTTTAAAGTTCAATCTTACTAAGGAAGGGGTAAAATAATACTCTCATAAAACTAAAAGCTTCACAAGCCGGGTGGTTGCGGCACATGCCTTTAATCCCAGCACTTGGGAGGCAGAGCTAGGCGGATCTCTGTGAGTTCGAGAACAGCCTGGTCTACAGAGCAAGATCCAGGACCAAAACTACACAGTGAAACCCTATCTTGAAAAACAAAAAAACAAAACAAAACAAAACAAAATAAACTAAAAAGCTTCACAATGTGTCCCATCTTCACTTATGACTCAGAACTTCTAGAAAACATTCAACTTAAAGTAAAAAACCCAACAGGCCTTAGACCTTCAAAATCCTATACTAGCATAGTGCCATTAGTACCTATTTCTTCAAATTAAAAAGGGAGAGAGGAGCCGGGCGGTGGTGGCATACACCTTTAATCCCAGCACTCGGGAGGCAGAGGCAGGTGGATCTCTGTCAGTTCGAGGCCAGCCTGGTCTCCAAAGCAAGTTCCAGGAAGGGCGCAAAGCTACACAGAGAAACCCTGTCTCAAAAAAAAAAAAAAAGAAACAAACAAACAAACAAACAAACAAAACAAAACAAAAAAGGGAGAGAGGATAACACACACTACATGAATTCAAGCAGCAATCTTGGAATTATAATACATTTATTTAGTACCTGATTTAAACATCACTTGTGACATCAAGAGATCATGTAAAGTGCTGATATTGTCCCAGCCTGGTAGAAAAACCAGTATTGCACCATCCTATATAGACAGGAAATCACTATTAAGAGGACCACATCAATAATCACAACATCAATAATTACTTACAATCAATTCTATGCACACTAAATCCTCACTAAAATTAAAGTAGCTTTGAATTTTAGTTACTATTTAAATGAATATAGAGTCCATTAAAAGCTCAAGATTTAAAATCCAGAGATAATTTGTTTAGTCTTTTCTTTATATAAGTTAAATGCCTAAATATGGTATTTTGAGATTTCCTTCCAGTCCACTTTTCAAAAAGCATTTAGGAAAGTGAGTTTTTCATGGCTTTGATATGTTAATAAAATTAAAAACTGCATTACTTGAAGAAAAACTAAACAAAACTAACCTCTTCTTCCAAAACAATGTATCGAATAAGGGCAGCAATCAAATTCAGATCAACTTTATCATCATCCATCCTTTCCAAAACATCTACGGTACTTGCAGAGTATCTACCAAGATTACACAGAAAGTCATGAAATGCTTGGTAAGTTTTCTGTGGCTTAATAACCTATAAAACCTTAAAGTTAACTCAGTCTGCATAGGACCAAACAATCTATAGAAAAGAGAAAATTAAAACTATTGGGACGATAAATAACAGGTAAGCCAAATCAGCATGTTGAGCTGGAATGAGATTCTCTCCCTTCAAGTACATTCTCAGTTCAGTCATCCAGCCACTGTGTTCTTGCCTCGAGCACACACTTACCTTGTCCGCAGCTCCTTTATATAAACTGGCCAGCGTTCTTTATAGATTGCCTCTTTTTCTTCTTTTTCTTGTCTATTTACATGACCCTGCATGAAACCCCTCTTGAACTGGGATCTACGTTCTTTTTGTTCTGGAACATATCTAAAATAAAAAAGTATTATGCATCTTCCCACATTTCAAACGGTATGGCTGTAAGTATAACTGATTTTTTACACTGGAGATTTCAAGCCAGATTCCAAAGAGTATCTTCACTATACTTTACAGCAAATGCTGCCCAAAATATTAACTTAAAAGTGTTAATATCTAAAACTTCACATTTAAGATAAAAAGTACTCCCTACTAAAGCACATGAGATCTATATGCCATCTAAACAATCTAAATGAAAAATGATTTCTGAGTTAACTTTTATCTTCAATTTTAAGTTTGCTCCAAAATAAGTTTTTTTTTTTTTTTTTTAAAAATATGGAACGCTTCACGAATTTGCGTATCATCCTTCGCAGCATGCTATCTTCTCTGTATCGTTCCAATTTTAGTATATGTGCTGCCGAAGCGAGCACATAAGTTTTTTTAATTGAAGGTCCAAATTAAGACTTAATGAGTAACTTGGACTTACTTTGAAAGTTTTTCTAAACCAAACTTCACATAAGATACTTTGTAGAGCATATAAAATAAGACTCCTAGGCCGGGCGGTGGTGGCGCACGCCTTTAATCCCAGCACTCGGGAGGCAGAGGCAGGCGGATCTCTGTGAGTTCGAGGCCAGCCTGGGCTACCAAGTGAGTTCCAGGAAAGGCGCAAAGCTACACAGAGAAACCCTGTCTCGGAAAAAACCAAAAAAAAAAAAAAAAAAAAAAAAAAGACTCCTAAATGTTAGCAGTATGATTTCAACCCAAGGATTTGAATTAGTAACTTCAGGAGTATCAGATTCATCTTAGAAACGGCACAGTTCTGCTGTCACAGTTACAGTGAAGGGGAGCCCCAGAAGTAGCATGTAGGTTGTATCTGTCCTGTCTCATGCTATAGTGACACCATGGTGCTATAGTGAGTTTTCAAAACAGAGCAAGTACATGTGTCCAAGAATTATTCACTTGTCTTGTGAGCTCTGAGAAACAAAGGGTGGAAAGAGGCAAAGGAAAACTGAGGCTACTTTAACCCCAAAGGCTCTCAGAGTTCAGAGGATAGCATCTAGATGGAATGGAGAGGGTGAGTGGAGTCAGATGGAAATCATGTCACAGATCCACCACTAACTAGTTGTGATCTTGCAGAAGGTATTAACCTTCCAGGCTTTAGTCATACACTTGCGCAGTCCATATTCTTACCATAATAGTAGCACGAGAATCTAAAAAGTTATTATGTGCCTGGCATATAGTAAATACCAAAATGTGGAAATCACCTTTCCTATTCAGTACCATTGGCCAGAGTCTCCCTAAGTCTTTAATACATAAAAGGCGCCAACTTGAGGTATGGGAAGGTGACACTGACAAAGATCCTGACTAGAAGCATAAGCAGAGATTCCCTTTCCAGTGACTTCAAACAATCAGAGGTAAGCTTCAACTACCCCGTAGTCACTCACAGTACACTCACAACCCCCACATTCTGTCCTATTCTTCACCTGTATTTCTTTATTCCAATTTTCCTGCTGTGCTTCCTTCTCAAGGAGGGAGGCAGCCGGAGCTTCTGACAAAAATTTCTACCCAAAAGACCATTCTCCTTCAGCTCCCCACATCCTGAAGCTAGGCAGGGGATAGGAACTGTATGAAAACCTTCTTCTTATTGCACCAGTCCCCTTTCCTAGAGTTCCTCCATCTTTTGCTGTCTTCCAGCAAGCATAAGAAAGCAATTCATTATGAAATGGAGATTGCCAATACTCCATCATTTTAACATTGTCAAGCTGTTTGTTGTGTATATCTTACAACGTAACTGCTAAATACAGCATGATAGAAAGTAGACAGCAGGCTGGAGAGATGGCTCAACAGTTAAGAACACTGGCTGCTCTTCCAGAGGTCCTGAGTTCAAGTCCCAGCAAGGACATGGTGGCTCACAACCATCTATAGTAGGATTGATGCCCTCTTCTGGCATAAAGGCAAATATTTAGATAAGAGCATTCATAAACATTGAATTTAAAAAAAAAAAAAAAAAAGATACCTTAAAAAAAAAAGTAAGTAAGTAGAGAGCAAGGAATTGAAAGTAGAATTAAACACATAAAAAGTTTATGGCCAACTATAAACCCGAAACACAGACCACTGTGTTCTGTCTCTCCTTTAGAACATTCCTTCCTCCCTCTAGAATATACTCTCCTTCCTTCCTACCAACTTTCACTATTTCCCTCATCTGTCTAATCTACTCACAATATGGCATCTCATTTCTTACACATTACTTCCCAGACTTTATATAACAGCTTTACCCCATCAAGACACAAAATGAAAGGGTGTATACATACCAAGTCTTCCCCTTTTCTTTAATGTGAAGTACAGGTTTAATGTATATGTTAAATAAATGTCTAGCCAAGGTTTAGCTGACTTCTCTCCATGTAAAATAAACTGTAGATCTTTGCTCTTTCTTTCCCACTATTTTAGTTTTAATTAACAAGTGGGCTATAAAGTCTTCAAAAAAATTTACAAATGTTTCATGTGTGTATTATAAGCTAGGCACTGTGATGTACAAGTTACCTAGATGAGTAAGACAAAATCCTTGACTTTAAAAACTTAAAAATCTTCTGCAAGAGGCAAATACACACTATAGTCACGACAGCATACCTAAGTGTTAGAAAGTGGGAGACACGAGGAATGTGCAGATAAAACTACAAAGGTGTCCAATGGGGTCTGAAAGCAGCAGCACAAACTAAGTAAAAGGTCATGAAGAGAGGCCTTGAGTGGCTGACAGGAGTAGCACATCTAGTAAACTACAGGAGACGACACAAGGAAATGATACTAAAGAGAGCCAAACGGTAAAGGGCTGTAGGCTGAGTAAGCATTTGGGAGCCTGGGCTTTCCTCGCCTTTTCGCATTAACGAACACATACAATTTTGTTCAGCTTGCTAAAGGACACTGCTGGCAGCTTCCAGGCTGGTACTGGTTCTCAGTCACTACTGAAATGCAATGAAAAGTACACTAGTGGAGGCACTCTGGTATACAACCTACTCACTTTTTCAGAGAAGTTTCAAGTGCAAAGATGTCTCTTGGGGAGAGGAAGAATTCACATGAAAAGATTTGTGAAGAGAAAGTAGAAAGTGTCCTAACACCCAAGCGTAAGTCCAACAGAGTTGACAGTAAACCACTTGTACAGAAGAATGAGAAAACATCAGGGTAAGGCTCACAGAAGCTGGCTGTGTCAGGGAGGAGGTAAAAATGTGGCATAAGCTGGTCACTCAGCACAGAAAGTAAGTTATTGCCACAGAGCTTGATAAAGACTATCCTTTCAGATTTACAATCTAGAAAACTAGGTAGAAGACTATCATTAAGCATAAGATATCCTTGGCAAGACACACTGTTTTCCTTGTGCTGGTGGAAAGCTGGCAGTAAACAAATGTAAGACAATGGATTTGGCTTGAAAACTCTGGATGTAAGGTGTCTTATGGGAATGCTCCTGGTTAAAGAACTGATTTAGAGTTTAGAAGTGCTATAGTCTCGAAGCTACAGTAATCAGACAAGAGAAAATACAGAACTATGGTCAGACAAACAGACAAGATTATACAATGAAATATTAAAAACTGGAAATATTCGGGCATGGTATCAGATACCTTTAATCCCAGCACTGAAGAGGTAAGGCAAGACAATCTGAGTTCGAGGCTAGCCTGGTCCACATGGTAAATTCCAGGCTAGCCAAGGCTATCTAGCAAGACCTTGTTGAAAAGAAACAAACAACAACAAACCACCTGGGACAAGCACAAGAACCACAGTAGGAAGCCTTGTTTAAAAGGTGGGCAACAGAAGCTAGAAAGAAAAGAACCAGGCTGGGGAACAGAAGAGAGGGTCAGGCAGTGCAGACAGATAACCAGACCTTGCTGCTCAAGGACCTCTAAAAACACCAGTTCCTGGCTACCTACCCATACTTGGAAATATCATTAAGTAAAATAGAGAGGATGAAGGACAAATCTGGATTTTTTAAGACATCAAGTTATTTTCATTTGCAGCCTAGTTTAGTAATCCATGATGAATGGATTTAGGAGGATTCTGTCAATGATGAATTATAAGAATAAATCTGACATGAGAAAAGTGATATATTAGTATTTTTTAACTGATTTTACCACCTAATGTTTACCTTATTTTTTCAATGATATCTTCCAAAAGATATTCCACAACTGGAAAAGTAAAACCAGGTATATGTATCATTGGACAGTTACCTATAATGGTAGATAAAAACATAATCATGACTTTGTATTCAATGTTCAAAATTAAAATCAACACATTACAACTAAGAAAGCACAATATTCTTAACCCAAGGAACAATTCTGCACTACATCTACTTCTCCCACTCAACTTAAAAAAAGAAGAAAAAAAAAATCTAGTTTTAATCGATATTTTACTACAAGCTGTATAAAGTGCTCATAATTCTAAAAATTGAATACTAAATAGAGCCATTTTACATTTAACTCAAAATATATTAAAAAAATCTATTACCCAAGATTGAAAACTGATGAATCCTAATTTTACTGACGGAGTTTATAGAAAGTTAAAACAGGAACAAATTAACTATTAAACAGCTTCCATATTAAGCTCACTAACAGATTATCTCTGCCACTGAAGTGCTATTTGTCTCTGATTACAAGCAAATCAAGCACACAATAAACAAACACCAAGCAGCACCAGAGGTCAGAGGGCCTGAGCTACTGTCCCTGCACTGTATCTCACCTGCATAAAACTGTGTTAGTCATATCAAGTCTAGGTGCCTTATTAACAATCAGAAAGACAATACCTTCCCCAACTATATCATAATACTATGAAGAATGAACTGGGATGTATTTTACAGGCATTTTTAAAAATTGAAAATAATTAAGTATTCTAATACCATATTTCAATTTCTTGTCCTTCCCCCAAATATTTCTGTTATTATTATAAGGAGAAAAGACACTGAAGAGTAATTCTACAGAATATACTTTTCCAAGCAGTCAAATCTAGTTTCAGAATCTTTGTTACTTACACAATGATAATCCCTGTTAATTATACAACCTTGGGTAAGTTATTTAAAAGTTCTGAGGCTGCATTGTCATTTGCAAAACTGAAGCAATACCAGTACCTACCTGTAAGATTTTACAAGAAATAGTGAAGACGGACTGCTAACTACTACCCGGCACACTGAAATCGCTAAATGAGCACTGATCTCATTAGCAAACTGTCAACCTAGCCTGTGGCAGTACATAAATGCTACAGAAGGTCTGCATGCACAGCAAAAAAAAATTAAAAAAATAAAAAAAAAGGTTATAAAAATTTTCATTCCTGTGGTTTGATTTTAATGATGCTATTTCACTGTCTGGTGACAACAATAAGAAACTAGCTATCTGCATAGTGGGAGAGAAATGATGCTACCATTTAAAAAAACAGGCTTGGGTCTTTTATCTAGGAAACTAGAAAACACAGTTAAAATACAATAAATTAGTAGACAACCAATTTTATTATATCCAATACTGTGTGTGTGTGTGTGTGTGTGTATTTTGCTTTGAAGTTAAATATACTGATTTTCTGATACCTCTTCTAGCATAATTATCAAATTTTACTCACCAAAATATTCTGAAAATTTCTCAGCATTCAACGTTGCACTCATCAGTATTACTTTCAGGTCAGATCGAAAATTGAGAAGATCTTTAATAACAGTCATTAAAACATCTGACTGTAGATTCCTTTCATGAATTTCATCAAGCACAATATGGCTAACACTGGACAAACGCCTACAAGACAAGTGTGAAATGTGTAACTGAGCTGAAAACTGAAAACAACCTTTTTAACAACACAGCCCTGTTTAATACTTATATCTTAGGCTATCTGTGAAGTGTTTGTGTTTATGTAACTTTGGGAAGGGGTGAGAAAGTCTCCTATAGCCAAGGCTGGACTTGAATTTCTGAGCCTCCTGCTTTCATCTCTCAAATGCTGGGGTTACACGCTTAAGCTAGCATACTCAGTTCCTTGCTAATACTTTTTATTTCTTTACTGAAAAATACTCACGAGTCTGACTGGAGCCACTGAAGAATGATTCCTGTTGTGCAATATAAGATAGAACCCTGTTTCCTTGGCAACCGACTGTGAACAAAGATACAAGTTATTAATTCTTGGTTTTGTTTTCTAAGTACTGAGTTCCACAAAAGTTTGAGAAAAATCTTTATACTTATTTTTTTAGTTATAACAGCATCTACCACAATGAAGTAATAGGAAATATTACTCTTAAGTTTACTTTGATATTAAAATTATTTTTTTTTACAGGTATAACCTTTAACATTCAAAGACTGAATGAACTTATGGACCCTAAGTTTCTAGTTTGGTAAACAGAATTCTGTGCATTTATTTACAGATCAAGCAACTTGAGTCCTAGGAAAGGACCAAAGAAATTCAGAAGAGACCGATAATAGAGTTAATGACATACATATCAATAAATAGAATCTATCAAACAGAAGACAAGTGGTATCAAAAGGTGTAAGACACCAGTTCATTTAACTGGAATAATGATCCACTATTAAAACACTATTTCTAATCATTCCTTAATGTGAAAGCACATGTTTAAAATGGTAAGTACCAGGGTTCAAACATGAGTTTATGAGAGCAAGCCAACTAATACTGAAACTGCTTTAAACATTAATTCTAGGGGAGCTCATTTTCTAATCTTCTACCACCTACAAGGAACAGGTTCTTTACTTCTCAATTAATTCTGCTCGCTTGTCCTTCAAAAACTTATGAAAGGGCCTGTGGACCTTGCCTTCAAGGCTGCAGACCCTAGTTCAATCCCCAAGATCTATATGGAAGATAGAACTGACTCCTGTAAGTTGTCATCTCTCTCTCTCTCACACATACACACACAAATAAATATAATTTAAAACATGTAAAGTGTCAATTCTAATAACAAGAATCAACATAAAAGAGGTGGGAAAAACTCATCCAATGTTTCACTAAAATCTACCTGTATACAAAAAGAGAACCAAAGTGAACACTGTTTACCTCTGGAGACGAATCTGGTATCCAGTGCTATTACCATTGCCACAAGACTCGGCCCTTTCGGCGGCTACTCTCTCAGCAACCTTTAATTGAAAACACAATTTTTAATTATTGTAAATAAAATACAAATTCCTTCAGACAAATGCACTTAACTGTCATGAAAATCTTAAGTTGTTAAACAGTATCTAAGGCCAGGCAATGGTGGCACACACCTTTAATCCCAGCACTCAGGAGGCAGAGGCAGGCGGATCTCTGTGAGTGTGAGGCCAGCCTGGTCTACAGAGTGAGAGATCCAGGCCAGGCTCCAATGCTACACAGAGAAACAGAGAAACCCTGTCTTGGAAAAACAAATTATTATAAAAATTAAAAAGTATTTGACTTTCAAATGAGATTAGAAACTAGACCCTTAGTAATGTCTGACGTACATAAACCATGTGGTGTTTTCTTTGAGCATGGTATACTACCAGCTTCTTTTGTTTATTTCTCATTTATCTGTAGAAAGATCTTTAAGACCAAATTCTTTCTCGTTCATCACTATTTCTAAAACATCTTTTCATGAGATTCTCTGACTAACTACTTTCTTTTAGACTTATCTACAATAGTTGGAGACCGCAGTCCAAACTTGAAAATTGTAATTTGAAATGAAGAACACATTGATAATTTCTATTTATTCTTCTATTTATCGTTCTTTTATGTGTAGCTGAGACTGGTGTCTAACTCCTGGTCCTTAGCTGGTTGTTTTCAAAGGCTGAAGTGAAATTTAATTATAATCACTACTGACTTCTATCACTTCCTGCAATGTTGGGCTAACAGATTATCTATGCTAAATCACTAGGACAACAAAAGGGACATCTGAAACAATGTTTTATTTTCACATTAGTGCTTCCTCTGAGGAGCTTCATTCAAAACTCAGTCAATAGAACTGTAACTTCAAATACAAAACAAGGCTTCCCATTTCACCACTATTCATGTCTTTAAACGCTGAGGGAACAGACCACTGAATGAACACTGAATAAGCCTAATGGCAGAAGTTAAAGCAGCTTTGAAGAAGACTGTTTCAGCATCTCGTCAGTTCTAAAAACATTTCATTGGCTTTTCAGTGTTTAGATTTGTATTGGAACTATTTGAGTTCGTGAGCATCTACTATTGATGAAGAAGACGTCACCCATTCTTTAGGTATTCATTATCAAGTATTTGCCAATTAAGCATCTGCTCTCCTAAGGACAATTCCTAAGTATAATAAAGACAGTGCAAACCTTAAAAGCCAGTTAAGTTCAATCACAATTCCTTAGAGAGAGAGAGAATGTTCACAAGTGAGAGTGTACTTACTGAAATAGCACTAATTCTTCTTGGTTGCGTACACACGATTCTGCAGGCAGAGCCTTTTCCTCTCTCAATGTAGTCATCCAAGATGAACTGCGTGACCTGAGTGGTTTTGCCACAGCCGGTTTCACCACTTACTACTGTTACCTGATGGTTATTGATTAAATTCACCAGCTCCTAATTCAAAAGAGAAAATAAGTGAAGAACAGCACATACTGACTTAAGTCTCAAAAAAAATATTTAAAGTTCTCTCCAACTGAAGGTAAGTAAAGACAAATAGATTATGGCATAATCTATTAATAATAATAAATTGTGCATAATAATAAATTATACATAATAATAAATTATGTATCTAGGAAAATCTTAGAGGAAATAACATTTTAAAAAATTTAGGTACATACTAATATTGTTCATACTAACAATTCACTGTATTAACAAAACCATCACCCTGTTACTTCAAGAATTTTAGATATTCTAATATAGAACGTACATTTAAATTTTTCCTATCTAGTCTAACAATGTATATCATGAGAACATGTTTCAAGTTTAAACACTAAAACAGCTGGTAAACATTTGATCCTCAAAACCCACAGCTTCTGCATCTACAGAACTAAAACACAGATGAAAAGTTTTTGAAGAAGCTATTACACCTTGTCATAATTCCCTAAACAATACAGTGCATAACTATACCACAGTTACATATAGAGGTATTGTGGGTAATCTAGAGATGATTTAAACTATACAGAAGAACGTATATAACTTTTAAGGAAATATAACACAATTTTATATAAAGTACTTGAACATCTGAGGGTTGTGGTACCCAAATACAATCCTCACAGATACTGAGGACTATGCTCAGTACTGGAATGTAATTAATTCATTCAACCAATAATTCCTGGTTGCCAATGTATCAGCAGGTGCTGTTCCAAGTTAAGAGATATAGAATAAACTAAAGAGACCCTGAACTCAGGAACTTACATTAGACTAGGAGGGGACACACAGAGAAGTCAGGTGGCAATAAGTGCTATGAAAAGCAAAGAAAAAGAAATAAGGTTGGGAGGACAGAGCCAGATAAAGGACTGTACTATGCTATGTAGGAGGTGTATGATGAAATGGGACCAATCTATTAAAACACTATTCTTGGTAGTTCCTCATTTTAATTCAAATGCTTGGTCTTGAGCTAAGAGCAACACAATCTTCTAGAGACACATACGGAAATTCTACTTTTTAAACTTCAAAGAATTTAACAGTCTTTGGAAAAAATATCAGAAAACTGCATTGTATCTTTTTAAGAACTCTAAAGCATTCCGTTAACTTCCCTAGGGGAGAAAGTTCAGTAACTTTTATTTCTTCTCAATGTGGAGCTTCTTTTAAAAAAATATGGCTAACTTTTGTACAAATCAAATTCAAAAGCACGAAGCATTTTTTACCTTTTGCATTCCATATGAAGGCAGCTTTTTTCTGAAACTCTGAAATTTAAACAAAAACCATTCTCAGAATAAACATCATCAAATTATAATCAGAATAGATTATAGGTAAAAGTGTTAGACAAATATTTTCATTATTTTATAGTATATATGAAATACCATGACTTAAACAAAATTAATTACAAAATATTTACTAGAGGTTAGTTTTACATTTACTTCAAGGTTAGAAAATGCTACATGACCCATCACCTAGTAATAGAGTAACAACCTATAAATTCTTGTATCGCTTTATTCTATTTCTATCCTATATGGTCATCATAGATGATTTTTACATCATTCTTTCCCCTATTAATTCATACACTGTTTACTAATGCAATAGGCACTGGAGCAGGTCCAATGATTATAGAAAATTTAGTACTTCATTTCAGAACTGTAATTTTTATTAGTCAGTTTCTGGGCATCAATACCCCATGGGTTTTATTTCATAGGGTTGCCACAGAATTCACTGATAAGACTTTATATATATAAAAGTAACAGGTTTTAATACACAGAGCTTGACAAATTTATAATTTGGTAGATAGCAAGTGGAATATCAAAAAGAACAAATTATTTGATTGATGTGAATTTTCTTGTGAATTTTCAAAACTATTCTGGAACCCTATACTCATACTAAGAAATACTAGAATTTATATTCAATTAGATACATCCTGTAACATGAAAAAAATCTTCAGCAGTATAGAAACAAGGCAGTTTTAACGTCCTTCTTATTGAAAAACAACTCTTAATTTAAAAACTAGTATTAAAACATGCAAATTAAAACTGGAACTGTTCTAAGTAATCAAGGACACTATTACCACACTTATGGTAAGGTTTTTTTTTCAGTACCATAAATAAGTCAGTCAATGTGTTGGATTAACGTGAGTTTAGGGTTAGAAGTTATAAAGCCACTACATATTTCTTAAAAATTTCTTTTACAACTTTTAAATTACTTAAAAATTATTTCATAATATCAAAAAATACTAATACACAATGTCATCAAATGCCACCCTAATGTATAAACTACTACACTGCCATGCAAACTATAATGCACAGTCCCTTCCGATGAATGTGCTTCAGAGTCAGAAACCCTGTTTCAGAAATTAAGACAGAAGAAGAAATCCAGTGTCCATCAACATCTGTCCTCTGTAAGTACATGCCTGTATACAACACACACACACACACACACACACACACACACACACACACACTGCATCACCAAGAAGTATTAAACTGGTTTTTAGGGGTAAGGTTTGAAAGATGACTCAGCTATTAAGAAAGCTTCTTGCTCTTCCAGAGGACCTAAATTCCTTTTCAAGCACCCAGATTGTTGACCAGCTACCTGTCACTCCAACACAAGAGAATACAGTGCCCTGTTTTAGCCTCCATGGGCACCTGCACTCACAAGCACATTAACTACACCACCTCTGCTGCTGCTTCCTCCTCCACCTCCACCACCACCACATAAGCGCACGCACATGCATGCTCTCTCTCTCTCTCTCTCTCTCTCTCTCTCTCTCTCTCTCTCTCTAATAAATAAATCTTCACAACATTTTTAGAATACGAAGATTTCTCCTATTGATAAATATTGAGAAATACTCATATATTGATAAAGTGCTTGCCTTGCCAGCATTAAGACCTGAGTTTAATCCCCAAAACCAACATTTGAAACAAGAGCCACCTGTGGTGTGTTTGCATTAGGGAAGCAAAAACAGGCAGATCACTGGGCTTGCTGACCAGCCAACCTAGATTACTTGATGAACTCCAAAAGAGTGGGAGACCCTTTTTCAAAAAACAAAACATCCAAAGTGGGTGATTTCTAAAAACTGACCCCTCTGGCTTCTATATGTACATATCCGCCCCCCCCCCACACACACACCAACTAAAAAGCTGAATTTTAAATATAACTAAAATTTAATAGAAATTAATATATGTATTATAACATTTATTAGGGAAAGAGGAAGATTTTTTTTTTAGGCTAGAATAGTCACTCATCTAAATTTTGTGCCTTATAGAAGCAGAGAGAGACAGTAACCGCTTTTTGTTCATAATGTAAAAGTTTTTTCAACCAAAAGATTCTGAATTAATTCACCTTGTAAGTCTCACCAGTGTTCAAATCATATTGCTCTTCATGGCACCCTGGATAACTTCAGCTAATCTACTCTAATAGGAAAGTCAACCTTGATCAATGCAGCCAGTGGGTTAATACTTTCTCACAGATTTGATAGTGTGCCTTCTCAAAAATAGCAATACATATTTATAGGACATAGACCCCAGAATACCCTTGATATTTCTCTAAATATGTATGTATGCACATTTGAAGACTTTATCACATCTACATCTAGAACACCCATAAAGCATACAATTTTACATTTTGACTGAAGGGGGAACTTTAAATAGTTTGTCTGACACAAATAATAACTCATTCAACCTTAGTCTCGTTGCAGCAGTACACTTAAATGCTGGTAAACTAAAATGGATCATCTAGCTTTTGAAAACTTAAATTTTATCATCTATAAATGGAAGGAGTCCTAAGCTGAAAGAAACTTCACAATTCTATTTGTCTGGACTCAGGATCTGTCACTAGACTGGCCTAGAAAAATGGGTTCCCAATGGCTTTAGCATTCTCAACACATATGCATCTGTGAATAAGATCCAACACCATAGGTTGTATGGAATTTCCACCCTGCTTTTCTCTGCCACCAAAGAAAGTCCTCCCACAGAGGTGTCTTGTTGAGTAATCACACTCAACCATACCAAGCACTTAACTTTCAACCATAAACCCACTTCTGTGGTGATATACTGTGTACCCTAATAAAATTTTCCCGAAGATCAGAGAACATAACAAGCCACTAAACACAGATGCCAGGCAGTGGTTATACACACATTTAATCCTAGCACTCAGGAGGTGGAGATCCTTCTGAATCTCTGAGTTCAAATCCACCCTCAGTCTTAGGAGAGAAACAAAGCCAGGCAGTGGTGGCATACCACTTGGGAATCACATGCCTTTAATCCCAGCACTAAGAAGGAAGTGATATGGCTGGGTGGAAAAGGTATATAAGGCGTGAAGAGACAGGAAACAGCCTTTTTCGGCTGGAGCTCTTTCAGCTGAACCTTTTTTCAGGTAAAGCCTTTTCAGGCTGAGGAGTCCTAGATTAAGAGGTGGCTGTGGTTTGTTCCTTTGTCTCTCTGATCTTTCAGCATTTACCTCAATATTTGGCTCCAGGTTTTTTATTAAAAGACCTATTAGATTTCAAGCTATACACTTCTCTCAAGGGAGGGCTGAGAATGACTGATTCTCCACCACTTGCTTTCCATTACCTGCATCTCTATATACCGAGGGTCCATTTTTTTCTTTTGTAAATCTTCCAATAATTGCTGGTCTAAGCCTATATTTGGTTCATTTTCTTGCAATAAGTACTCAGAATCTCGGTCAATGTATGATTTGTCTGTGATCCTAAATGTCTTTTTTTCTTGGTTCAGCGATTTCTTTTCCTGGTTGTCCAATTTCTTCTCTGAGTTAATTTTTTTCTCCTTAGACACTTCAGTACCATACCTATAAGCACACAACAAAGAGCAAAAGAACCAGATAAAGAGCTACTCAGGGCCTGGAACAAAACAAGGCATTATATTCTCCAAATATGTCAAAATCTCCAACACTAAAGCAATACAATGCAATTATAAAATATGCTTAGATTCTTATAACACATTCAGACTTTTCCCTATTTTTACATGAATTATCACCAGAAAATTAATTCCCTGAGGTACTTAAAAACCCACATAATAGTCATTCATCTTTTGCAGTCATTTCTACTGTTTTGCTTTTTGTGTCAAGGATTTGGTTTATTTTACAACTTTTTTCTGCCTGCTGTCCTTTCTGAGATGTAAATGGAAACCTACATTTTACAGTCCCCAAAATACTTCTAATTTTCCCTATAAATAATATAGTTTTTGCAACCTTCTGAAACAGCAGCAGTTTAACTTTATATACACCTGCCCCATAGAAGAATTTTGGGAACAGAAAATGACAGGTAAGAAACACAAATACCATTATCTCACACCCAATACCCACTCCTGACATTTACGAAATATGCTATCTGAAATTTTCCTTTCTCATAGAGTCAGGTGTAGTGGAACACACCTTTAATCCCAGCACTCAGGAGGAAGAGGCAGGCAGTCTCTGAGTTCAAGGCTACCCTGGTCTACAGAGTGAGTTCCAGACAGCCAGGGGCCACACAGAAAAAATCCTGTCTCAAAAAAATAAATGTTTTCTTTCTTCAAATCTATCATGCCACACTTAAAAAGACTCTTGAAGACTAAATTTAACTTAGTGAAAAGACTAAAGATGATAGCTTTGTCTTTTTTTTGTTTTTGCTTTGTCTAGCCAATGCAATAACAAATTTTTTTACTTTTTGCTATTCTTTATGAGAACATTTTTTTTATTTTATTTTACCCATGATCCTCAGGAGCAAACCAGGATATCTGTGCTTCTGAATCTTTATCATTCTTAGCTTGGACAGAATTCAGCAGCTGCACAATTTGCTCTTCTCGCCGTTCATCCATGTGTACTACAGCTCTCTATTTTGTCAAAAAGAAAAATCGTATCTGTTAATACAAACATGCATACATTACTTTACATCTAAAATGAAAAATTAAGGAAAGTAATGTTATATTCAAATACATATAAGAAAGTCACAGTTACCCACACTGACCCTCTAACCTAATCTCACTTCCTAGGCCAAATTCATGGCAACATTTTTGTGTGCCCTTCTAGACCTTTTTGCTTAACACATGTCTATAAAATCGGCTCTAAAGATGGCCAGCAAGGACAGCATATTTGTCTTATGCTCTCAGGCCCCAAAGAGAAAATAAAATGTCATTAACGCCCAATTTCTTCACCAAGCATACAGAGTAAAAGCATCTCTTCAATTTCCCCACCGCTAAAGTGAATGTTCTAGTTTTCTTTCTTCCTAACAAACCTGCTGGCAAATGCTCCATTTCTTCATCCTTCCATTTCTTGACACCCATCTCCAGAGTTGGCTTTCATAAGATCTTTATGACACTCATGCATTGCCTGCCACTATCAATTTATATACTCTTCTTCCGACCTCTAGATATTCCACCTTTGATTTTTTTTTTCCAGCCTTCTCTTCCTCTAATTCTCAGTGATGCACATTTTACAGACCAGTAAGCACAGCATTATTTGGAAGCCTGTTAGCCAAGTAGACTCTCTCAGGCCCCATCTCAGTCACACACTTTAACAAGGTATCAGGTGAATCCCATGCATATTCAAGTTTGAGAAACACCACATGTGGACTTCAGAACTAGGCGTTCTTTTCATTATGTACCCTGACTTCAATAATATCCATGGGCCCTTGCACTACCAAATGCTAACTCTATTCAAAGATTTCTCTAGGTCAGTGGTTCTCAACCAATGTGTCACGACCTCTTGGAGTCAAAAAAATCTTTCACAGAGGTCATCCAAGACCATCAAAAAGCACACATTTATATTATGATTCCTAACAGTAACAAAATTAGTTATGAAGTAGCAACAAAAATAATTTTATGGTTGGGGATCACCACAACATGAGGAACTGTGTTAAAGGGTCAAAGCATTAGGAAGGCTGAGAACCACTGCTCTACATTATCAGAGCCATCCAGAAATCCTCACTTACAGCCCAATATCAAACTCTATCTTTAGGATTCTTTCATTTGAATAAACAGTCCATATTCTCTATATAATAACACTGGATTGTGTCTATGGCACCTAGTACACTTATCTCTATAAATTAGGTACTACATATTATGAACATAGTGACTAAGATACCAGCTCATAAAAATTAAGTTTTCCATACATATCTGTTGAAAGAACGATGAGGCTCCATTGCAGTACTTTCACTTTCTAAGTACAAGCCTTTATTTATTTTTTTTTTAATGTAAAAGCAATGGAAATTTAGAATACAACCATAACAAGCTGAAAGTGCTGAAAGGAAGAATTACACAACTGAAAAATAATTTAAAGAGCAGAAATAAAATGTTAATGAAGACCATGATATCAGACTCAGAGCTTCAGCTCAGAATGATCAACTCAAGGAGGTATGTTAAACCCATACTCCCATGATTCCCAGAAAAGACCAATGAGCATGGCTTCAATGACCAAATTGGGAAGAAAAGAACAAAACGATCTAAAGATCCCTTTTAAGAGACAAAACATGGGGGGTGTGGGGGGGGCAGGCACTATAATTCAAAGAGTAGTTTAGAGGCCATGTAAAGAAAACAAATACTGGGTTGGACCCATAATTGTCGTAGAGATAAGCAAGAAAGCAGAGCAAACAGATTTGCCAAAACGAATGAGAAGTCAATGTTCAATTCCACCCGGCAATTGAGTAAATGGCACTGACATTTGCTAAAATGGAAATTTGGGGATGTGGTTGGAATCAACAGTTCCATTAATAAAAGCCCTGCCCTGAGGTACGCACACATGAAATCCCAGCACTTGGATCAACCTGCACTATATAGCATTAATATCCAGTGCACAAGTTAAGTGCACCCTTTACATATATAAGGAAAAAAAAATAACTTTTACTTATTGAACTTACTTGTTTAGGTGTTTCTTTCCCCCTATTAAATTGCAAAGGTGTTCAGCTCCCCATAGCAGCATTCAAAAATCACGTATGAAAAAGGGTTAAAAAAAAAAGCTTTTTTTCCAAAAAGAAGAATGTAATAAAGTATTAAGATAAATTTAAAAAGCCCCCAAGAAAGCTTCTATGAAAACGAGATGATTAAGGGGAAAGTGAATAAAATGGGTTATGTTTTAATTACCTACCTATCTATTATAAAAGGCACTTTTCATTACGTCACTAAAATGCCATCCCAAATGCTTCTGTGCAATGATTTATTTCTATTTCATTAGAACAGGTCATTCAAAAAAAAAAAAAAACAATGATGCTTCCTATACTAGAGATCTTCACGATACAAATAAAACTGACAATTCCCCTGATGAGATTGGCCAAATACTGCCCTACAGAATCATCTTTCCAGGACGTAAAGTTTCCGTCTAAAAGAGGAGCTACTAATCAACAGAAAATTCAGACACAGAAACGAAAAGGAGGAGGAAAAAGACAAGCATGTGACTCACTGGAACGCTAATACCATTAGCTAAACTACTTTTTTTTTCTCAAAGCTCTACATTTTAAGACAGTGCACGGCTGCGTTTGTTGGCTGCTCCAGGCAAAGAACTTAAAAGTGACAGTAAGTTTTCTAAAGGAAATGGTGGCATCCCTCATAAAAGTCTGCTTCGGCTGGAATCTGAATTTAGCATTCACCCCCAGTCCTCAAGTCCTGAAGCAGAGCATGCACGGGGGCTGCAGCATTGATGGCTTGAGTTAGGAAGTGCAGCCCGTCGAGCACCCGGACACCCGTTACCGGAGGCTCGGCAGAGGCTGCACCTAGCTCGAGCAAACGCCAGCGAAGGGTCCGGGTCGGCGGGGGCAACGGGCAAACACGCCCCACCTCGACCTCCATACCTCCTGCCTCTCGGCCTCCTTGTTCTTCTGCGTCTGCTTCTTGGCGTACCAGAGGCCGATCTCGCGACCCTTGAGGTGTCCGGGATGCCGTCCCCGGCCACCGCGGCCTCCTCCGCCGCCGCCCGGGCCCCGGCTCCCTCCACCGCCGCCGCCAGAGCCCTGGCCGGAGCCTCGCGGCCCCGCGTCGCGGCCCCAGCTCTGATGGTAGTCGTAGCTCATTGTCCCGGGAAGAGCACCAGCCCGAGCCAAACGCAACCGCTGAAAATGGCGCCCGGGCCCGGAAGCGGGCGCACATTCGCGTCGGCTTTGCTTCCGGCGCCCAGCGCGAGAGGGCGGGCCGTTGAGTGTCACAAGCAGGCATTTCCGGTGACGTCACGAGCGGATGAGGCGGATGGTGGGGCTCAGGTTGAGGTTTTGTGTACTGGTTCTCCTTGGATGCTTAGATCCGGGGAGGGCGGGGAGGGGACGGCAGCGTTTTTAACCTAGCCTGAAAAAGTGTGGAAGCTTGAGTGAACTTTCATTCCTTTGGTAAAACGTAGAATTTGTTTGCAAAGCCGTTTATAGTAAATACATACCTAACAAAATCATGGGCCAATGTGTACTCTCCTCAAAGACCGAAGAAGTTCGTCATCTGTCTTAGAAACTGCCTGGCACCTCTTTCAGTCATATAAGTATACACGCGAATCTGTCTTCTTTAAAGAATCTTCATTACCGGAACTGGGGTGTCAGCTTAGTTGGTAAGAGTGTTTGCTTGGCATGAAGGAAGCCCTGGTTTCAATCCAAAACACGGTGTAAATGGTGTTGTGATACAGACCTGTAGTCTCAGCAATCAGGAGGTGGAAACAAAGGGATCAGAAGTTTAATGCCATCCTTGACTGCATAATGAATTTGAGGCCAGCCTAGGATACCTGTATCTAATAATGAGTAATAATTATGGTCAGTATTTACTATCTTACCTATAGCATAAAATAAGCATGTGTCTTAGGAGTCAAGGCAGAACTCTGGAGAAATGTAAATCACCGTTGAAGGTGCACAAGTTGATTTGAAGCCATATGCTGCTTATTAACAAGGCTAGTCAGTGCTTTGTGCCACCTATTACAAAGTAATAAAGTAATTGAGCCACGAGGTCTTAATTATCACCAAAGATTCTCTAATTTGTTTAGACCTTTGAGTTAAAGGTGACTAAGATTACTTGGCCAAAAACAAAAACCACAAAATGGCAGATATATATGAGTTTTTAATTGCTTGGTTGTTTTCTTTGAAGGGAAGAACACACACACACACACACACACACACACACACACACACACGTACAAATATATATACTTAACTTAGAAAGAGAAATGCTACACTAACAGGAAGTAATACAGAATAATCCACTGTAGCCTAAAAGATTTTTGAATAAGTGCATTTGATGTTCCTGAAATCTCTTATTATGAAAAGGCAGAACCTCCCAAAGAATTTTGTTCTAATCTTCCTAGAAAAGCCAGGGAAGACTGATTCATCACTGGAGATTAGAAGTCAGCAACACACCTACACAGACTTTGTCACAAAACATCTACATCTCCTGTCTAGTATAAGGATGCCTTTATCGTCTCTGTGTTCTCCATAAATGTCCTTGTTCTCCATTACCTCTAGGTAGTGTACAACCCTGTCCTCTGTCTTCCCTTCCATAGTTTTGGCTACCCAAAGTCAATTATACTCCCAAACTGTTAAGTAGAAAATTACAGAATGAATTTATATGTTTTAAATTTTGTGCTGTTCTACTTAGTGGGATGAAATTTCATCCCCCAAAATGTGGTTGTTTGTGTTCTGCATGGTACTTAAATCATCTCTTTGTTCATTGTATGTTCTGTGGGCCCCAGCTTCCAAACTCAAGTTTGTAACCCCATCCGAGGTCATGTAACTGGATGTCAGGGCTGTGAAAACTTTGGCAGCAAAGAACGTTTCTGATCATGCAACACTTGAATTTGAAGCCAGGCGGTGGTGGTGCACATCTTTAATCCCAGCACTTGGGAGGCACAGGCAGGTGGATCTCTGTGAGTTCAAGGCCAGCCTGAGCTACAGAGTGAGTTCCAGGAAAGGCACAAAGCTACACAGAGAAACCCTGTTGAGTTCCAGGAGAGGTGCAAAGCTACATAGAAAGACCCTGTCTCGAAAAAACAAAAACAAAACAAAATTAATTTAAAATCAAGCATATAATTAAGGCAAGGTGTTTTTGTTACACCAGCCCATGTTACATTATGCAGTACCTTTGATTTGGAACATCAACTTGTACACACTGTGATGTGCATACAATCACTATGCAGTGTAGCAAACATTATCTGAAATACCTGGGTTCAGTCAAGACTATTGTATGCTATGAACTGTAGTGTTCTTAAAATAGATAAAAGTAAGCTGCTATATAGAAAAATGATGGTTTAATTGTGGGAAAACAATACTTGCTATTTTCATTCCTTAGCATTAGTTATTATATAATATGCTATATGTTATATAGCAAATTATATCTTTGGACTGTAATGTGCTAGAATGTTTGATTTTTAAAATTTCTGTTTAAATGGCCAATCTGAGTTTCATAAAAATTAATTAGATGAATTTGGCTTCAGATGACACAGTTACCAACAGTTTGTAAATAATTCTAAATACACTTCTGTCATCTTGTACTGTGTATTTATGTGAAATAGTGTTTACGAAATCAACACATTGATAACTCTAGAAAACACTGAAAATGCTGTACATTTGGCAGTGAAGTTTTATTTATGTAAAAGTAAACTAGCACACCTATCTCATCTGTACACATACTTGATTTTGTCATTAATAAATGGTAAAAGTATTATTGCAAAGAATTGGCTGTTTTTTCTTGTTTTCTTTTTCTTTTTTTTTCTAGACAGCATTTCTCAGTGTAGTGTTGGTGCCTGTCCTGGATCTCACTCTGTAGACCAGGCTGGCCTCGAACTCACAGAGATCTGCCTGCCTCTGCCTCCCAAGTGCTGGGATTAAAGGCATGTGCCACCACCGCCCGGCTTGTCTTGTTTTCTTGAGACAGTGTCTCATATAGCCCAGACCTGTCTGGGACTTGCCACAGAGACAGAGAATGACTTTGAGCTCTTGATCCTCCTGTCCTCACCTACCAACATGCACTACCATGCCCAAATCAAGGAATTGTTTTAAGATAAAGTTGTTTATTATTTCTTAGTGGTGTTCCATTTGTTTACCTATTCTGTATACCTAAATACCCAAAATTACAAAAAAAAAAAAAAAAAAAAAAACAAAAAAAAAAAAAAAAAAACATTTCCTGGGCAGAAAAGGATTATGAGTGGAAAAGGTTTAAGAGGCTGTGCAACAAGCTTCCTGTCCTTTACTTCCTGTCTCTCTTAGTTCATCAGATTGATGGCTTTGCAGTGTTTGTGTTCAAGTAGTCATTATTTAACTTAATAAGGACTCCTTCCCATAATTATTACCATAGTAATTGTGGTAATAATACATACAAAAAGGAAGGCTTGAAGTGTTTAATTTAAAAGAAATGAAGGTCCTTAGTTTTATAAGAAAGAAAATTATATGCAGAGATTACTAAGATAAATGATAAATATGAATCTATGTAAAACTGTGAAGAAGTAAAAACAATCATGATAATTTTGCTGTTGTACTTCCAGTTGCATAAGTTATGTATACAATACAAGATAAGCTCTTAATTAAGATGAAAAAGGCTCCACATTTAAGTAAGGAAAACAGGAACAGAAAACACGTTCTGATTGACCAGACTGTAACGTGCCAAAAGCACTGAGCCACACTTTCCTTGTCATTGTTAGAAAGGTGGGCACAGTGGAGGAATCTATTCTGAGAAAAGAAGGAAAGAAGAAAGGGCAAAGCACATTTACATAAAAATTAATTACACTTTTCTATGTAGTGTGTGTATATGTGTGTACATGAGTGGAAGTCAGAGGACAACCTGGCGTCAGTTCTCTCCTTCCATCATGTGGAGTCAGGAGATGGAACTCATGTTGTCAGTCTTGGCAACAAGCACGTTTATCCACTGATCCATTTCACCAGTCCCCACATTCACATACTTTTAGAAGGTTTTGTTGGTTATTGATTGTAATCTCTTACTGGGCCTAGTTTATTAATTAAACTTCATTATAGAGCATTTGAGTGGGAAATAACAGCTTATAAAGGTTCAGTGATATCTGGGGTGCCAGGCATCCAGGAGTATTTTAGAACATATCACACACAGATAAGGGAGCACAACAGTCAATTTCTCAAATTCTACCTACCTCCTCAAGTCACTTTTTTTCCCCTCTAAGTTTTTATGTGATGCAATTATGTGTATCTTTGATGTTGCTTATCCATTTTGTCACTTTAACCTGTACATCCTCAAATACTGAACAAAGAAGATTAAGAAATGTTTTCCTTTTGAATAACTGTGAGATATTACAGAAAAACATAATTAGTAATAAGTAAAATTTGGAATCCAGACTACTGGGTGTGAGAGAGAATGTTATAGTGCTATGCTTTCAACAGCTTACAATACTATCCTTCTCAAATGCTGTCTTTACTGTTCACAGGCTAGAACATGAATGCATAAACATTGTGTTCAAAATGACAATATTTGGTGCCCACTTCCACAAACATCTAACCTCCCCATCCTTTACTCTACTCACTAATTAGAATGTAGCAAGAGTGAGCCACACAGAATCACAGAATATAGTAATAATGGACACTACATAGTTTAGTTGGTATCAAGAAATCTGGTATACTCCATAGTTTTTGTATCAACACACTGACCCATTTGCAGGTTGATATGAAGGCCTGGAAGTAGGTCTTGTTGTTAGCATTCTCCTTGAATATCAGAATCCTTAATTTTCTTCTTTCAGGTCATTATGAGATTTTACTCTGTTAGGCTTTTCCTCCTTTTTAAAGATAAGGTGTTATGCAAGAGATCTGGAAGATATGTTACTGTAGAAAATAGTCCTTGCATGTGTGTTCTACTTCTAAAAGTTGCTGGTTTGATATCATATTTGGGCTCATTAATAAAATCTATGCTAGTGAGTCCTTGACTATCAGAGTCTGGTGAATGTGTCCAGCTAATTCAACCTGTTTCAGCAACTGGTGTTCTGATGGCTGCCATTCCTTGTTAGCTTATTGGCAAAAATTTCACTTGACTTCAGCCGTATGGATACTTGGTTCCATCCCAGTAATCCCTATGCCACCAACCAGCATCTTTTGCCTCTTTATTTCCTGTGTGCTATAGAGGAGCATCTGGATTTTTTCTGAACTGTTTAAGAGTTGAGGGAAGTTTCATAGTGTTGTTAAAATTTGTACTGGGGAGTTTTGTGTCAAGTTGATTCAAGCTAGAGTCATTTGGGAAGTGGGAATCTCAACTGAGAAAATGCCCTCTTCAGATTGGCCAGAAGGCAAGACTGTGAGGCATTTTCCTGATTGATTATTGATGTGAGAGGATCCAGCCCATTGTGGGTGGTGCCATCCCTGGGTTGGTGATCCTGACTGCTATAAGAAACCAGGCTGGTTTATTCCTAATAGCCAGAAACTGGAAACAACCTAGATTTCCCTCATCTGAAGAATGGATAAAGAAAACGTGATACATTTATACAATGGAATATTACTCAGCTGTTAAAAAACAATGACATCAGGAAATTGCTGGCAAATGGATGGAACTAGAAAAGATCATCCTGGGTGAAGTAATCCAGATCAAGAAAAACAAACACGGTATGTACTCATTCATAAATAAATATTAGCTATAATGTAAAGGAGGACCATGCTGCAACCCACAGACCCAGAGAAGCTAAGTAACAAGGAGAGGTAAATGGAGGATGCGTGAAGCTCACTGTGAAAGGGAAATAGAATGGACATTGCCAGTGGTTTGGAGGAGGGACCAGGAAGGGGAAAGGGGAAACAGGGATAGGAATAGTGGGGATCAGGTAGGGGAGGATAAGGGAGAGAGTACTTGGAGATACAACTGGAATCTGGAAGCATCTCTGGGATGAGCTAGACACCTAGAGTAATAGAAACTCCCAGGAACCTATGAAGGTGACCCTAGCTAAGACTCCTAGCATTAGTGGATCTGAAGCCTGAACCAGCCATCTCCTATAACCAGGCAAGACTTTGAGTGGAGGGATTGGGACACCTACCCAGCCACAAAACCTTCAGCCTGCAATTTGTCCTGCCTACAAGATGTGTTGGGGTAAAAATGGCACAGAAATGGTCAGAGTGACCAACTGATAACTGGTACAGATGGAGATCCCATACCCTGAGAGGGAGCTCCCTACTTAGGGTCAGGACCCAGAAGTGGGATACCTCAGAGACCTAGTATAGAACCAAACATGAATGGCAAAAAAGAAAAAAGAAAAGAAAAAAATCAATGAAATGACTCCTAAGGATATTCTGCTTTACTCACAGATTGGTGCCTAACCCAACTGTCATCAGAAAGGTTTCACCCAGCAGCTGATGGAAATGGATGCAGAGACCCACAGCCAAACATTGGGTTGAGCTCGGGAAATTCTGCAGAAGACAGGAAGAAAGAAAGGACTATAGGACCCAGTGGTGTCAAGGGCACCACAAGAAAACCCACAGAACCAACTAACCTGGGCTTGTAGGGGGCTTATAGTGACTGAACCAACAACCAGGGAGCCTGAATGGGACTGACCTACGTTCTCTGCATATATGTTACTGCTGTGTAACTTGATTTTCCTGTGAGACTCCTAGCAGTGAGAGTGGGAGATGTCTCTGACTCTGTTGCCTGATTTTGGGACCCATTCCTTCTTCCCGATTGCCTCATCTAACCTTAGTGGAACTGTGAGAGAGGCTTCAGTGGGGAAAAAGGCAGAAGGCTTTTACCTCAGGTGTATTTTGTTCCCTGGATTGTTCTTGGATGTGATACTATGTTTCCTGTGACAAACATTGACATTCAACTTATAAAACATGTTTATTCTTATTGGATGTCAGAAGAACATAGCTATAGAACCCAATCTGGTCAGTGTCCCTCTGCCTTGCTTTTGAGCTTTACCAGATACAATCTATCGTATGTGTCAGGCAATTGCATTTAAATTGGTCTGTCCTGAGAACATTCTGGGAAAGGGCTGCTCTGTAAATATTTAGTATGTGCTTACTGATATTAATTTACATGTGTGTCTGATCATGTGTCTCTGATCCTGTTTTTCTGAACTCAAACAACCTTCATTACTTTCTTCATTACATTCGTGTATGAAAGTACACTGAAACTGAAGTAAGGTTGTCTACAGCATTAGACTGTAGTCTGCCCATTCTTTCAAGTCCTTGGATTCCAGGTCTCGCAGACAGAGCTGCATAAGTCAACAGAAGTTGACAGTATCTGTCATCTGAACAGCTGTGCAGTCATGGCTACAATTTGTTTCATGGGAAAAAATGCCAATTAAAATCAGCCAAGGACATTTATGGTGCTGGGGTGTGGGAGGTCGCTGTTCTTTGGGGATGTAGTTGCTGCTGTTGCCCATGCACCAATAGATGTACTCACATCCATGTACATAGAGCTAGCAACAATTGGACTCAGTGGATTTTTATTTTTAAAGAAGACATGAAAATGGGAGGTGATGTGTTGAGGAGGATCCGAGGAGAATGGGATGGGGAAATTGGAGGTGGTTACAAACAAGATTTGCTATGCCTGTGCATGAAATTTTCAAATAATTAATTATAAATTCTAAAAGTAGGATGAAAATTAAAACAGGAAAAATATATATATAAGGAGAATCAGCCAGGGGAAGAAACGAATAGAGCAAACTCCAGGAAAAGTTCCAAGTGTGGAACTCTTGTCGTGCTTTTCCCATGGAGTCATGGACAGAATTCCTTTTCTATGTGACAACATGCACACAGGGAAAGCACATTTGAATGTTTGTTGAGGCCCCACCATAGGAAGATGAGAGTCAGGTCTAATAGGCTGTTCAGGTGACAGATACAAGTTTCTGATCCCTCAGGTGGTCAAGTTGATATGAGAAGACCCAAAAGCTCTCACTACTAACCAGTCTGTTACTGTCTGGTTTGTTCAGGACCTTCGAAGAGGGAGGCAGTGAGATATAAGTAATAGAAGATATCTATGCATCTATGCATTGTATGAGTGTCTGATGAACTGTGGGAACTGACAGTAATTCAGAGAATCTCTGGAATGTAAAGTTGGTGTTGGGGATAAGGCAATGTTGTGTGGACTCTATCTACTAACTTTATACTTGGCTTAAATTGTCATATGTATACTTGTAAATGTGTTTTGTTTTATTTGGAGCTTTAATCCCACGTACTTAGAAAATTTTATACTATATTATAGTCATCAGTTATAATGAAAAAAGTGAATAAAGTAAGCGGAAAGATGTGAGTCAGAGAAAATCTGCTTATGAAATCTGATATCAGAGAATTTTATCAGAATAGCTTCAAAATAATGCACAACCAAGTTGCCTTTGTGCTCTGAGAAATACAACATGCTTTAAAATGAATTGCCTCAGTCAAGACCAGCTGTCAGAAATATTAGGGATTATATAGCATGTGTTTAAATTATTTAATTTTTACAGGCACTGTATGTCTGCAGTTGATAGGAGTAACCACCAGATGGTGACACTAACAATGAACCAGTTTTTATCTTCAGGTGTATCTGTTTATAGACAGATAAACTATGTCTAATTTACTGTTCATTAATAATGAGAATTGTATAACCTTATTCTACAAGAATAAGTTAAGACATTTAAATATAGTACAAAATATCAAGATACTTCCTGTGTCAAAAGAGGGTTTCATGATTACAATCACTCCAAAGAGTAAATAAACTTGAGTAGGCCTGTGTAATTAAAGCTTCCCCCTCCTCACAAGGATTTGGAGGTGATATTTATGCTTCTGCAAGGCCAAATTTGTGTTTTTTTTCATCAATTCAACACAGACGGCTCAGAATGCTGTGTCACAATTTATTTGTAAATTTAATTTAATTTAATGTGTATGGGTGTTTCGCCTGTATGTACAGCTCTGCACCATGTGCATGCAGTGTCTGAAGAAGTCAAAAGTCAGTATCAGATCCTCTGGAACTAGACGTGGGTGCTGAGTATCCAACCCAAGTCTCTACAAAAGTAGCCAATGCTCTCAATAGCTGAGCCGTCCCTCCAACCCATGTGTTACACACTTTTTTTTTAATTGTCACACTTTTATTAAGGAAACTTTCCCATTTTAAGTAAAGAGGTAGTTCAAAGTATGTCTAACATACAACAGATTTAGAACAGCCATTCATGAGCTGAAATAAAATGTTCTAAGTTGTTTGTTTAGGACAGTATTTTAGAAATGGTGACACCAGCCACCTTTCACACACTTGATTTACCTCACAGCCACTTCAGTTTGGAGCTTGTTTTAATATTAAATAAATAAATAACAGTAATTTTTAAAAAACCAAACTAAAGTAAAGAGAGTCCTCTTCCTTTTGAAGTTTTCCTAGGAATCCATACAACACAAATATTGAACCTGGCATGGTGGCACATGTCTTTAATCCCAGCACTTGGAGGCTGAGGCAGCAAAGGGTGCATAGTGAGAACCTGCCTCAAATAAAAAAGACCCAAATGCTGAGTAACTAAGGTTTACACCCAACTCCATAGAACCACAACTAGTGTTTAAAAACCTCTTCCACTATAAAATAACTTGACCTCTTTGCAATAAAATCTGACAAAGCAAAAGAAACCCAAGTCCCACCAAACTTAAATGTCTCACAGAAATAAGACCTCTCCAGCCAACAAATGGAAGAGACCATAAATTAGGTAAGTGGTTTGCACTTGCAACAGTGAGAAGTAAAAATTTTAGTAAAAGAAAACCCTAAGAAAGCTGACATTAAGTCAGTGGTTCTCAACATTCCTAATGCTGCGAACCTTTAATATAGTTCCTCATAAAGTAAATATCTGTGTTTTCTGATGGTCTTGGGTGATCCCTGTGAAAGGGTCATTCAAGCTCCTCTGCCCCCAATGGAGAACTACTGCTTTAAATGATGAAAGAAAACAAGGCAGTCATTCTTAGTTATGAAATAAATTGGAGATCTTATCTCACTAAAATCACTTGACACTGTAAGTCCTATAACAACAGGGATCATATCAATCTTACCTCCCTATCTTCAGAATCTAACATATTGCCTGGAAATACCACTTGCTTATTAATGTTTCTTGAGGCTGTGGGAGTAGCTCAGTCGAAGAGAACATGCTCAACGTGCTTGAGGCCTTGGTACAAACTCCCCAGCATTTAAAAAAGAAAAGGCTTCTGAATGACGGAAATAAATCAAGATATAGCCTCCAACAAAGGAGAAGAGTATTATTTGAACCCATGCTGTTTTTAGTCCTCAAGCCAAAAGGGATATACATCCGTGAAACAAAACTGGAAACTTTGTTAATATATTATTCACCATCTTTTAAAGCCAAGGTATAGCAGAAAAAATATATGGGGATAGTCGTTCATATTTAGTCAGGTATATTTTGTCCAATGGTAGCCAGGCTTCCTGTTTGAATGTTCCTACTTAAATGATAGAGATAGTGTAAACAATCTTTCAAGAGTTTCTAAGTTCTCTAGCAATCCTATACCTTATTGTGACCCCTGGGTCAGAAACAAGCTCAAAATTATATCTGAAATGTACTTTAGAATAAAGAATTGTTTTTTCCATTCTTCAAGATCAACTATGAAAGGTGGCAAAGTGGACAGTGTATCATTGAATCTCTAAGACTTCCTAAATGCAAAAATTCTGGTTGTTCTTCTGTATCCCACTTAAATTTTTTTTCATCCGTTTTCAAGATGAAGGTACATGAGAAAAGGTAAACCAGGAGACACTGTAAACTGCACAAAAGTAATGGCCAAACTCACCTTTCTTATGTAATAAACTCTGATATGAAGTTCAGATTCCAATATAGTCCATTTCTATAAAGACCATTCATAATTCTTTAGCTCTCTTAAATATGCCCAAAGTACTTCCAATTATTATTTTTTTAATATTTAAAACCTCTGAAATTATTAGTTTATTAGTATCATCCAGGACTCATGTTCAGTATTCCTCCTCAAATTACATAAACAAATGCAAATGTAAAGAACCCAAGTCAAAATTATGTAACAAACAGCACTCCATCACAAAAGCGCATAAAATTACAAGAACACTATTTTAAAACCCTGGCACTTTAAGAGAATGATAATCTCAAAAAAACACAAAATTGCCAAATTGTTCCCTAACTGCTAAGAAGATTAAACATGACTAATGAATGAGTTTGGGTTTTATAAAGAAAAACCAAATGGATTGGACAACTGGTACTAATGTGCAAAGTTTATCGTCTTCTCTCGTGTCTGATTTATCAAGGAACAAATCACAATATAGGAAAATATACCCTTACTTTAATTTTAAATGTGGCATAATTTTAAGAAAAGCTGGCTCAACTAATTAAAAATACTTTTTGAACAGTCAAGTTTTCTGAGCAATCCTTAGATAGATGGGTAAAGGCATGAATACAGCCAGCGTCCTCATCACAACTCATGTAAACACAAGTTTAACATGGCAGCCTTGTATTTTAAGCTCACGCTTTTGAGGATACATTCTCAGGTCTTAAACAGGGAACTGCAGAATGTCACTGCCATTACACAGTAATGGAAGTTAAGAGTCCTTGTGATTAGAATAGAACGTACTCTTCTATTAGTCCTTCAAGGTTAGACTTTCAGATGATTTGATTCTAATAATCCCACACTGTGTGATAGAATCGATCATCGATCATTCTCAGCTTTGCATGTAGGTCATGTACTATCTCTTATCCAACTGATCACGACTTTGGAGTTTCAACTATGGATGAAAATGTTCTACCCCCATCACAATATGCAGGGTGTGTAGATAAAAGCTTTTTTTATCCAGCTAACTATATGAAAAGAAAACACTGCAATAATTCATGTGACCCAAAATGGGCAAAAGCAAAAGACTAGCTTGCCCTTGAGAAGAAAAATTTCAGACCTATGAAAAGGACAACAATACTAATAAAAAAAATTGTATTTACTTAGAAGCATTCAGAATGTCAACAAAACAGCTGCAAATTTTTTTGCAATTACAGAGTAGTATTCAGTTAACAGAACAATTATCTTCGTAATAAGCTGCATCAGAGACAACTGAAGATGAAAAAAAAAACAAAAAATAAAAACAAACAAAAAAAACCTACCTTCCCCATATATAACTAATTTGTGCTGTGCACCAACAAGAACCTGCTTTAAATTTCCATGCCAATTTACAACCCCCAGACTGTACCAGGCAAGGTTAGTGGCTATTGAGAATACCACCAGGACAGGGCTATTTAAAGACACATTCGGTAGTGTGTTAACTATACAAAAAAAGACACTGTACAGTTTAAAAACAAATCTTACACAGCCTTACATTTCAATTTTTTTCTTTAAAAGGAGTGAGTTGTGTACAGGGGGGTTAAATGCTTTATAGACAAGAAAAAAAAACTGCGCAAGAACCAACTTATTCATCATCATCATCTTCTTCATCTTCGTCTTCCTCTTCTTCCTCCTCTTCCTCATCCTCTTCATCCTCCTCCTCATCTTCTTCCTCCTTCTTTTTCTTGCTCTTTTCAGCCTTGACGACCCCCTTCTTGGCCGCATCAGGTTTTCCTTTAGCTTTGTAGGCAGCGATATCCTTCTTGTACTTCTCCTTCAGCTCGTCAGCCTTCTTCTCGTAGGGCTGCTTGTCCTCAGCGGTGTTGTTCCACATCTCCCCCAGCTTCTTCGCCACATCCCAGATGGACAAGCCGGGGTGCTCTCGGAGGCCTCCTGAGTGCATTGGGGTCCTTGAACTTCTTTTTGGTCTCCCCTTTGGGGGAGATGTAGGTTTTCATTTCTCTCTCATAACGAGCCTTGTCAGCCTTTGCCATGTCTTCAAATTTCCCCTTTTCTTTAGCAGACATGGTCTTCCACCTTTCTGAGCACTTCTTTGAGAACTCTGAGAAGTTGACAGAAGCATCCGGGTGCTTCTTCTTATGTTCCTCCCGGCAAGTTTGCACAAAGAATGCATATGAGGACATTTTGCCTCTCGGCTTCTTAGGGTCTCCTTTGCCCATGTTTAGTTGATTTTCCTCCGCGAGGCACAGAGTCGCCCAGTGCCCGTCCGGCTCGCGCAGGCCCCGGCGCTGTCTCTATGGAGCTCAATGTACTGCAATGGCTCTGAGAGCGGGAGCCAGGCGCCGTACTTCCAATTATATACAGAGAACGTACATAAGCAGCTAGTCTCTTGTGGAACATAAGGTTTAGGGCCTTCCATGTGCCCACTGTTGTTTTATTATACTTCTATTGTTTGCTGATTATCCTTCCCACAGTGGTCCCTATTTGTCTGCAGATGTTGCTGAAAGGATTGTATTCTGGGTTATAATAATTCAATGGACTGTGTTAGTGTTTAAAGTACAAACCAATATACTTCTTCATAGCAGCTCCAAAAAAAGTACAAATGGTAGGAAGCAGACTCACTCATCAGTCTTAGATGAATCATAGTAGACAAAACAGAGGCTCTATCACATATTTAGGTCAACAGCAGTATAACCTCATATCCCAGACTCATTTTCCCCCAAAGAAGAATATGAACTTTTCTAAGCACAGCATCTATTAGTGGGAAGTAGGTGATGTTATGTTAGTACCTTCAGAATGTGCTTGGTAAAAAGATTAAAATAGTGTCAGTCTAAGACATGAATTGACACTAGGTAGACAAATGGAATTATTCCTTAGGAAAGGAAAATAGACATCACAGGATAAATAACTCAAAAATGAGCCTGGAGAGGGCTAAAGGAAAGCAAAGCCACTGCAAGTGGGAGCTGCCTGGTCTGTTCATGCTCAACCACAACCACTTGCTTGGAGGCTTTGGAGAAGCTATCCAAACCATTCCTACAAAGACTTAGCACTATTGCCACACTCTCAGTCGATTCTAGCTGTGAGCACTAGGCCCCTCCTCAGTTTACACATGTACTCTCACTCCTTAAGCTGAGGACAGCTTGGGTCAGTTTACCTGCATCCAGGACCTGTGTTGCATCAGGTTGTGGTTGACAACCTTTAGAGTCTGTGACTGTTGTACATGCAAAAGAATCAAAATCCACTGTGAGGTCTTGCACATTCCTCTCATTGGCATTATCAAAGCTGTTTTTGCCATGCAGCTGTTTAAGGTGTTTCCTCAAAACTGGCTTATGTGCAAAAACCATGTCACAATAGTTACATTTATGGGGCTTATCTCCACTGTGAAGGTTAAGATGGTCCTGTAAGGAACACTTCTGAGAAAAGGTTTTCCCACAGATTTTACACTGGAAAGGTTTAATTCCGGCATGTACATGCATGTGTCGATGAAGATTGCCTTTCTGAGTGAAAGTCTTGCCGCAGAGTAGACACATAAAGAGTTTGTGCATTTTTAAATGGTTGGCGTAGTTCTCCAGGTGACGGAACACCCTGGTACACTTTGGGCATTGGTGATGCCACTGTAAGCCTTTGTCTACACCTCGAATATTAGGCCCAAAGACATCTTTTGAGGTCATGATGATGTCATCATTGTCTGTGTAAGAGAGGGCGTAATTGTGGAGATGGCTCTGGTCTAGTTCACTTACTCTGTTTTCCACAGTTGAGTTTATCAGGGAGTGCTGGGGCTCTGATGAATGTAAAGCAGTGGGTTCTGAAGAAATGTACTGGTTCTGATCTTTTTTACTTCTAACCTCTGATACATCCCCAATAGATTCTACCTTAACAATCTGAATATCACTGTCCTCCATATCCATACTGTCTTCAGATGGATGAATACAAGGTAAGTCCTGTTTTGGAGAGCCTCTGGCATCTCCCTGCTGTTCTTTCGACTGGGGAGAAGCACTCTGTGGTTCACATCCCTCTTTACTATCCATTGGTTGTTTTGGCTTTATAAACTTCCACAGCGCCTGTGTGCACCGTTCTACAATGTGGCTCATCTGAAGAAAGCTCGCAGCAGTCAAGTAATTTACCAGCTCCATCTCAGGGAATTCCAGCACACCACTATAACAGGATAAGAGCAATTGTCTCCCCACTTCAGAACTCTGTAATATGGAGATTTTCACCTCTCGGGAATCATTCAGTAAAAACTGGTCTCTTAAGAAGGGGGAACCTGCAGCAAAAACAATTTTATGCCCCTGCACCTCAACATCATCTATGAGAACCGTAACATCACAAAATTTATTCTCTTCTCTTAATTTGTTCATTTTTTGTAACATTGAATCTCCATAATTTTCAAACTTGAAGTGAAGGAGATCTGATCTTTCAGACATTTTGGCAGACAGACCCGGGGGGAAGGCCGCCATCTGGATCTCTGTTACACACTTTTAACACTTTTAACATAATCCCTATTAGCCTTTTAAATTATATCCAGATAATTAATCCCAGTACTCTTTAACATAGAGAACGCTTTAAATTATATCCCCTGTATAGCCTAAGAACCAAGGGTAGTTAAGTAAGAATATGCTTTATTTTTTACTTTTTGGTTCTTCTAGCCTAGGCTTATCCAGTGAAAAGAAAAAATGGAAGATAGTCAGAAATCTGGATATTATTGTCTTCTAATTTCTTAAACCTTAATTTCCATCATCTCATTAAAGGCCTTCCATCCTGTCAAAAAGGGTTTATTTACATTCAAATCTTTATCGTGTTCTTTTTTAAGTTTCCTTACAGCCAGAATTGCATTTAAGAGAGCTGAATCACTTTCTTAAGAAAATGAGACATCTAGATTTGCCAAAAAAACAATCTTTTATGAATCACTGTTAGAATGTTCAGTTTGATCTTGCTTGCTTGCTTCCTCCCCTCCTTTCCTTCTTTCTTATTCTTTTCTTTTGGATACGGGGGTCTCATTATGTAGCCCAGGCTGGCCTGGAACTTGCTCTGTAGACAAGACTGGCCTAGAATTCTACCTGCCTCTGATATTTTGGGATTAAACGTGTATGCCACCACATCCAGCTTGATTTGTCTTTTTAATGAAAACTTCTTTCTTTGGACACAGGATCTCCTGTATACAAAGCTGGCCTCAAACTCCAGGAAGTAGATAATGACCTTGAACTCCTGGTGCATACTTGGAAAGACTCTGCCAACCTAGCTGCATGCTAAGCAGATTTGCCCAACTATCATTGTGTTCAATAGCTCTCCACTTTGGTGAAGAATGTTCATATATATATGTATATAATGAGAATTCCTGTAAGTTTAAATTTATATGCTACGCCTTATTATAGGTTTGCTTTTAAAAACATTAATAATGACATTATCTTTTTTTAAATTTAGATAATGAGATATTGAGTAGTTATGAGAGATGAAAAAATTTCATTGAGGTGATTTATTAGAATGTTATTGTTGTTCTTGCAATATTTTATGTTTGTTTTTAGGCAGGGTCTTACTCGGTAGTCTAGGTGCCTGAAACTCACTGTAGAGGCCAGGCTTGCTCAAACTTGCATCTCTCCTCTGATTTCTCCTAAGTGCTGGAAATTTAGGCGTGAGCCAGCACAACTACCATTTATTTATGTATTCATTGATTTATTTATTTACTTACTTATTTTGAGGTACTCATTTTCAAAGTGTCTTTTCTTGATGACAAATACTCTCTGGAAAACGAAACAATATAAAAGCTCACGTGAAGTAATTTTAAGAGTTTTCACTCAGTATCATGAAACAGAAACCAAAATGAACTGTTCTAAATATAATTAATTTAATCTGTAAATAACATATATGCCTGCAATACAGGTATACACAATCTAAGAATACATGAAACAACAATGACTTTTGTAAATATATATCTAGGCAACATATTTGGTATGTTTATAGAAAAATTAAAATAAAATCATTTTAAAAGATCAGAGTTTTTGAAATATACATTATTGGTGTTCTGATAAAGTATTTGAAAAATTAATCTTGCCATGTATTCATTGCAATCACTTAATGAAATACATATTGAATTGGTTCATTGTTTGAGATAATACATTGTCTTTAGGGAAGAAATCTTAAGGTTCTTAATTCTAGAAATAATATTTGAAGTAAGTTTTTTAGGCTTCAAGAATGCAAAGCAGATCTTAGAAATCTTCAGCACAGAAACAGACTTCTTTTGTTAGACTCAGTGGTTTTCTTCTTTAGCCAGAAGCTTGTTACCCTAGCGTGGTGTACCTCTCAGGACTTAATGTGACAGGATTATCTCCCAATCTCCATTTAAAGAAACAGAGTAGTTGTTGGATGGTGATATGGTTATAGCTTGCTATAATTTGGACCCTGCAGGTTAATGTCAAGCGTCATAGTTCCCCAGGAAAGTACTTTTAGGGGAGGGGAACATGGAGGTGGGGCCTAGTGGGATGTCTTTATGCCACGGGCACATGTTCTAGAAGGGGTTATGGAACACCGTGGTCCCTTTTTATTTGCTCACATAAGATGAGAGGTTTTGTTCTGCCCTGTATTCATTCCACCATGTGCCACCTTGCCACAGCCACAGAAGCAACAGAGTAGACAGATCATGATTGTTGTTTTTTGTTTTGTTTTGTTTTGTTTTTTACTCTTTTCTCTCTTTGGGGGGCTTGCCATCCAGCTCTTAAGTAATCACACATGGAGAGTTACTATTACTTATAAATGTCTGACCTTAGCTTGGCTTGTTTTTAGCCAACTTTTCTTAAATTATCCCGTTATCTTTTGCCTTTGGGATTTTACCTTTCTATATGAGTTTTTTCTTTCTCTTTCATTTGTTTGTTTGTTTTGTTTTTGAGACAGGGTTTCTCCATGTAACAGCCCTAACTGTCCTGGAACTAGCTCTGTAGAGCAGGGTTGCTATCTACCTTTTTTTTTTACTTCTTACTCTGTGACTTGCTGTTTAGCTGGGTGGCTGGCGCCTGGAGTCCTCCTCTCTTTCTCCTTCTTTTCTTGCTCCTTGATCTTCTCTTCCCAGATTTCTCCTGTTTTTTCACTCTGCCCGCCAGTCCTGCCTATCCCTTCTCCTGCCTTGCTATTGACCATTCAGTTCTTTATTAGACCAATCAGGTGTTTTAGATAAAGTAACACAGCTTCACAGAGTTAAAAAAAATACAACATAAAAGAATGCAACATACCTTTGCATCATTAAACAAATGTTCCACAGTATAAACAAATGCAACACATTTTCAATTAAAATTCTACATCACATGAATCCAAATAAAGCATATCCCAGGTATTTGTTAGAGGGAGAGAAACCTCACAAGTATTTTCCAGAGATGTTTGAATTAAAGATTACTTCTAATGCCACTTGCAATATGCCGAATATCTAAGAGTGATCTAGACACACTGAAAAGGGAAAGATATATTCAATAGAGACAAACGGAACCACTCACTAAACTACTTGAATTTTATAACAACAAATGAAATAACAGTAGACTAGGGCTATACATATTTCTAAATTTCCATGTTAGAAGCTAATTTGTCTTATTACACAAAAACATACTTCCTAGACCACTGAAAGGCTAAAGCAGTCACTGAAATAAGCTTGTTTGGCTAGACTAGACAAATATGTATTCAAATACAACTCAGAGTTTTGGTGCAATTTTTTTTTCCATTTCCACAACATCTCTTTTCCCTCTTGTAGTAAAAAGCAGCATGTGTGCAGAAACTCATGCATGAAAGCAGCGTGTTCTTTTCATAAATAGGCAAAATATTAGCAAACTAGGTCAAGATTTGGTTTAGAAAGGTTTTAGAAACCAGACACAAAGTTGTTCAATCACCACAGTGTATGATCTTTAAGTAGTATATGAAATGCACTTTATGTATGCATTATGGCAAGTCAAACCCCCCCCCCCCAAATAATAACCAGGAAAGCTTATGTAAGCCTATGATTAGAAGGAAGAGGGAAATGAGTCTTAGCACTAGAGCAAGTTTTGCAGTCCAAGGTTGCAGAGCTGTTCTGGCCCTGTTAGACGAGGCACTGCCTAACTACCCTCGCTTTCTGCTTCCCTTTTCCGGTAGGCTTTGTTTAACAGCTGGATCTCTTCCTGGTACCCTTCTCTGTCCTGATGCTGCCGCTTACTGTTCTGTCTGTGTGCTTCCACAGTGTCTGGAATGGAGATGTTGATATCACCATCAGGATCACTTGTGGGTAAGAAGAGGGAATATGAGGCAGTTTCTCCTAAGTCGCATGAGACGAATCTGTTTTCCTTTCTCGAGTAGCGCAAAGAAGGAGACCTGACTTTGGTGGAGGACTGGCTGATGTTGCTGATAATTGACACAGTGTCCAAAGCCTCATCATTGTCACAAATTTCAAGGACCTCCAAGTGTATTTTCACGCTGGTGTCCGCAAACGTAGAGGGAGACTCCTCCGAGTTTGGTTCGTGGCCCACACTCTTTGATCGATAGACTTCTATTTTCTTAGAGGCAGGGGTTATCTTTTGTCCTTCTGCACTGACCTCATAAGTAGAAAGAGAGAGAGTTTTCCCGGTAGGTGCCTGGAGAGACACGGTTCCCTGGAATGCACATAAGGGAATAGCCAGCCCACTGGAACGCTGGGGACAGAAACAAAATGGTTATATTATTAAAATTGACACTTAGAAATTCATTTTACACAACAGAACGGTAAGCTTCCTACTTTGGATCCATTTCCCCCGAGAAACTACTTACAGATAATGAGATTCTGCTTCTGTAGCTGAGTTTCTCCTAGGTCACATATACCTAAAGAAGTGCAGTAACTTAAGAGAAGGCAAGAGATATTTCCAGATTTGAAAGAGAAACGAGTGTACTGATAGGAAGCAATAAGATAGATGGTCCTTTCAAGTGTAGGATTTGGGCATAAATTAAATGCATATTTACAATGTGGAATTGCTTTTATATTTCTGCTACATATTCAGTTACATTTAAAAGCATACATAGATCGTAGGAAATGTAGATGTTATCAGCATGCAGTGTTTCTTCTCATTAGTGTACCTAACAGAGAAAATGGTATTTGCAAAGCTATGATGCAAATTAAGTGTAGAGGCTATTTCAGCTGTTAGTTCCTAAGAGGAACCAAATGTCACCAGTTAGTTTACTTTTCCATCGAGAAGACAGTCATTAAGGTAAACCCAATTATAGAGAACTCCATGGCTCTGGAAATAGCCTCCCCAAAGTTTAGACCTCTTTTTATGAAGCAGCATTAAGAAATACTTAAGAAATGAAAAAGAAAATAAAACTGATTCTCATAAAAGTCTATAATCTTTATTGCATTTTCATACTTTCTACTGACCCCTTTTCTGCTTACATGTTAGTGATGAAAGGACATGGTAATATATAAATACACAGAGTTCTCTGCAACAGATCACATCAGCATTATCTGTAACCTTGTAACTCTACCCTGGAGCTAACCAAGGGAAAACTCACTTAATAAAGCCCATGTTGAATCTACTGTATGGTAAAGTTTGAAATGCATTGCTCTAATTAAAACATGTTCTAGTCCATAGAAAATAAGGGGAGGGGTAACTTGACAGATACTTTTATACATTCACCTATGACTGAAAGAAGTCTTGAATTAACTTGCTGGATTACTGGGTTTGCCTATATGTGCTTTACTAGTTCAAGATGATCAAACTTCCTAGTTTTCCTGAGCTCATCTCAGTTATAGCATTAAAAGTCCCACATCCCAGGGAAATTTTCATTTCCAAGAAAATTGTTGTGAGGGAATGAGGCCTGGATATTAGGCATCTGGTCCCAACAAGAATAACTAGAGGGAGCCCAGGACTGGATTCCCACTCTTGGAGAACAATATAGATTCTCTTCTATTTAGAGAAAAAATTTCAGCAAAATATTTCAAATAGCTTAGTATTTTTCAGTGTTTTTTTTTTTAATATTCATTTTTTAATCTTGTGAGTGTTTGCTTGCACATGAGTATGTACACCATATGAATGTCTGGTATCTGAAGAGGCCAGAAGAGGGTGTCAGATCCTCTAGAACTAGCATTACACTTGGTGTGAGCTTTGTGGGTGCTGGGAACTGTACCCTACTCCTCTGTAAGAACAGCAAGTGTTCCTAACAAATGAGCTATCTCTCTAGCCCATAGTTAGAGAATTTTTTTTTTATGGGGCTTTTCTTTTTCTTTTTCTTTTTTTTTTTTTTGGCAATTTATTTTGTTCTATTCATTCACAGTTAATACAGAAAATACTTGGAAACATTTCCATATAATGTTTGACACAAAAATCATCAAATAGAAGTATACAATGTTGACAGGAGGCAGTACATTTATAATTTATAACCCCAAATGTATTTATAAATTAGAAATGGAAAGATCTACAAATGAAATTATGAAGGTTCACCAAAGTCATTTAATCTGTCAGTTTCTCATTCATTTTTATGTCTTAATAATATTCTATTGTATGAATAAGCCACATTTTATTTCTCTCCAGTATTTGATAGCTATATGAGTTGTTTTAACTTTTTTACTGTTAGCAACACACTGCTGTAAACCTTCATGTACATGTTTCATAGGTGCACATTTTCAGTAGTTTGAAGTTATATTCCTAAGGGTAGAATTGTTGAGTAACAGAGTAACAATGTTTTGCATTTTGACCAACCACCAGACTGTTTTGCCAAAGTGGCACACCATTTTACAATCTCACCAAATCCTTGTTTTTAAGGCTCTGATTTTTGTACAAAAGCATTCAATCATTCTGTCAGACCAAACCAGGAAAAGTAAGCTATAGTTCAGAGCTGTTCTATTCCATTTACTATGCAAAGCCAATCTTGGCGTTTGCAACTCTTAGCCCTTTTGAGTATTCTTGCAGTGTTCACCTTTTCCTTCACCACTTTTTTTTTCTTCTTTTTTTCTGGTTTATTTCTATCTATTACAAATGTATAAAAAATCCTCCATCAACACTGCTGATAGCAGCAGAACCTTGAGAAATATACCTTTGGTTTGCCTCAGAAAAGGAACACATATTATACTGTAAAGTTTATAAAATTGGCGCAAAACATTGTAATAATGTTACAATACCAGTTTTAAGAGTTCAGTGACTAATGGGGAGCCGATGGGATACATGCAGAACTGTGAAAGCGATCTCACTTAGCCAGCTGTACACGTAGACTGTAAATCTACATCAGATCATTTCTGAACTAAGACTATCATCTCAGTTTATCTGTTGAGGTCAACCAGGAAACCCTAGAATATACCTAGATTTTTGCAAAAAAACAAAATAGGGGAAGGGGTTTCTTCAGCATTTCAGTCCACGAGTAACAGTATCCTAACAGGCAAAGTGTTCTCTCACTGTCAACATAGAATGAACTGCTGCTGGAGGTCAACTTGGGCTTTAATTTGCATTAGCACTTACATGCATAGTAGTCCAAGTTGTTGACCTCATGACTTTAAAAAGTAACTCTAAAAAAGTAAAATGGCCCTTCTTGGAAGACTAAAGAAAGACATCCAGCCACAGTTGTAAAAAGTAGTTAGAGAATTTTTAATGAGAATGAACCATAAACTTCATGGGAAGTGTGTTCTGATTTTTAGTTTATTTTTAATTAATACATTTTGTTCTTTAACAGTTTATGTATAATGCATTCTGTGACTTTCCCCTCTCTCTTTGTTTCTTCCCAACTTTGCTAGTTTCTTTTATTCTGCACAAATCTCTTTCCATATTCATGACTTTTTGTTTGGTGTCCTGCAGAGTTGAGGGCCATCTGTGTGACTATGGGTTTGGAACTATTCATTCAGTGGGTACACAACTGTATACAATGCCTCTTCCACATCTGTTAGTTGCCAGTAGTTTAGTAAGTGGTAGACCCCAAAGCCCCTGACATTGGAGTTGTTTAATACTCCATTTTTCCGTAAATTGAAGGATCATAAAAAATAAAGCCTGGGCTATGTGAGACACATCTAAGTTACTCCTTTTGGAGAGATCTTGAATTCTGTTTCTGCATAAGGAGACCTGGGATGCTAACTTCAGGGATCTGTACTCTAGTGGGTCAAGGGTCTTGAAAAGTTGCACTACAGAGTTTAGCTATCTATGTAGGCAAAGAACTTCCTCAATTCTACAAGTATGCTATTGGTCAAAGCAGAAAAGGAAGCGGGACACACTTTGGGTCTATTAGAATGTTGTTTTAATAGTGGCAATTTTTGGCAAAGGGAAAATAGCTTTTATTTATCTACCTATTCAGTAAAAATTTTGGTAAATATACACTCTGTACAAGAATCAAGCCGACATTGAGAATACAGCTCCACTCTCTTCAGTCCAAGATCTTTAAAGTGTTTAAGCTAGAAAGGAGCAAAGAAATGAATATTTCACTCTAACTGTTGTAATTGACATAGGAACCAAGTGCTCTAGGGTTCAAGGAGTAACTACTTCTGATGGGGATAGTTTATGTAGGGATAGCATTTCAGATTAGTCTTAAAAGTTAAGAACATATTTATATATTTAAAATGCTTTCTTTTTTAAATGTAAAATAGCATGAGATTAAACCAGATTAGTTTTTCATATGGTTGTCCAGATGGTAACAAAGAAAGTTTGTTGTATCACACCAAAACTAAGCTGCATCCACTCTTTGCAGTGACATCAGCATTAGTGCTATCATCCTTGTTATCACACCTTGCATTTTTTTTTTTTATCTTGGAAAATCATGAGTTAAACATTCATCCTATCCACATTAATGCCTGGGTTCTGGGTCACCAACTGTGGCCATGGTGGCAACCAAGGGTTGTGCCATGGGCTGGGCCATGATGATCTGGGTGAACTGCACTGCCACTAGTAACCACAGTATTGAACAGCCCAAGCTGCTGCCAAAGGCCATGTCCACATCTGTGGCCCTACTACAGCCAGGGTGTGTGTTGATGTCCATGGTGCTTGTTATCATTGGGAGTCATGTGGATGCCCAGAGTTGGGGCCTCCACCTGGAGTTTAGTTGGGGCCCTAGGGCTTCCCTGAAGCTGGGGTAATGCCGACTAAAGTGGCCTGAGCTGCCACCTGAGACCATGGCGACATCCATCCCTGGGCTGCTTCTGAGGGCATGTCTGAGTCTGTAGTCCTCTGTAGTTAGGGTCTATGTTGATATCTGTGGCCCGTGGTATCACCAAAAACCCGGATGCCCAGGGTCTAGGCATGTTGGTGCCCAAGGACTGTGCTGCCTCTGTGGCAACACTGGTCTGGGTGGCCTGCACTGATACTTGGGGTCAAGGTGTCATCTAGGCCAGGGCTGCTGCTGCTGAAGGTCATGTCTTGGTCTGTGGCCATATCTCAGTCAGGGTCTGCATTGATATCCATGGCTCCTTGTGCCATCAAGGGCAGTGTTGATGCCGGGGGCAGGGGTCTGGTCCATCACCTGAGATCACATTGGTTTCTTAGTGCCACACTGCTGTGGGGTGATGCAAATCTGGGTGGCCTGCATTGTCTCCTGGGCCTGTGGTGACATTCAGGTCCAGGCTGCTGCAGAGGACTATGTCTAGGTCCGTGGTCTTACCATAGCCAGGATATATATTGATGTCTGTGGCCCATGGTGACACCAAAGGCCACATGGATGCCCAGGGTCTAGGCCACAACCTGTGGTTCCAGTGGCCAGGACCCATCAACTCAGCTACCACACAGACCCACATCCTGGGCCTTCCATTGGCCCACCCTAACATCTACCACGTCTATGACCTGCTGGAGAACATGAAGGGACTGGTCCTGCAGAATGTTAACCACAGCATCTCCATAACTTGGGGCACTAACAGGATGTCTGAGAGGAGTTTCAGTGAGAGTCCAGTGATCATGGTGTGCCAGAGGACCTGAACCAGACCAATGACTCATTGCAATGAACATTTAGTGGGTGGGGCTGATTGGACAAAAAGGATGACACCCTGAAGCACCCAGTGCTACTAGGATGAATGAAGAGGTGTTGGAAAGACATAGAAGGGAGGTGGGTTTTGTGTGTTTCATTTTGTTTTTAATTGATTTTTGGGAGGGGAGTCCTCTGTGGGGATGTTGCAGGGGTGAGCAGAGGATATGGAGGGACTGGGAGGTGAGTGGTATTGGGGTGCATGATGTGAAATTTCCAAAGAATCAATAAAGAATTATGTTTAAAAAATAATAAGTAAATAAATAAAAAAATTAAAGTTCATCCTAAAATCTCCCTATCCTGAAAAAAAGTTTTTCTTATCAAAGACAGAGATTTATGAATTTTTACTACAAAAATGCCCAAAGCATTACACAGTCAGGAGACCTGACTGTCAGGGCTGGGGAGATGGTTCAGTGGTAAAGTTTGTTGTGTATGTATGAAGAATTGATTTCTGACCCCCTAGTACTCAAGTAAAAAACATGTATGGTGATATACATCTGCTACCTCAGCTTTGGGGGGACAGAGGCAGGAGGATTCCTGGGGCTCACTGGAATTGAACCAAAATGGTGAGCCTAAGTGAAAGACCCTGTCTCAACAATAAACATGGACAGCAATTGAGGAAGACATCTTGACGTTAATCTCCGGCCTCCACACACACCTGCATGTGTGAGTGTACCCTCACGAGCACAAGGATGCAGACACATAGGCATACCCAGAGGCACACACACACAAAACATTCTGAATGTTGTCTCATAATGTGAGTTGTAAACATGGTTTTCTTTCTTCCTTCTGTATTCTAAGAAGTAGCTCACCTGAAAGCTGAATTCCCTTACACTGTGATTTGTTATCAGAAAAAAATGGTCTAGCTTATTATTTTGATAAATCAGTTTTAAGGTTTTTTTTTTTGACATTTTACATGTACTAACAAAATGCTGTGTAGTACACAAGTATAAAACAAAAAAAAGTCATGAGAAAATTGAGTTAACAAACAGATAAAATTGGTATAGACATGTCTATCTAAAGAGACAGTGAATTGTGTCTTCATATGCAAAAATGCTACCACTGATAGCAGTTCATATAAAGCAGATGAGGGACTAATGGCTCAGCAGGTAAAGGCATTAGCCACGCAGGCCGGGTGACCTGTGTTTGGTCCCTGGAACCGAAGTAGTGGAAGGAAAAAACATAGTCCTTCTTAAGTTATCCTCTGACTTCCATATACAAGTCATACCATAAGTACATGCCACCCAACCTCCAAAATCAGTACATAAATGTTAAAAAGATTAATAACACTTGCTGCTCTCGAAGAGGACCCGGGTTTGGTTCCTAGCACATGGAGGTTCAAAAATACCTGTAACTGCAGTTCCAGGGGCTCTAACACTTTCTTCTGGCCTTCACAGGCACCAGTGATACATTTGGTATGTATGCATACATGCATGAAAACACTCATCCACACAAAATAAAAATAAATCTTCAAAAATGTTTAAAGTGAACGAGATTGGGAGCTTTTCTTCATTTGCTCTGACAGGTCCACATACTGCAGATGTCTAAAGCTTCCCCACACAAATGTCACCTCCAAATGAATAGTTGTTACTGAGTTAGCAGAGGATAGATCATTCAAACTAGCATTTGAGAATTACGTATTGCTAGAGTGGCTAAATATGAAGACTGTTTTTTTTTTTTCTGAAATAGCAGACAAAGTACTGGGTTATTAAAAGAATTTTTTCAAACATGCCCATTTTAATGGATAGTCTACATTCAAGAGCTACAGGAGCAAAAGCAGAGATAAGAGCAAAAAACCAACCTGAGTAATGTGCAAAGAACCTGGATGGGAGGATTTCTCAGGAAAAAAAAAAAAGATGCACAGGTGACCAGAACATGCATGTCAAGATGCTCAGCATCACTCATACAGGACCACAAATCAAAACTCTAATGAGATTCCACTCCATACTCGTTGGGGGCTACTATGAAAGAACAGAAGAGCACATTATTGAGGAGGATGCATTGAAAATGGAAACCTATTGTTTGTGTGAAAGCAAAACAATGCAGGTGCCATGGAAAACAACAATTTCTCCAAAAGTAAAAAAATAACTAGAATTATCATATATTAAGTATATGAATATTGCTGAGCAGACATCACTTAAAGATAACTAAGGTGGTATATTTTGTGTATATTTTATAGATATGGTTTAAAAATCAAGCTTACCTTGGCAGCATACCTTCCTGCCCATGCCTCCCTTGGGCTAGATTTACAGGTATAAGTCAACTTTGAGTTTGCTATACTTTATTTGTACTCCTTTAAGTAAAATCATAAAAAATCTGGCATCATTGATAGAATTATTTGTTCTCTTTAGAAAGGACTTGTGTATTGTTTAAGTTAGAGAAAACCTTTCCAAGCTAAAGAAAATTGAATCTTGAACAAAGAACTTTGATATTGAAAGAGATACAAAAGAGGAACTGGCACATTTGGTAAAATTCTACCACAATTGACAGAATAGAGAACAAGGACTAACTGAGTCACAACTATGAGTGAAGGGTAGGCTGGCTGGTCCGCAACAGTGGAGCAAAGATGTTCTCATACTTTAAGAGCCCACAAACCACAGAGCTGCTCAGTCTCCAAAGTAAGTACAGCAACTCAGGGCTTTCACGGGGAAAGGACACTTATTCTGGGTTCAAGCAAGGGAAAGAGAGACTCCAGAGCCTCCCCAAAGAAGGATTACATCTTCAAAGATAGTGGGAATCTCTGGCATCGATGATTCAGCACTGCTCTAAAGGTCTTAGCTGGGTGGTGATCCAGAGAAACAAATAAGAAGTATAAGCACTAAGCAAGAAGAAACAAGAACAAGCAGCTGATGGGTGCAAGTGTTTTCTACCTAGAAATTCTAGAGAAAAAAAATTAAGAGAAAACTAATGACAGAATCTAGTAAAGTGGATAAATCCAAGTAAAACTAAGAACCTGGTAGCAGTTGCCAACCAAAACACGTTTTTAAAAGCTCCCATTCTAGAGTCTGGAGAAATGGCTCAATGGTTAAGAACACTTGCTGTTCTTACAGAGGACCCAGGTTTGGTTCCCAACATCTGCATAGTGGCCCACAACTATCCATAACTCCAGTTCCAGGGGATCTGATCTGATGGCATCTTCTGGCCTCCATGGATGGACACCAGGCGTGTACACAGAGCACAGACATATATCAGGCCAAACGTTCAGACATATAAATCCTTTAAAACAACCTTTAAAGTAAAGAAGGTTTGCTGTGAGCTCTATTGTGAAACCTAATAAGACAACACTGTTATAATAAAAAACAGCAAACACAAACAGAAGACAAGAAAGGTAATATTTTCTTGGGGGAAGATGTATTACCAATCCAATCATTTTCTTATATTTATTGATTTGCATATCTTTAAAATGAAAATCCAAATGAAATTATCCTTTGTAATGTGAACATTTCATATGCTTGTGGGTAAGCAAGAAAATAGGGAAACATGCTAGTGTGGTAAATTTCCAAACATTAAAGCTATAGTAATTCATTCTAATGTACATGGACAGTCAGGAAACCAGGAACAGTATCTGGTGAAGATGCCACTTCAAAATAAGTGAGGTAGCTGGGCCTGGGGACACAGATCTGTAATCTCAGCACTCAGAAGGTAGAGGAAGGAAGGTTGTGACTATGAGGCCAGTCTGGGTAACAAAGCAAGACCCTGGCTCAAAACAGCTACATACTAGCAGCAGCAATAACAAAATGTGGGGTACTTACATTTTAAAAGCAAAATAGTGTTATTTTCCAGTATGTATTTTTGTGTTTTGATGGTGTTGTGTAAGAGGTGTCAGTTGTAAATGCATGGGAAGATCTTCTCAGCATTTTCTTTGATACAACTAAAATGTATGGGACTTAATTAGACATCAACTAATGCAACTGTATTGCATGATCAGAGTAATCTGTTTAAATAACCTGGGACTATTCATTTCATAGTCTGTGCTTTCTTTCCATTTTAAAGTTAACGAATTAGCATTTGCCTGGGAATAATGATAGCCAATTACTGTAGTATACTGGGGAGTGTGGGTGGCTGGGAGGTTTTTTTTTTTTTTAATTTAGAAATGAAAAGCATTTCTGAACCTCACAAATACTTCAGGAGAAGAGAGCCTGCCATGTAAACACATTAGCACAAATAATCTTCCGTGATAATTGATTCAAACTTGATGACCTTGGGTATACTGAATGCCTTTTATTTTTGCACAGTAAGCTGCTAGGTGAATTCAGGGTGAAATTATAATATAAAAAGAGTGCCTCTAGGTGATTATCCTAACAAGGTGAACTTTCTGTTGCTTGTCTGAATTATTCAGCTTAAGCAAGGCATATTACAGCAGGAAGGCTCATCACTTTACCCAAGGCCACAGTCTCTGAATTGGAGGCTGGAATGTATTGTTACCCCATGAATATTCAAAGTGATTGGCAAATTTAATATTTTTTTTTTAAAAAAATCTCATTCTGATGATGTTGCAGTGACTTTTGGCCTTTAATAGTATATACATTGAGGAGTGTAAGTGGAGCAAGACTTAGAGCAGTTGGGGAAGATGGAATAGACAGACCAGGAAGGAAACAAAAACCAAAGAAAAAAAGAAAATCATGAGGAAATTAAAATCTTTAAAATTTGCTTTTGGAAAATTCAGTCATCATAAAGGTTACATATTTTCACATATTCAGCTCCTCAAATCCTTTGTCCCACCATGTCCTTTTTGTATAATTAGTGAACCGAGGTATGATGACACACAAGAACTGAGCAAAACAGGAAAAAGTTAGGAAAAGAAAATAAAGACCTTTCAGAAAAGACTTTTATATGAAAAAATGTGTGGCAAACTCTGAACCTCCAGCCTGTGCCTTAAGTCATTTCTTTCTCTTTTAATTTGATGTGTGTGTGTGTGTGTGTGTGTGTGTGTGTGTAATAGGCAGGTTCATTTGCCTATGTGGGTACATGTGCAGGCCAGAGATGGGTGGACCTTTCTTAATCACTTTTCCATTTTTTTTTTTTTTGAGACAGGATTGAAGCCTCACTATTTTGGCTACATTGGCTGGCCACAGGAATCATACCTCAGAACACTGGGGATGACAAATGCCATTGTGGACAGCTTTGTGTGTGGGTTCTGGGTTTCAGGCTTGCACAGCAAGAATTTTTAACCACTGAGCCATCCCTTTATCCAAGACCTTTTCACTGGTGAAAGTCTAACCATGAAGACTGATATTCACTATGACGAATACTTAGTGATCCTGCTGAGCTCAAGCCACATTTCCTGGTGGGCACTTTCAGCTTCACACTTAATATTTGTGTTAATCTGATAAAATGAAGGCCCTAATTATCCAAAGCTTATAGATAATGTAATTGAGCTGTGGGATGTAGCACAGGTAAGTGCAAATCACAGTCAAATCCAAGTCCAGGGTCACCTGTGTCATGCCCTTTCTTCTCAGTTTCTGCTGATCCAAGACACAGTGGAACACGTGACTGCCTATTTCCTTGTAGCCCTGAGGTAAACCCAGCTAACATTTCACTCTCCTAATTTGGGCATAACCTACAGTGTTCTAGGGGAACATGGAGGGAAAAAGGACTTCTTTATGTTAGGAACTAACAAAGTGTTTAGAGAAGCAACTTTCACACAAAGGTTTTTAAATGTGGCTTACAGGGATTGATTATTTAATAGGGATAAAATGGGAAAATGTGTTCTAGGGGTTTAACAAACAGGTGGGAGCACAGGGTCATGAGCAGAAGAAACTGAGCTGACAGAGGTTACATTCAGGGCTGATAGCCCTGAACACCAAGGTGAGCTTTTTAGTTTTGTGCCCTATAGACAAGGAAGAAATTCTGATTTTATTTCTACCACTACAAAGGAGAAGAGAATGAAGATGTGGAGAATATCTACTGTGCAGACACAGTACCTGGCTCCTTACAGGTGAAATTTAATTTAGGATAACCATGAAGATAGTGAAATAACTAACATCAAGATCTGAGGAGCTCAATCAACTTGCCCAGGTGACATAGGAAGGTGGGATTGCACTCTAAACTCGGTGCAGATTCCAGATCCTCTCCACTTTGCTACTTAGGTATAGGAAGATACCCAAGACCCGTGTGAAAGGCAGATTGAAAGAAGGTGAGTGAGGTACCAGGGAAAGCAAACAGGAGGTGTTTTTAAATTGTATGTGCAAGGGAAAGAGGACCTGAACTTGAGTGCTCATTCAGGAAGTGGCAGACAAGGGACTGAGGGATATAGAGACATTTCCAAGGCAAAACTTGCAGTTCTCTGGATGCTTGTACTGAAGTTCTGCTGCCCAATCATGCACACCTGGCTTCGAACCCAGTGGAGTCACAATCTCTGTAATCGTCACTTCTCTGCCTGTTAGACTTGCCATTTGAAAACACGAACATCACACAAATTAGTTCACAGGAAGTGATGGGTAGAATGCTTCACATATAGGAAGTGCCTCCTGTATACTGGCCATTGAGGGACATGGAGAGAGTGGAGTCCAAGATGTTTTGGAGGTTTCTGTCCTCTGTGTCTTTTATCAAGACTTGAGAAATGGAGCTTAGGAAGATGTAGATAGTTTAATGGTTCTTCTACATTTTATCTCCATATGAGACTATTCCTTCACAGTATTCTATGTGGAGGAACTAAATAAGCCAGCTAGAAAGCCAGAGAGTGACTAGTGGATTAAAAGTAATTTTATGCAATGTCTTTTTGAAATATCAGCTATAATGGGATGAGTAGATAGAAACAGATGAATAAAAAATACACACAATGCAAAAAAAAAAAGGAAAAACAAGAGTGGCTGTATTAATAGTGAAAAGTATATGCTTTGGGGCTAGAGAGGTGGTTCCATGGTTAAGAGTGCTTAATGCTTTTGTAACCTACATTCAGTTCCCAGCATCTATGTGGTCACTCACAACTCTCAATAACTCTAGTTCTGGGATTTCTAATGTCCTCTTTTGGCCTCCAAAGCTCTTGTACTCATGTGATACACATACACACATGTAGGAACAGACATATACCTATAAATAATGAATCTTTAAGAGAAAAGCAAGGTTAGACTTAGTGAAGAAAACTTCCAGTGACAGGAAAGAGTATTCCATGGTGACAAAGGGATCAGTCCACCCAGAAGACACAGCAATCCCAAAATTTACACAGCAAACCACAGAGCAGTGGAATGTGTGAAGCAAGACCGATAACATAGAAAGAAAACGTTCTCCATACAGCTGGAGATGTCAACACTGTATCAGCAACTGAGAACTAAGCCGGCAATCATCAAGAATAAGAAAGCACATCATCAATCAATGGGATCTAATCAGTCTGTAGAAGATTTAAAGAAAGTTCTATCCATCAATAGCAGAATACATATTTTCTTCAAATGTTAGTCCATGGTGTATGAAAATAATATCTAGGTCATAGAACAATATAGTGATAAGTTTTCTATGAAAATATTTTTTGAATTACCCACCCCAGACAGCTTTTGGTAGACCTCCCAGCAAAACTGATAATGCTCCTTAAGATCTTTTAAGACTATGTACTTAACTGGCTCTCCTATTGTATGCTCAGCCTGTTTAAATTTAACCTACCTTTAAGAGAACAATGTAGCCAACATGACTTGGATTTCCCATACAATCAAGCTTTTAAACCTAAGATAAATACATAGCTTTTATTTTAAATTATGTACTCCCCTTTGACCCTGACCCAGAATAATGTATGTATGTGCTGTGGTAATCATTAGCTGAAACAGCCAACAGGTTGAAGCAATTTTAAAGCAAATATCCACCATAAGTGTTACAAACAACATAGATATAGCTTGATAACATCTGCTTACAGGGTTGTTTGCTATTCTGAGTCAGATGGGGTTGTAGGGTCCAGAAACGATGAACAAGAACCTAGACTCAAATAGTACATAAAAGCAAAGAGCGTTTATTAATATTCCACCATGCATGTGGGGTCAACACCTGTATAAAATGGCAATGCCCTTGAGAGGAGCATGCAGGCTCCTTCTGCACAGCTAGAGGAATTTCGGGCATGGTTAGGTCATCTCAAACATAATTGGTTAAGGAAGCAGCAGTTACGTTAGTATACTTTTAATTGGCTGAGTTTTTAATCTTTGGACATGGTTGAGTAAGTTTCAAGGGGATTGCAGGAACTGTCCTGGAGACATTGTAGGGCTGACTCAGGCCTTGTTCATGCTCTCCCCTTCGTCCCTGAATGTAATTTGTTGATAAATGGCACTTTGTTGGGAGAGACACCTGTTTGTCCCTCTCAGAGAACTGAAACCTAAATTCAGCTGTAAAAGTGGGAAAGTTTAAACCCTTCAGGATTAGTAAAGTTTCTTCCATTGTAAAACTCTACTAAGGATTTCTGTAAAGAATTTCTCATGCCTTTCCGATGCTATGTTTTATGTGCTATTAAATAAAAACAGAGCAAAGTCCTTCTCGTGGACAGACACAGGGATAGGCACAGATTCAGACATACAGAGACAGGCACAAGGACAGAACAGATTTACACAACAGAGAGCTCACAGATAGCTCAGTAACCATGGACTGTAGACTGATCGGGACATAGGTCGATTAGAGAACTGAAATGGTAGGATCACTCTTGGTCAAATTAATCCAAGAGGTGTGGCTTTGTTTTCATTTCTTAATGTGATATGGATGCATTTTAGTACTTTCTGAGATTATCTTTAATTTGTTAAGTGACTCAAAAGAAACTGAAATGCATTAAAAAGAATAAAATTATACAGAGTATTGTTCTCTCTGTAGAATCAGGGTAACCAGAATACAATAAGAACATTTCCAAACTCTTAAATCTAAGCAAACACTATGAGATGGTCCATGACTCAAAGAAGAATGTTGAGGGAAATAAAAGCACATTGAGCTGAATTAAAATAAATCAGCGTAACAGAATCTGTGCTAAAGCCACACTGAGAGGAATTGAAAGCACTAAATCCATGTATTAGAATACAGAAGCAATCTTGAGTCTAAGCTTTTACCAAGATTTATGTTTAGAAAAGCAAAAACAAAATATGTCAAAGCAGCAATGAAGGAGAAAATAAGATAACAGAAATCATGTAAATGAAAGCAATAGAGAAAAATCAATGCAAGAATGTTGGTTTTTAACAGACCAACATTGACAAACTCTAAGAGCACTGACAAAGGAAAGGGAGAAGATACAGATGCCCTGCATCAGAAAGGAAGAGGTGATGACCATGGATGCTGGGAAGATGATGAGCCATGATACACAGATCACACAGTTGAATTGAACAACTTAAATGAAATGTACTGACTCCCTGAAAGCACGAAAATTACGACAGTGCATCTAAAATCAAACAGGGATTGTAATTAACTGAAACTACCAAAGCATTTGAAACCATAATTTGAAAATACCAAAGGAGAAATAGCCTAAGGCCTAGATAGTTTCACTGGAGAAATCTACCAGCTTAGAGTTGAACTAATAAAAATCCACTTTCTTGAAGGAACTAAAGAGTAAGGGAACACTTTATTTCCAAGAATTGATTTTCTCTAATACCCAAATTATGTTGCTAGTATCAGAAAACCTTAAAGATTGATAACACTCATAAATACAGATACAAATATCTTGAACAAATATTTTTAAGTAGAATTCAGCCATCAATAAAATAATTACACATTATGGCCAAGTGACATTTCCTACAGAAATGTCAGGCTGGTTTAGAACTCAAAAACTAATTAATGTGATTCACCACAGTTAAGACAGAAAAATTCCATGATTGTGCTGGCTAGTTTTATGTCAACTTGACACACATTAAAGTCATCTGAGAAGAGGGAGCCTCAATTGAGAAAATTCCAGCACAAGATCAGGATAGGGGAGTGTGCTCCGCCCATTGTGGGCAGTGCCACCCTGGGCATGGTCATGGGTTCTATAAGAAAGTAGGGTGAGCCAGCCACAAGGAGCAAGATGGTAAGTAGCACCTCTCCATGGCCTCTGCATCAGCTCCTACCTCCAGGTTCTAGCCCTCCTTGAGTTCCTGTCCTGACTTCCTTCAGTGATACACTACTATGTGAAAGTATAAGTCAGATCAACCCTTTTCTCCACAACTTGACTTTTGGTGATGATGTTTCATTGCAACTATAGAAACCCTAACTAAAACAATGATCATATTAACTGATGCAGAAAAAAAAATCAGGTTTCAAAATCAAATATTCATTTATGATTAAACAATATGAAAGGAGGGATGAAAGAAACTTTCCTCACTTTGGTAGAGTACCAATTAGAGCTGTGTAGCTCACTGCATTCAATAGAGAAAGGCACTCTTCTTCCAAGAGCTGTAGCAAGGTAAGGACAAAGGTGTTTACTGTTGTTCAGCACAATTTTAGCACAGCTTAAAGTGAAGAAAGGGAAACAGAAATGATATGATCAGAAAGGAAGACATAAAACTGTAGCTATTTGTAGGTAACATGATTAATTCATAGAGAAAATCCCTGGGCATCATAAAAAACTCAAGACTAAACATTGATCTAAATAAGATTATAAGCTAGAAGGTAAATGTGCAAAATCATTGTTTTTTTTTTATATTGACAATGGATATGTGCCCCCGCAAAAAAAAAAACCCTGAAAACACACTAGCATGTACAATTAATTGCTCATAAAGTTAAATATTAAGATGTAAGTCTTATATATACATACTTCTAAATGCTAAATGGATAAGAAACTCAAAGAAACCAAATATCTTTGGATCTTAATGGTCATCAGGCACACATGTAGTGCACATACATATATACATACAGACAAAACATATGTGTAAATAAAATAAATAAATCAATTTTTCAAAAAAAGAAATGCTTGGGCTGGACAGATGGCTCAGAGGTTAAGAGCACTGGGTGTTCTTCCAGAGGTCCTGAGTTCAATTCCCAGCAACCACATGATGACTCAATCATCTATAATGAGATCTGGTACCCTGTTCTGGCCTGCAAGTATACATGCAGACAGAACATTGTATATGTAATAAATAAATAAATCTTTAAAAAAAACACTTACTGAGCACTGCATAGCAGTAAAAGGCCACATGGAATCCTACATATATGAGACTATATAAGCATGTGTATGTTTATTACATACTTGTTCTTATATGATAGTGTATATAGCTAATTTGTAATTTCCTTTTTCTGATAATAAATATATTACTTATTTTAATTTAAATAATTTTATTTTAAAAACAAAATATGCTTATTCATCAACAATGATGCAATTTAGAATTATAACATATAGTAAAAACCCAAGTTTTCAAATTCCTGAAATGCTGCTCTTTGAGACTCATAGACGCATCAGATGGTTAAAACTATGTTTAAAATATCATAATTTTGAAGACTCTAAGAATACATGAGAATCCTGATTTATTATTCTTGAATCTTAAAGAGTAACATTAAATAATAATTTGAGGACTAGGAATATGCAGCAAGCATTGCTTTGTTAAAGATATTAAGGATGACTTCTACTTCCATCTGACACCCTTTTCTGGCTTCTGAGGACACACCCACATACTAGAAAAATGCCTTTGATAATAGAGAACATTATTATCTCTATTCTTCAGATGAGAAAACCAGGATACCTTTTCAGACAGCAAGTGGGAGAATCAGGATTAAAATCTGACAGATGGCTCTGGGGAAAGAAACCATACAATGTGACTCATTATCTTATATTTTAATTGAGCATCTATTTCCATTCCTGAAGCCATAAAATAACTACACAGTTGTCCACCTGCCATGATCTACACGCAGATCAATCTGTAGTTCTTTCTGGGTGTGTCATTTTAGTTCACTCTTTTTTCTTTTCTTAGTACTTCCCTGTATTGCTTGAATTTTAAAAAAAATAATGAAGATGCACTATTGTTATGCAAAAAAATAAAGTCATTATTCTCAAGACAAAACTAAATGCAGATCATTTTGCTTTTGAAGAAAAGATGAAATGTAAAATTCAGCTCTTGAGTCAAAGAGCATGAAGAGCCCCTTTCCTGTCACTCCTGAACTGTTTTGTATTTTTTTTTTCTCCCACTACTTGCACAGCTGTGGACTGTGATACATGGAAATTGTTTTCTAAAACTAAAACTGATTTAGAAGACAAAGTCTGCAGAATCCTCCCAACTGGGAAAATACTGGAACAATCAAAACTTATAACAAAGATTCTTTAGAACAATTTAATGAAAAATGTACTGACATTATCAGATCTCATCAAAGGTGTATATTAATGATGAAGTCATCCATAAAACATCATCCACATGCTCAGTCTTTATAACTTAAGCACTGACTTCTTTGAGCTATGCAACAGTGAAATACTCCAACTGCAGTAGTTGCTCCCTACCCACGGGTCTTCACTGGATGCTTGATCCCACAGATAGTGCTGAGTCTGAAATGCCATGCTTTCCCCCTACAGATAGATATGCAAATTGAATGCTTTTTATCTTAAGCACTTACTGATCACGGCCATAATATTTGTAGCTGGAGACGTGAGAGTAAAATTGGCATAATTGTCCTCTTTTTTTTTTTTTTTTTCCTTCCTAATTTCACAGACAGGAAATTTATTCTTCCCATAGATCTTTAGCAGTCTCAATGTCCACCCCCCCAAAACAAACACTTTTCTTTACTCAATTGAAAACATTCTTCTTTTCGTTAACATCACGACTTTTGTGTTTGGGTTATCATTCAGTAAAGAAAGGATTACTTGAACACAAGGACTGTTAAATCACAACAGAAGACCTGATAACAGAGGGGGCTACAAAGTGACTAACTATATATAAAAGAATATATAGAAGGACGATTAACAGCCTGGGAGGGACAGACTAAATTTCATCACTTACTCAAAAGTGATTTTTTTCTTTTTAAATTTTCATTATTTTGAACTTTTTTGTTTAATGTTTTTAGACTGTCTTGACTACTGGTAACTGCAACTCTGGAAAGCAAATCATTACTTGCCTCATCGTTACAACAAACAATCTGACAAAGCAGCTTAAAGAAGGACTAACCTTCACTCACAGTTCAAGGTCACAGTCCATCACTGCAGACCGAGGCAACTCACACATCCTCAGGCAGAAAGCTAGGAGCAACCGATGCTAGTGTTCATCTTCCTTTCTCATTTTTATTCAGTCCAGGACTCCAGCCCAGGGAATTCCTAACCTTGCCACTCACAGTTCAAGTGAGTGTTCCCACTTCCTTGAATGGTATGTAGATAATCCGTTACAGACTGTAACGGTGTGAATGAGAAATGACTGCGTCATCTCGGGCATTTGAGTTTTCAGTCCCCAGTTAATGACGCTTGGGAGGCTAAGGAGGTATGGCTTTGGAGGAGGTGATTTTGAGAATAAAAGATTTGTGCCGCTTATCGTTTGCTTTGTGCTTCCTGCTTGTGATTTGAAGATGTGAGCTCTCACCACCCTGCTCCCGCTGCCAGGCCTTCACTCAGCCATCATGGACTATTATCTCTCTGGAAAGGTCAGCCCAAATAAACTCTTTCTTCTGTAAGTTGCTTTGATTGTGGAGTTTTATCATAGCAAATGAAAATAACCAATACACAGACATACTCAAAGACTAATGTAATCTAGATACCCTTTCACAGGGATGGCTAAAAGCTTATCTCCTAAAGGGTTCTAAGCCCTGTTAACAATCAATATTAACCTTTACAGAGGATCACTATATTGGCTTATTTCTGAGAAGAGGATTGCATACATGCTCCTTATAATGTCAGGAATAGAAAATTGTTCTTGTTCCTTTACTAAATCTAGGACTTCTGAGTAAAAGGCAGACTAGAAGCCTCACCACTGAAACTCAATGAAAGAAAACAGTCAATACATTTTTATCCTTCAAGAGACAGGGTGTGTACATGAAGTACAAGCCAGGAGTGATTTCTGCGGGAAAGGAGAGCTAAGAATGAGAGTCCAGCTATAAACCCTCTCAAATTGGCACCATTTGACTGAATTAAGCTTTCTAGGGCACAACAGTAATAACTATAAGGGAAGTACTGTTCCTCGTATATGCTCTCCATGCCAGACTAGAATAGGCCACAATAGAAGACCAAGATCTTGGTGAACTACAAGAAAAGGGATTTACAACCTTCCCTTTCCAAATGCCACAGCAAGATGGAACACTGAAGCTGCAGAGATTAGTGGCCCTTCCCACCACTACAACAACACTTGGAGCCTGGTAGAACCAGAGGGATCTCAGACCTTCCCCTTTCAACTCTGAGCAGTTCTATAAACAGTTCATTCCATAAGTATGTCTCATAGTGGTGTTATATTTGTCTGCATATTTCTCAGCTACATCTTAGGGTTGCTGTATATGTTTCTCTACTAAATCTGCTACAAGGAACTCTTTCCTATGCCTCTCAACCATATCTCAAATAATCTGCTCTTATTTTTTAATTTAATTAATTAATTAATTTATTTATTTATTATGTATACAATGTTCTGTCTGAATGTATGCCTGCAGGCCAGAAGAGGGCACCAGATCTCATTACAGATGATTGTGAGCTACCATGTGGTTGCTAGGAATTGAACTCAGGACCTCTGGAAGAGCAGCCAGTGCTCTTAACCTCTGAGTCATCTTTCCAGCCCCTGCTCTTATTCTGATGCCTTTCCCTCTTCCTCTCATCTTTATCTCTCTTCCTGGTACCTTTTAATTATAATCTTCACAGCCTTTACAATCTCTAAGGTTTGTGTTTCCTAATGATATCCTAACTTTCCCCCCTTAGCTACTTAACTCACCTTGAGTTTATTACTTTTGATCTAGTATTTATTCCTATCCTCACACACTTCCTTCCTAGTCATAATCTTATTAACTAAAACTCCAATATATTTCATACTATTTGTGGTTGCTTATTTTCCATCAGTTTTTCTTTTTAAGTCAGAAGGGCCACTATTTTTTAACTAATTAGCATGGCATTTGTATAGTGGCAATATGAAGAAGCTATGGTAGTTCTCACAATTAACATTATACTCAGAAAATAATATAGGGTCTGCACCAGGCACCCTGAGCTCATGGACTAAGGAAATAATTTCTGAATTATGCACCTCAACTCTATAACATGCAAATATCATCTATAATCGCAAACACTTCAACTGAAAGACTATAACTGATAAGAAAAAAAATCCCAAGCAACAAAATTACCCAAGATGTGTAAACTTCAAAGCAGTAACATAAGAAATATGAAAAAGAAAGAAAACATAACTCCTCTAAACTTACTAATTAAATAATTAATCTAAAATATACTAATCCCATAGTAATAGCATCTAGTGAGAGAGTTAGATAAAATCCCAGATAGAGAACTCAGAAGCATGACTCTGAGTATGTTCAAAGAAATCAAAGGTAATAATGTCCCTTGCTAAGAACATAAACAGCCAAAAGAAATAAGGCAATGCAGGATATGAAAGAGAAATTCAACAAAGAGACAGAAATACTGAAGAAAAACCAATTTCAAATGATGGAAGTGAAAAAGATATCAGGCCAAATAAAGAGCATTCACTAACAGAAAGTCTCACCAATAAAATGAATCAAGGAGAGACAGAATATTTGAGCTTGAAGACCAGGTAAAGGAACATAAACAATCAAACAAAGACAAAGATAAAATAAAGGTACTAATGGGAATTCCATGATATATGTGACACACTGAAAACACCAAATTTCCTTATCAAGATAAAGGCATAGAAAAAGAAGAATCCCTTATGTTCTAATCCCCCATCCCCTACCCTCCATTACTCACCCCTCATGCCCAGTTTACTTATGGAAATATCATCTATTTCCCCTTCCCAGGGTGATTCATTTGTCTGTCTTTGGACCTTCCTTGTTAGCTAGCTTCTCTAGAGCTGTAGGTTGTAGTCTGGTTATCATTTGCTTTACATCTAGTATCCACTTATGAGTGAGTACATACCATGTTTGTCCTTCTGAGTCTGGGTTACCTCACTCAGGATGATACTTTCTAGTTCCATCCATTTGCCTGCAAATTTTATGATGTCATTGTTTTTCACTGCTGAGTAGTACTCTATTGCACATATGTACCCTGTCATCATAGAGCCTTTCTCCAGTAACTGATGGAAGTAGAAGCAGAGATCTACAGCCAGGCAATGGGTCGAGCTCCAGGAGTCCAGTAAAAGAGAGAGAAGAGGGACTCTGTGAGCAAGGGGCATCAAGATCATGATGGGGAAACCTACAGAGACAACCAAACCAAACTAGAGGGAACTCATGAAATTTAGATCAATAGCTGTGAAGCCTCCATGGGACTGGGCTAGGCCGTCTGCATAGCAAGACAGTTGTGTAGCATGATCTGCTTGGGAGGAGAGGGGGCTGACAGTAGGATCAGAGTCCGTCCCCAGTGCATGAGCAGGCCTTTTGGAGCCCACTTCTATAATGGGACACTTCACACATCCTTGGGGCAAGGGAGGGAGCTTGGACCTGCCTCTACTAAATGTACCTCCCCATGGGAGGCCTTACCTTCCTGTAGGAGGGAATGGGGGGTGGGTTGGGAGGGGAAGGCTGGGAGGACAGGAGGAGGGAAGAGGGGAATCTTTGATATGTAAAAATGAATAAAATATTTTTCTTAATAAAAAAAGAAAAAGAAGACTCTCATTCTAAAGGCAATGAAAGTATTTTTTAAAGAATCATAAAAATTTCTGGAGTTAAAAAAAGAAATGACACTCCAGATACAGAAGGCATTTAATAGATGAGAAGATAAAGGAGGTCTCATCATCATACTACAATTAAAACACTAAATGTATTCCAATGGCAAGAGAGAAACACCAAGTCACATATAAAGCAGGCCCTTCAGAATAACAGCAGTTCATTCAACTGAAACTTTAAAGCCAGAAGGGTTTGGAATGATGTATTTCAAGTTCTGAAAGACAACAACTCTCAACCAAGACTTCCATACTCAGCAAAGCTATTTATATAATTGAAGGAAAACTAAAAGTTTTCCAGAACCAAAACAGAAAAAGGAGTACATGACCACTAAACCAGTTCCACAGGAGATACCTGAAGGCATCCATTGGACTGAAGAGAAAAAATTCATCTTGAGGCCAAAGAAAGAACAAACCATGCCAGAATACACTGGTAGGAGAGGAGAAACAACAATACGGAATCAACAAAGTGAGAGGAATCAGCAAAACTCTTCAGTTTCTCTGAATATTAATGGTTTCAATTCCTCAGTAAGAAGACATAGATGAATAGATTAGATTAAAAATCAGGAACCATCTAGTTCTTGCCTCCAAGAAATGTACCTCATCAAGATGCAAAGATGCTGGGGGAGGGGGAGGGGGAGGGGGCGAGAGTGGGAGAACAGGGGAATCTGTGGCTATTATGTTGAACTAAATGATGTTGTAAAATAAATTTACTTAAAATAAAAAAAAAAAAAAAAGAAAGAAAGAAAGAGAAGAAACCATAAAAAAAGGAAGCTATTGAAGAGAGTTCGTAAAAATTGTGACAAAGATGCTGAAATGTATCTCTTCACAGTTGACTTCTGGCTGGGCGTGGGGAAGAACTCAGTTTTCTTTAAGGGGCTGGCTACTGCAAGTTTGACCATGCTCCAATGAGTGTATGGGCAACACAAATTAGACTTGGTGGGATTTTTTTTGGTGGTAGTGGGGGTGCAAGGATGGGAGAGTTGTCTTGGGAGGAATGGGAAGCCAGTGTGATCAGGGTGCATTGTATAAAATTCCCAAATAATTAATGAAAATATTATGGTGGGAAAATTTTTAAAAAGGGTTGGCCTAGTTGGCAAAGGTGTGTCACTAGAGATGGGATTAAGGCTTCAAAAGCCCACACCATTCCCAGTTAGCTTTCTCTGCCTCCTACTTTTGGATGAAGATGTAAGCACTCAGCCACTGCTCTGGCTCCAGGCCTGCCTGTCTGCTCCCATCCCCCCCACCGTGATGGCCATGGATTCACCTTCTGAAACTACAAATCCCAAATAAACTTTTCCTGTTTAAAAAAAAAAAAAAAAAAAAAAAAAAAAAAAGATGCAAAGATGCATAAAAGAGACAGCCATTACCTTACAGTGAAAGAATGCAACTAGATGTTTCAAGGAAGTGGGCAGAGGAAATAAGCAGGTGCCATTGTTCTAATATCTGACAAAGTCAACTTCAGGCCAAAACGGGTGGTAAGAGACAAGAAGACACTTCACACTGATGGAGTGAGCAATTCAGCAAGTGGATACTGCAGTTCCAAACAGGAATGCTGAGCACAGGGGCACCCAATTTCATAAAATAAATACTATTATATAAAAACCGTAGATTAACCTTAACATAATACCAGTGGGTGACTGCAATATCTTACTTTCTCCGATTTACAGTTCTTCCCAACCAAAAATAAACAGAAATATGCAAATTAATGATATCATAGATCAAATGTGCTTAACAGGATCTAAGGAATATTCCATCCAAAAGCTACAAATACACATTCTTCTCAGCAGGCCAGGAACTGTCTCTAAATTAGACTATATATTGCACTATAAAGCAAGTCTTAACAATACATGAAAATGAAATGATTCCATTTATCCCACCTGATTACAGTGGAAAAAATACAAATCAACAACAAAAGTAACCCTAGAGCATACACAGAATCATGGGAGATTAAACAACACACTACTGAATGATAAATGAGTCCTTGAAGGAATTTATAGATAAAAAATAAACCCTAGATTTAAATGAAAATGAATGCAGGTATATCAAAGTTTGGATTGGTATTGTGATCTCAAAGGTCAAGCTTTAGGTAAAATCATTGCTAGAAAACTGGAAGTAGGGGAAGATTGAAGAGTGGTAAGTGCCAGCCCCCAGCACACTGTTGTCAAGCCACCATTAGAGAGGTGAATTTGTGTCCTCAGAGGGCACTTGGCTTCTCTGACAACCTCGTTATCTGTTATAGTCTGCTATGTCAGGATGGGAACTGGTTGCTCTGCTTAGACTTTCAAGCTATATGCCGTTATTGAGCTTAAGCAATGATAAATATCTGGTTTTAGCTAAATAACAACTTTTTTTTTCAAGACAGGGTTTCTCTGTGTAGCTTTGGAGCCTGTTCTGGAACTTGCTCTATAGACCAGGCTGGCCTTGAACTCACAGAGATGCGCCTGGCTCTGCCTTCCAAGTGGTGGGATTAAAGGCGTGCACCGCCCAGGTAAATAACAACTTTTGATAGTGGTTTATTTTTTAAAATTCAGATGTCATATGTTTCTTAGGAAATAGCTAATATAAAATGTTAACTCAATGTTCACCTAAGCCACTCTTTAATATTGCTTTTCCCTCTTATTTTCTTAGTAAGGAACAGTGTTGTTTTAATATGAAATTTTATTTGAGATAAGTAGAAGATGTGACTTTAAATATTTAATAATATTTGAGAATATCTTCTCAATAATTCCATAGTAAAACATTAAATTTTGTAAATATTGTATTTTTCAAATGCTTTCATCTTTTTTTTTTTTTCCCACAAGAATTTGTCTCCTCCCATTAAACTGACTCAAGGCTATAATCACAGTTTACCAAAGGGCATTTCTGTCCATATTAAATCTGTATAAATTCCAGCCCAGGGTGTTTTATGCTATTTTGTGAACCATAAACTAGAACATTATTTTCACTGGAAGGCTAGATACTGAATGGATCATAATGCTTCAAGTTATCATGAGTTAAACTGTATTTTATCATAAAATCATATTCCTAACCAGGCTTAAATTTCATACCTGATGAACTATGTTGAAGATGGACAATGTTTATATTCCTGATTGTCAAAAGGTGTATATAGTTAACTATAGGTGCGAACTTGTCTAGAGTAAGGGATGCTTAGACAGCTGCTGGTAGTGTGTCTGGGAGAGGTTAACATATGAAGCAGTATGTAAAGAACTGTTACCCTCACCAACACCAGAGCCTGAGGGGCTGAAGGGGAGAGAGACAGAAAACACACAGGTTTGTTTCCTGGTTTAGATGGAACACCTGAATCCCTTTCCTCAGATACCACACTCCTGTTCTTCTAGTCTTTAGGCTTGTACAGGGACTGACCCTCTTGGGCCAGTGCTAAGGATCTGGAGCTCAGGCTGGGGCTCATAGCAGCTGGCTTTTCTGCTTTTCAAGTTTCTAACGACACTGCAGGCTGATTAGGTTCTCCACCACACAAGTGACATCTTCTGGGACTTTCTGGTTTGTCATAGAGGGTGAAGTAATTCCTATAATGAATCTGTCTGTTCTTATACCTGTCTTAATGGTACTATGTCTTTACCACGAATTTTCAAATTTGATAGTTTAAGTCATGCAACTCTGTTTTATTTGTGCTGTGATTTATAATATTTTTTCCATTAAAAATACAAAGTTTTGACATAGCATGCATGTGTGTACATGCATGAGTACTTTATCTTTTTGTAGAAATGAATAAAAAGAAACAATAAAAAAATTACCCCATCCTACTTCTATTGTCTAGAAGACTAAGAATTAGATACAAATGGTGAGTAGACACAAGTACTTTTTATTTCAGTACACAGCTTTATATTCGTTAGCTTTTGTTCACTAATGCAGCTGATAAAATATATGTGGAGAGTGAAGTTTCCAGTTCAACTTGCAGATATCACTGGTAACCTGTTCTTTCTGGGACCAAACTTCAATTGTTAGAATTCTTCCACAGAGATAACTACATGCACAAGTACCCAAAGAATTGTGAAGTTACTCATTAATGCCCTGTAGTGCCAGATCTTTACTGTTGTCAGAGTCACTTAACATAAACAGGGAAGAAAACAAAATCATTAGGAAAAAGACAAAACATGGTTTGCAACAGAAGTGTATCTACATGACTTATTTCTACATGTATACCATCACGTTACATTATACCTATGGATTGTCAAAATAAATTAATATGATTTTATCTAAGGCAATGGTTCTCAACCTGTAGGTTGAGACCCCTTTGGGTGTTGCATATCAGATGTCCTGCATCTCAGATATTTACATTAGGATTCATAACAGTAGCAAAATTATAGTTATGAAGTAGCAATGAAATAATTTTATGGTTAGGGTCACTACAACATGAAGACCTGTATTAAAGGGTTGCCATTAGGAAGGTTGAGAACCACTAATGATAAGGCAATGTTTAGTTTTCATATCATAGAAATTACAGAGATAACATAATATCTCCATGGGTTCTATGATTATATTCTTCCTATTTCTCACTCCAAAGTGCCACCCCTAAATACCATGCTAGGATGGTATCAGGAATCACACACTACAAACATAGTGCCCTCACAGAATATATATAGAACACAGGGAGCCCAAAATGTCACTCACAAAAACAGAGAACAGTTTCATTATCTAGATGCTGTCACTATTATTAAAATAGAATTACTATTATTGTTATTACTATTACTATTCTTTTTTTGAGACAAGGTCTCACTATTTAGTGTTGGCTGGTCTGGAACTCACTATAAAGACCAGGCTGACCTGGAACTCAGAGCCCTGAGATTAAAGGTATGCACTACCACACCCGTCCTGTCTTTATTATTAAAGCCAGGTGTCCCAGGAATTCAGGCAAACTATTGCTGAATCCTACAGCACTTGGTGGTTATCCTAGTACCTTAACTAGAGTTTAGAGACCGTCATTCATGAAAGATAAAACTAAACTAAACATTTGTACTGGTGAGAATCCTGAAGCCTAATCTGGCTTGGGAAAATGTTCCATCATCACGTGTTTCTGCAGTTGGGGGCTCTTATTCAGTAAAAAGTCCTTTACCACCTTTCTAGATCAACCATTTCCTTACCCATCTGAGTTTTAGAAAGGTGCATTATAAATTTAATTCTGAATTTGTATTTAACATAAATTAATTACTTTAAGGTCCAAAATTACAAATTGCTATGTGCACATGGAAAGTGAAGGCAGAACCTGGGGTGGGGAGGACACAAGGTGGGGCAGGGAAAGGGAGAAGCACAGAAAATAGGCTGGTGGAGAATCAACTAAAGCAAACTCTGTTTGAGTGCCTCAAGACACGTCAGACTTTGTACAAATACTTTTAAAATTAATAAAAGTCATCATCTAAACAAATTGTATTCAAATGGCCAATATCTGATTCTAAAAAGCAAAAGTATTTAATGGTTAGATTAATCATGTAGAGAGTTTTTAAAGTTTTTTTTTTTTTTTTAATGGGTAGGATGGTTTTCTTTTGTGTGTTTTCTTTTTGGAAAGAAGGTTATTAGATTAAACACTTGTTGTTAGGCAGCCATTGAAATAAATTTCCAGCAAACCCAAGCTCAGCAACTTTTGAGCTAAGTCAATGTCAGAGATAAGATTTAAAAACAGGAACAGCCAGGTGGTGGTAGCACATGCCTTTATTATCAGCACTTGGGAGACAGAAGCAGACAGATCTTTGTGAGTTCCAGGCCAACACGGTCTACAGAGTGAGTTCCAGGACAGCCAGGGCTACAAACACAGAAATCCTGTCTGGAAAAACCAAACCAAACAAACAAACAAAAAAACAAAACAAACAAACAAACAAACAAAAATACAGGAAAAGCCAATGAACAGGCTCTAGGGGCAGAGATCAAAAGAAAATTCCTATAGGTCCTCTCATTCCCTCCTCTCTCTTCCCCTCTCCTCCCCTTCCCTCCCCCTCCCCTCTCCTCCCTCATCCCTTTTTCTTCCCCCTTTTTGCCTCCCCCACCCACACCCCCACTCTGGCACAGAGTACCCTGGTGAGCACTGGGATCCAGCCCATTTGCAGTTCTCAGGAGCTGGTCCCTCTGCCACAATATAACTGAAAACAGGCAGAAGAGTGGACTGAGCATTATAAATGTTGTCAATCAACAATTGCTCTATCACTTTGTGGAGGAGCCCCAAAACAGCTTGACCACACAGCTGCCATGACAGACTTAGGGGCCTAGAAATAGCTTCTATGATAGACTTACTGGCAGGCAACACCCAGATCTAGGAAAAGCCTTAAGATGACACCATCCAGGGTTCCACCCAGGGATGGGGAAGTACCTGACATCCCAAACATTCCAACCATTAGATAAGGTGGCCAGATGTCCCTGAGTCTAGCACACACCTGTTTATGTTTTACAATTGTTAGCTAATCAGGGTCCTGGACCCTGGAAATCTTCTCACCCCAACCTCTGCTATGATAAAAATCCCACCCTGCCTGGGCTCAGGGCTCTCTGCTCTCACTGCTGCATTGAACAGACAGAGAGACAAAGCTCAGAGCTTGAAGAGAAGAAAGGCTCTTTGCTTTTACATGTGGGATTCAGTCTCCATGGTGGTCTTTTGGGGGTCCCCATGATCTGGGCATCACAACTTTAATATGACAGATTTTGCTTTTTTAGACAGCACTTTCATAAAATAAGGTTTTACTGATTGTTCTACTATATTTACAAATTAGTTCAGCTCTATTGTTCTCCAAGTACATGGAGTTTACATTATCTTACAAGTAATGGTTATTTTAAAGTGTCCTAGGCCATAACAGGAATGTTTAATTGCTTTATTTGGTATAAAACTCATAAAGAGTGAAAAACCTAAAATAAAGAGCAGACCATAGATACAAGGTAGGAAAGATATCAACATCACTATGTTTAATTGAAGAAATGGTGATAATGAATTCCATCAATGAAAGCCATGTGAGTTTGTTGCTAAGACATAATACTCAAAGTTGAGTTTGGTACAATATACTGAACTTTGTAGAAAAACCACTTCAGAATAAGTATTTGTCCATATAAGTGAGGGAAACTATTGCCAACACAAATGGATCAAAGGTACACTAAAATTATCTACTTTCTTTCTCAACTCCTTTTATGCAAAAGAAACTGTAAATCCAAATCAACTCTTTCTTCTACAAGTTATCTTGATCATCGTGTTTTATCACTACAATATAAAAGTGACTAATACACTGCTGAAAGCCAGAAAAATTCTTCTCAACAAAGAACGTGAATCACAATATAGCTTCGTAGGAGTGAGTCTTCAAGATTTCTTATGACTTTAGCACTATTATGAGAGACAAAGAAACAACTAAAAATGGGTCTTGTAAGTAGAGGAGTACAGCCTTTTGGCTCTTTTGCAAAGTGAGTTTTACCAGTGAGACTGTGGAAAGAGTATAGGGAGCAAGTACTGGGACTCTGAGCTTCATATGGCCCCATTTGTATAGGAAAGGATTGCCAGCAGTGGGGGTTCAGCCACATAGGTAAGTCTGAGCTGCTTCAGAGAGGATTTTAGTCAGTAACAGGCAGCCACATGAAACAGATCTCAGACAATGGCAAGTAGTGGAGAAATATCTTAGTATCTGTATGGGATTGGTTCCAGGAATCCCTGTGCTTGCCAAAATCCACAGATGTTCAAGTCTTTTCTATAAGATAGAATTTGTATATAGATTAAATCCATGCTCTTATATGCATCAAATGATCTTTATATACCACATAGTACATAATACCATGTAAATTTTATGCAAATGGTGTACTGTACTTTTTGGGAATATAGACAAGGATTCTTCAATACAGATATAAAGACTTTCCAAATGTTCTCAGTCTTCAAATTGTTGAGTCTATGAATGTGGACCCTGTGGATCAGGACAGACAGAAGAACAGAAGGCTGAGCAGACAAAAGTACAGAAGACTGAGCACCAAGATCAGAGCACAGACTCCAAAAAGCTCCAGATTATTTTGCCAAATGTCACTTTATGGAAAGTGAGTTCATTAAAAAGTCATTTTGCCTGTGACCTACAGCAGTAATCTGCCTGCAGGATATACCAGTATAATAATAGCACAGTGTTATGGGAGTAGCCAGCTACTTTTGATTGGATTTAAGGCCTACCCATGAGATAGAACCCGGACCTGACACTGCTAAAGGGACCAAGAACCTGAGACTAAATAGTGCATGGGCCTAGGGAAAACTTAGTACTATTATTCTGCTGAAGGAGCACAGCAATAAAATGACTCCTGATACTGCTATACCCATCTGTACTTAGTACCCACTGGCAAATAAGAAAATCAGTGTTCTCCAATGGGGTCTCATTGGATGTATCAGCTACACTCCAGGGCAGGCAGCATGCCCATGGGTAGGTAGTTGGCCAACACAAAATGAACTCCATGGGTTTTTTTTTTGTTGATTTTTCTTTTGTTTCATTTTGCTTTGTTTGGGCATTTTTTTTTTTTTTTTTGCCTTATTGGTCCTATGTTTTAATTTTCATTTTTGTAGGTTATTTCTGTTTCTTTTCCTTTTTTTGTTTTTCTTTTCTTTTTTGAAAAGGCGATAGGAAAGGAACATAAAATTGGGTGAGTAGGGAGTGGGGAGGAACTGGGGGAAAGAAAAAGAAAAAAAAAGTTAGTTTGGTAAAATGATCCAGGAAAATAAAAATCTGAGTACTGATGGATGGTCTTGAATGCATTCCATTAATGATCATATTTTTCTCTCTCTGTGTTAGTAATAATAATCTATTTATCAAATGCCAAAGTAAGGCCAGTTTATTTTCTTTTGAGTATGTTCTTAAGCTGAAGTTTCATAAAAAATATTTATGCTATTTCAATATACCCAGAAGGATATTTTCTTGATCACACTTAAGCAAAATATATCCTTGCATATAGTCTTAATTTCTAGCATGTCCAAGATAATTTAAAACATTTAAAAGTAATATTCCTTAAAATGAATTGATAGTGTATTTATTAAGTTCAGTAATTAACCTATTAAAATTGTTCCTTCAGGGAATTCATTTTGGATGAACTACTCTGTCTTTTATGTGGATAGAACAGAGGATTGAAATGGCAAATTCTGTACAGAATGGTTCTAATTTGGGTTGAGCTAGGGAAACTGTGGTAGTTTGAATAAAAATGCCCCCCCTTAGGCTCATAGGGAGTGGCACTATTAAGAGGTGTGGCTTTGTTGGAGTAGGTGTGTCATTAATGGAGAAAGTGTGTCACTGGAGGTGGACTTTGAGGTCTTAGCATCTCAAGCCAGCCCTATTGGCTCACTGTCTCTTCCTGCTGCCTGTGGATTCAGATGCAGAATGCTCAGGTACCACTCTAGCACCATTCCTGCCTGCTTGCTGCCATGTTTCCCACCATGATGATAGCAGGCTAAACCTCTGAACTGTAAGCCAGGCCCAGCTAAATATTGTCTTTTATAAGAGCTGCCATGGTCACGGTATCTCCTCACAGCAATAAAACCCTAAGGCAGCAACTCCTATGCTCCATATTTGGGGCCCACCTGTAGAAACGGGATCCTATAATGATTCTGGGTGATGGAAGATTGAGTCTGTGCCTACTCGTATTTATATCTGGCTAAAGCTCAAAAGACTATAAAAGCAGCTAGACTAGATTTTCAGAAGAGGAAATGAGACCAAGCTTGGGAGAACTGGGGGAGGCAGAAACTGAAAATAACATCGGGGCTGAGAAGTTGCACGGAGAAGAACATACCAAACCACCACAGACCACAGAGTAAGTAGTTTTTGCTTACAGCTCCCAAGGTCAGGTATCTGTTAGTACATAGATTCCTTTTGTAGAGAAGAATCAGTGTTTATTATTCTGGTTTGGGCTGAATCCTTCACAGTGACTATGGACCATAGTGCTCATCAGTGAAACAGCTTTAAACATGTTTTGACTTTACAGAGTTATGTGGGCTGTTAAAAACCCTTATCAATCATGTGTTCACTCTCTCCTGACAAAGTCCTGATTTTTGCTTTGTATGGGGTAGCTCACCAGTTTTCAGGATCTCATGTCACGCTGGTAGTACTACAGTCATGCCTTGATCCCTGAGGAGATGCTGTGTATGGTCTCAATGTTTGCCCTTTCTTATTTGCATGCTGAAATCCTAACCACTTGGATGATTGTGTTAGGAGATGAAAGATTTGAGGAGAGGCCTCAAATGAAGGGGATAACCAAAGAAACTGGATTGACCCTTCCACGATATATGGAAACAACGAGAAACAATTTGTCTGTATGCCAAAAGTAAGGATTCGTCAGATGCTGAATCTGAAGGTATCTAAGTTGGACTTCCCAGATTCTACAACTGAGAAATAAATTTACTTTATTTGTGGTATTTTGTTACAGCAACCCAGGCAGGCTGAGACAGGAGGAAAGGAAGCCACATAAGTGATGCTAGATAAGGCAACAGTCTTTAATCGTACCCAAGTGTCCTTGGGGAGCACTTTAAGTGTTGAAATTCTGGATGGTGGTGAGTACTGAGTACTGTGACTGAGAAAAGGCTGCAGGCGTGTCCTGAAATCCATTGGTGAGATTAAACTTCAAAGGTAAGGTTGTAAATAACTGTTACTAGTTAAGCAATGATAAAATCATTTCTCCACTGTATTGGACTCTTAAACTTTATAAATCACTTAGGAACACTTCAAATATAAGAATAATTATTTAAAACTAAAATCTATTTGCCTCATCAATAACTACCCCAGGTACACAGCTCTGAAACAGAAAGGAGCAATTTAAGTAATAAATACCAAATGTAGGAATTATATAGCTGCATTAAAGGTTAAAACATAGGCTTATTTAACCAGAGTGGAAAAATCTTTATTCATTAAAAAGATTCTTGAAGTAGGATCTGGAGAGTGTGTGATGCATGAATCAGAGATCAAACTATGTTAACATAGGAAAGACCTGGGATTAACCATTCCAAATTCCCTTTCTCTTCTCAAATATCCCAATTTTTGAATAAGAAAACAAAGGCAAAGAACCTGCCATATTATCACATATTTAATCTGACCCAGATCCAGATACAATCCAAATTCTTCAAGGCAACAGAGAAGCCATTTGAAGTTTCAGGGCTTCTGTGCCTTGGTGCAATGTCAACTGTGCCAGGTCACAGTTTAACTTAGTGTCTGTGGTTGTATTTGTGTGTTCAAAACAGTCACTCACTTTGTCTATTGAACAACTGTAGAAGAATTATCCATGTTTGTTCTGAGTAGCAGAGGATTATATGTGAATCACTGTTTCTCTTTTTCTGGTTCCCTTCTGGCAACTTCAATGGACATACTCTAAAAAGGTATATTCATAGACTGTGGCCTCTAAGAGGTGTTCTCTAATTTGTGAATGTGGTTGAGTGCATCTCTGTGTTTGAGAGATAGATCTTATTAGTGGTGTGAGTATCTTTACTAAAGGGTGCACTTGCTTAGCATGTATTTTGGTTCATGAGTTGTATCTTTATCAGTTAGTTCTTCGATATTCTTAGCTATTGTTATCACTTGCTAAAGAGAAATACAATATCCTGCTATATGCCAAAGACAGGGTTGGTGAATTTTGGGATTATTCTAAATGGTTATCATTCACAATTCCTGGAGCTTTTCTGAGATAAAATCTCTAAAGGGAATTTTCATACTTCTCATCCTTGTGAGCACTAAAAAGCTTAAAACTTGAAAGAGGAACTCAACTAGTGGCATAATACCCTTGGGTACAATGTCGTTGTATGATTTCATTACACCAATCATCACTGACTACTGTTGAGTCTGAGCAAAGCTATTTTCAGAGAACTAGTAGGGCGTGCACAATAGAAAGCTAAACTTAGAGTCAGACACTGAGTAGAATTTGACCACGCTCTCTTCAGGCTCTCCTCAAGTCTACACATAAACTCTGTTCCTAGGAGCTCATTAAGGGACAGGCATGAATTCCAAAATCTCTATTGCCTAACACAATAACACTGAAAAATTTCAGTAACTCAGGCTCTTCTAGTAGAGGGAAAGGGGATAACCAACGGCTCACAGAAATGTTAATTGTCTGTGTACAAATGCTTATATTCTTAATAACAAAGACCTAAGTGTTTGAAAAATCATAATTTTAGTTGTTTCCTCTTCTTGCTGTAGGACATAAGTGTTCTTTCAGTCTTTTTCAGTTTCGGGAACTGGGGGACAAGAACAGGTCAAACATGTAACAGTGAATCAGAAGGGGAAAAATCCAGCTTTAAAGTGCTCAAGGCTGAGTCCAAAGACTCCAAATTACAACACTCACAATGGCAAACAGAGGTATCACTTAAGAAGATCCAAGCTAAGATCAGTCTGACAACCTGCTGCAGATACACAAAGACTCAGGTCCAAACTCAAGGGCACACTATCAGGAAGTAAGTGCTGGTATTCCATAGCGTAATTCCATTATCCTCACACAATTTTTTTAAAATATTTATTTTAAAAGAGATCTGAATTCCAAGCCAACCCTCCATTCATCTCCCTATTGCACAGGATATCTTTTGTAGTGTAAACCAGTTCCCATAGACAACATGCATCTGACCTCAGGAGAGACCCCTCCTCTCTCTGGTTCCTTTAGGACATGCCTTGGAAAGCCTGTTCATTGCACATAAATAAATTGTATCTATGAAAGATATGCAAGATCTTCTAAAGAATTTGAGTCAGTGAGCTTAAATTACCCCCCCCACACACACACTAACCATCACTATATCGGGGTGTCTTATTAAACTTCAAAAAAAGCAGGCCATTTCCTACCTCATATGAATGTGAGAAAGAATGAGACACATCTAAAGAACCAGAGTTTCTTAGAATATGCCACCAGTATAGCAAAGCTTGCTTCAGGCACTTTTCAGAGTATTGATAAATCTACCTTGAGAAGAAAGAATTGAAACAAAACTGGGAATTCTTTTTCTCTACCTGTGATACAAATGGATGAGCTATTATTATATTTAATATGCTTTGAGAACAGATGTGACTAAATTAAATCCCCTGGGGATATATGCAAAAGTGGTAAAAGCTTCAGAAGGGAGCTGAGAAGTGATTATCACAGACAGTTGGAGCAGTGCTCGCCTTGAAGAAGGAAAGCAATGATGTGAGGCTTACCTTACTGGACAGTGTTAGTCCCCACTCATGGTTTCCCACCCCTTAAACATGTAAGCACTAACAGGACTCAGTAAGAAATGGATGCCAATGACGAAGATGGGGAACTTCAATGTCTAGCGATAGGTAAAGTGTTTGCACAAAATACCAATAAAAAATAGATGCTTTGAACAATGCTATAGACCAAACAGGCCTGATAGAACTATTCACAGCACTCCCTCAACAACAGAATATACATTCCTCTCAAGCACACATAGGATGTTCTTTAGTATAAATCACACTTTAAATGAAAAAACAAGTCTTAAATTCAAGGAGACTGAAGTCAAACCAAATGGCATTTTAAAACACAGTGGAATAAAACTAGAAATGAGTAACAGAAGAAAGGTTGGAAAACTCACATAATGTGGCAATTAAACATACTTTCAAGCAACTAATGAGTCAGAAATGAAATCCAGAACAAAACCACAAGATACCTTGAAACAAATGAAAATACAAATCATCATATTACCCAACTTATTGACTACAGCAAAGCAATATTAAAATAAACGTTTGTGCTCTGAAATAGCACAGCTGTATGCCTCAAGTTACTGAAAAAAAAAAAGAGAATGAAGCAAGCCCAAAAGTCAAAAAGGAAAAAAATAATAAATATTAGTTATGGATGAAATAGAGAATAGAAAACTAGAAAAAAAATAAAAAAAACTGATTGATTATCTATCTATCTATCTATCTGTCTATTTATTTATTTATTACTGTCTTCTGGGGAATGGGCATGGCATTCAAGAGCTCTACCATTGAGTTACACTCCTAGCTCCCTGAGAGTTTAGTGTTTGAATGTACAAAGAGGGGTGAGAGAGAGAAAAAGAGAGAGAGACAGAGAGAGGGGAATAGAGAAAACATTAGGTAGACTAAGAGTAAAGAAAGGAGAATAAAAACGTATGGTAAGGAACTACAATAAACATTTTATACCATTAAATTAGAAGGCACAGAAGAAAGGAGTAAAATTCCAGAAGGAAGCATCCTACCATGATGGAATTATGAAAAATACAGAATCTGAACAAAGTCATAATTAATGGAGACTGAATTAGTAATCAAAGTAATCTATCAAAGAAAGCCCAGATGCATGCAAAGAACTAAAGCAGCCTTCTCAATCTTTTCTAAAACATTGAAGAGGATGAAATGTTTTTATGAAGCCAGCATTATTGTGCCAATAAAGCCAGACCAAGACACCACAAGAAAAGAGAACTATAAGCCAATTTTCTAATAAAAACAGATTTTAAAAAATGCAGGCTGTGTGTGATGGTTCATTTTAATTTTTAACTTGATACAACGTAGGAAACACAACCTGGGAAGAAAGTCTCAATAAGGAATTGTTTAGATCAAGTTGTCTTGTGGGAATGTCTGTGGGAGTTTCTTGATTGCCTTAAATGATGTGAGAAGACCCAGTCTGAAGGTGTGTGGCATCATTGCTTGGTTTTGGGCTCTGGACTGTATAAGAGAAGAAAGAGTGAGCCGAGTACCAATGTGCATGCATGCATTTCTCATTGCCCTTAACTGTGATGTGAATAGCTGCTTCGGGTACTTGCCAGACATTAGCCAAGAACTGTGAGCTAACCCCCACCCCCATTCTTTCCTTAAGTTGTTCTTTGTTAGGGTGTTTTATTATAGGAGCAAAAATGAACCAAGTACTGGGCGTGGTGGCTCATGCACTTGGGGCAGTAGTGAGAGCACTGTCGTGAGTTTGAGGTCATTGGGGTCTACAGTGTGAGTCCTAAAACAAACAAACAAACAAACAAACAAACAACTGGAAAAATAAAAAAACTACAGCTCACTAAACAGACAACACATGATGACCAAGTGTGAGTTAGTACTGGGAATCAAGCACTGCTCAATACAAAAATCAAGTGAGGTACTATATCACACATTAACTAAATGAAGGATAAACATAACAACATCATTTTGACTGATAGAGAAAATTACAAAAGCTCTTTTGTAATAAGAACTCTTAACAAACTAGGAAAGGCAAATGAAAGAGCTCATTGCTTACACTGCATTTAATGAAACACATTTTTTTCAAAGATCTTCCTCTTTGGTCATCAATGAGGCCAGGGTGCCTACTCCTACTGTTGGAGATAGAAGTAGGAATTCCTGGCCAGAATAACTAGACAAGAAATGGAAATAAAATAAGGAAGTAAACTTGCTTCTGTTCTTATATGTAGTGAAGAACTGTGACTGTGTTGCAAGGAACTGTGCTGTACTGCAAGATGCAAAGTCAATATACAAAAAAAAAGTTATGTTTCTGAACACTAACAATGAACTATCTGAAAAGAAATTCATAAAAAGTCCATTTACCAGAGCATCAAAAAATAAAATACTTGTGAATAAATATAATTAAGGATGTTAAACTGAACACTATGCTAAACCCTACAAAACACTGATGAAAGTAATTAAAGAATATCCAAACATATGGGAATATATCCCATTTTCATGGATTGGAAGAAATAAAATTGTTGAAATGTCAGTATAAAGCAATGTGCTGTCTCAATATGATCTTTTTCAAAAGCTTAAGGATAGCTTTTTCCAGTTATAGGAAAACCACTTCTTAGATTCATATGGAATAACAAAGGACATTGAACAGCAAAGTTAGAAGCATCACACCTTCCTGATTTCAAAATATGACTTAATAGTATTGTAATATGATCTGCTGGGTACTGGGGTTAAGAAAAGCATGTAGTTCAAGGAGCAGGAACCAAGGAGTAAACTCATCCATGATCAATGAAAAGAGCACAGGAGAAAAGCCAATCATTTCTGGATATGTGTGTATCCAGACTTAGCAAAATCACCTGGGAAGTATGTCCAAAGCATTACTTTGGATATTACCTTATTTTCTATGACTTTTTCAGACTGTAAATGAACAAGGGTAACATAGAGAATGCTGGCATTATTACATATAAAACACACTCCCTGTTAGTACTTCATGCAGACTGAAGCCTCCTAGGTTTGGGTCGTATTAATCTTCAGATGGATGTACACATTTTAAAATTTGAATTCTTGGTGTTTCTTATGGTTTTTCTTTATGATCACCAACTGTTGGCTATTGCAAAAGAGACTAAAACATGTTTGTTTGTAAGCCTTTTAAATGAGCTTAAAAATAGAGAAGCTGTTCAGCAAATATCAAACAAAACTTGTGATGAAGAACACATTCTGTATCTTCACTATTGAGAGAGGTAGCCCCCAGACTCACTTGGCTATAAATATCTAAAATGTTGCTGGCAATACTATAAGACTCATTGTAAGTGTTATTTAATTTTGTTAAACTTTACATTTGAAAAGCTCCATGTATTTAGTGACTGTATTATTAGATATAGTTATAGAAGCCCGGGTTCCAGAAAACTGAAATGAAATGTCTAATTTAAATGAATACCTATAAATTACTCTGGACTATAACAGGAAGAAAGTTCTACACAGTACTTGACTCAAACCCAAATTCAAATGTTTTGAGCAACTGTATCACACAAATACGCAAGTGCTGACTGACATTCCCAATGGGGAAGCGGCAGGAAGCCTGATGATAACTGTCTTCCAATTTGCAGTCCAATGTAGTGGTGCTGTCTCATACTTATCGTCCAAGTGAATTTCTCTGTTCTGGTTTAGTAAAGGTGGTAATTCGTTTCTTACAGAATACAGAGCTGAAAGACATTATCTTAGAAAAGAAAGTTTATGGTCAATGTAGATTGAAAACTGTGAGAAGAACTTGGAATGTTGTAGAAGGAAATGTGAGTTCTGGGACTCTAACCATCTAGGAAGCCAAAACACCTTAGAAATGAAAAACTGACCTTAAGAATATGATGAGTGACAGCTCTAAGAATCGATATGCTTAGTGTTACATGGATATTACTGTTCTTAGTCTATGAAGCAGGTAACAGACACTAAGAGAGAAAATCGAACAGCTAATTGATTGTCAAACAAGAATCAGAGTGTGAGATATGACAAGAAAAGCTGATACTCAGAGAAGGCTGATGTTATGGCTCTTGGGGCCAGAAACTAAATTATTACTGCATGCATTTTATGCTGGATCTTTTTAAAGAATGGAGTATCCAAGTAGTATGCTTCAAGCTCACTCTTTCTTATTTATGAAAATTTTAGGATTCTCATGAGCTAGTTATTTAAAATTAAATATAACCTCATAATCATATAACCTTAAAATTATATAACCTCATTAACTCTTATATATATATATATATATACATTTTACATTTATTTAATGTGTGTGCATGTTGTTTGAGTGTATAGGTATGTAGGCACATAAATGGAAGTCAGAGGACAACTTGAAGGAATTGGTTATTTTTTTCTACTGTGTGTGTTCTTGAGTTTGAACTCAGATCAGCTGACTTAGCAGGAAGCATTTTTACCCACCAATGCATTTTGCCAGACCTATATTTTGTATCTGTCATCTTAAGATATTTATCCTATTGTGTCTCCATGTTAGGATATATGTTGATACATATCTCTCAACCTACTACTCAGTAACTTCTCACTGGGACTGTGAAACTAACTAGAGTTACAGTATTTATGCCAAGAAATTCTGGAAACAGTGTAAATCAGAGCCCATTTACTGTTTTATTGACTCTCTAGACTTTAGAAAGTAATGTAAAAGTGTTATTAATATATGTCAAGTGAAAAGTATGCTCTGTGGATAGCCATTATATCATGAACAACATGGAAAATTGAGTTTTCAAAAGCTATTATTTGATTCAATAAGAAAATTATATCATTGAAAAATGAGTTTCACATGTGTCTTTGTTGATTAATTTTCATTTTGCTCACTGGTAACTGAAAACATTAACAAGAACTCAGATTGTAAATTGCAATTGTATTGCCTGTGCATGACATTTTGGTAAGAATTAATCCAAGTATTCATGGAAATCAAGTGTTAATATGGAGTTTACAATAAAGAGTGATATCTACTTTAATACTAGTTGTAGGTAATATACCTTTCATATATGAACATATATATTTTATCACAGATCTGATTGCCAACACTTTGCATTGATGATCATAGTTCAATTTATTTATCTTTTTAGGCCAAAGGTATCATCACTCACTAATTAGATAAAGGATAAGATTAGGTAGTGCATATGAAATGTTTATGTACTATTAAACATTAAACAATTAACAAATTGATTAAGAAACTGTTTTTCTTCTTATCCATGTTGTCTTCCATGTTTTAATAGGAAAGAATCTTAATTCTTAAAAAGACTCATTGGAGAAAAAAAGTTGCTTTATAGAGCCAATAAAGTTATGTGTAATTTATCTACCTGATATTTCCTTGCTTACATTAAACGATCTTTTTCTTAAACTGCCAGATAGATTATACAGAATCATTGACTCTGTCTCAGTTTGAATTGTACAGATATGATCTCCTAGTACATAAGGCTAAGGACAGGAAGAAGCTTCAATACTGCTTAAAAACAAAGAAGCATCAACAACTCTGTAATGCCATGGGGAGGTGAGGTAGACAGAATAATTATTAGGATTGAAATCTGGCTCAAAGTCCAAGGACCAACTCTTCCAATATTTACCCCTGGCTCATAAATTATCCAGATATTGTGATTCATTTCATCAATGTGGAAAATAACTCAGAGGAAGCAATAGTATCTGTTCACGGACCATCATAATTATCACTGCTGGGTTGACTTAGTGGAGCTAAGGGAGATCAGATGAAGTCAACGTCACTTAGTTTTCACCATTTGATCAGATTAAAATATGGAACATCTTAAACTAGTCACAGAGCTCAATGTGACTGAAATAAAAATAAGCAGCAAAGGAAGGGGTATAGCTAAAATTAGTTTTCTTTTTCAGTATTTTACAATGTTGGTTTATAAAATATGGACTAGTGATATTCAACTTGGGCATCTCATTGGAAGTAATTATTTATATATTTAAAAAAAGCATCAAATGTTAGAGCTGATGTGCCAAGAGTAGCAATTGTTTAATTTGAAGTGGCCCTGGAGTTTATCTTATTTTTATATTATCTTGTTCAATTTTATTTCCTGGATGTGGATAAGAGCCACTAGCTGGACAGTAAGATTATTTTAGTTTAGCAAGAACTTCAGAGATCAGACTTGTAAAATGCAAGTCGGAGAGCCAAAGGCATAAATTGAATTTCTCATCAAAGACTTGGGGTATAGTGATTTCTTTGCCACTTTTATAAAAAGGAAATTAATAAATAACACTAATTTGCATGTACTAGTTGAGCTTAAAAACATTAAAAAGCAAAGGAACTTTTCTGTAAAATTAATATTTGAAGATAAAATTACCAGGCAGAACTTATCCTTTCTCAAAAACATTTAAAAATTATCTATCACCATTTGGTGAAATGAATAGCAGCTTCATCCTTAGACTATACCTGAATCTCTTTTCTGATCATCCTTGATCTTTTCTTGAAACTAAAGTTCTTCTGGAACTGTCATCCCTATATTAAATCAAAACCCAGAGTTCATAGTGCTTCTTGGCTATGGGCAGCTTTCCACTGCCACATAGACTAATGATTCACTTATTTGCTAAGCCTGTTAGAAACATTTGAAGGAATGATGTGAGTTATTATTGAAGTCCTATTATTGAGAAATCATTGATAGTGTATTTGACACCCTGAGGGTTTTTTTTTTTTAAAGCAAACAGCAGAGAAGCAACTTAGTTGTTAACATCTAAGTCACTTCTATATTTGAGCATAAAATGCAGTTGCTTTGACTATCATTTATTCATTCACTCAACAGAACTTTCACCTTTGATATCCATACACATACTTAAGGTTTACCTCCTGATTCTTCTATATGTATAATTTATGTATTGATAATTGTCTATATTTAAAATAAATTATATCTCAGTAACACATCCTTATAGTAGTCCCATGAGTTTAACAAATGTTAGAATAGTTGTTGTTTCCTCAGTTGATGTTTTGTTATACACTGTGGTTGACCAAGGCACAACTTGAGGTGGCCTTTAAGTATCCTCTTCAATATGCTTCCCTGATGCTCTCAGAGACACTTCAATGAACATGCTCTCCAGTGGACACCAGTGAGCCTTTAATACAAACTACTATAAGGTAATTCAATTTGGCATCTCTTCTGCAAAACTGTCTTTTTGATCTCTATGTATAAATTCTGTAGCTATTCTTGAGGGCACATTACTATACTCTGTTGAAATAAGGACATTATTTCCACATGATTTCTGCTTCCTTGTTTACTTCAATGAATCAATAGCTACAAAGCTGCTTTCCTAAGGTCATAGTATTAACTCATATGTAAATGGTAAGTAGTTTTACAGGCAGTCTTGAAGTACTCAGAGAAACTGAACTCATTAGCAATTTGAGGAAACAGGCGTAGGATGCCTGTCTTCTTTCCATTGTTCTAACATTTGGAGATGAAGGAATTGTACAAAATGGTTAAGCTTTGGAGGCTGAAATCTTCAAGAATTTGTTCTTACTAAGTATTACTTATCATTGAGGTTCAAATTCAATAGTTTATATTCTTGGAAGTCTTTTCTAAGTTTCCTATCAGACTGTACCATATACCTATAAAAAATCCATGTCTTTAAATTTCTCTTTTGTGTTATAAATTAACTCCATGAGGGCAGAGAAAATGTCCATTTTATCAATTGTTCTACAACTAGCACCAAGCACACTGCCCAATAGTGTACATTTGGTGAATACCTGATTAGTACAAGAGTGACTGAAATAATAATAAACATGGTGGGTCTGCTATGCACTGTATATTGCATTATTTGATCTGTGTTGGGTTATATAACTTAATCAAATCATTATATAATTTATATTTCTCTCTCTCTATATATATATGTATGTATATATATAATCAATGAAAATTCAGGAATACAGAGAAGAGGAGCCAAGACAGAACTCAAATTTGCTTGCTTCTAAAGCCAATGCTCTACCTGAAATGTCCCATTACACTGGTCACTACTAAAGTGAAAATGCAGAATAACCACTGATTTTGAAGATACGTTTGTTATGATTTGGATACAAGATATTCTCTGGAAGGCTTATGTGTTGTAGGCTTAATCCTTGGCTTGTGTTGTTTGTAAATTCAACCACTAAATGGTAACTGGATAATGAGGGCTCTGACATTATCAATGACATTTTATTATTAATGAGCTTCGTAATTTATTGGCATTCTACTAGGTGTTGGCAGAAATTAGAAGATAGAGTGGTTAGAGAACGTATGTCTTTGCCTTTCTTTCTTCTGCCAATCTGCTTCCTGATTGCCATAAGTTAGTAACTTAATCACCATTTCCTGTTACATTGATGTCTGTCTCAATACCTCAATCCCACAGCAATGGTGGCAGCTGATCATAGATTGAAACTTCTAAAAGCATGACCCAAAATCTTTCCTTCTTTAAGTCAGTTTCTCTTAGAAAATTTGTCACAGTGATGAGTAGCTAAGTTTCCATAATAAACCAATCTACTTTGTTTAATGTTTATTCCCAAATAAATGGACACTGGTAAGACATATATATTAGGCACATTGAAATAATGTAGCTGCTCTGTTTCATAGGATCATGATAACTTTGTTTCCATTTTGATTTCACCACAAAGTTGCATGATCTATGCCAGGAAAGAACTGGTTCAAATATTATTTTTTTCAAAATGATAAAATGTCCAATATTATTCTCTAAAATTCTCTTTTTTATTTTATATAACTGCATAAAATTCTTGGGTTTTATTGCGAAGTATAGTAATTGTTTGTTGGTGACATTGCTTTTCTGGGTGTTTAGATAGGTTTCTGGCTTAGCATATTGCCACTCAATGGAGTGTAGATCTCTAGGTCAAGTTTACAATGTCGGGAGGATGATTCTTGAACAGAGATCTGGTTCTGAATACAGAAGAATCTGTTTGCCCAGAGGCAAGGCAGCACTCACAAATGATTCTGCTTGAAGGCATATTCAGCTAAAGCAGATCATCTGGTATAGTTTCGCCTTTCTTGCAGTTTTGTCTATCATGAGAGCGAAGGAGACAAAAAGAACAGTTTATCACCTGACCAGTGAGTGTGGTGGTATTCTAATTGTACTGAAATGTGATTTTGATTATATGTTAATAAATAAAGTTGCCCGGGGGTCAGAGCTATTAGAGCCATAGACAGAGTGTGGCGGTGGTGGCACATGCCTTTAATCCCATAGATCTCTGTGTGTTCAGGGATACAGCCAGCATTGGAGACATATGCCTTTAAGACCTGGGAGGCTGTACATACAGACAGTGACGAGGCAGTCACATGTTTGGGTTTACAACCAATGGGAAGGCAGAATGACTATGAAACGACTTACACGCAGGGAAATAGCTCTTTCTTTCGGGAAGCTGGAACCACGGCAGGAGGAAGGGTGAGATTTTAGCTCTGAGCTCTGACCTCTTGGCTTTCTCTTTTACATTGGTTCTGTGTTTCTTATTTAATAAGACAGTTGGTTACATCTACAAGTGAGGAGGAGGAGGCAGGCAAAGTTGAAATGGTTGGACACCTAAGGAAGAAAGTGAGTACTTATTTCTAGGCTGCACAATCTCTGGATTGCGATGTTGGCCACAGGAAATAAGGTACCTCTAACCTTTCAAAAGGCAAGTTTGGGAAAAGAAAGAACAGATCCCTTCCTTTGTGTTCAAGATTGTGATTCTGGTATAATCATAGTGATCCAGTTATATAGTGAAAGAATATGTGTTTTAAAATTTCTGGTAGATCAGTTCAGGCTTAAGGAGGACCTAAGTGAAGACAGTAAGATTGTTTTCAGGAAAACTAAGTGAGAGAAAGCATAGCTTGGAAAGCTACCAAGGCAATAAGAAAAACAAAGGGTCATTGGAGCAGATGTTCACATTAGAAGGTCACAGAAGGAAACAGGTCCACTATTGACATTAGTCTCATTGAGTCTAGGAATGGCATGGAAAAAGATGGTATTTTCAGCTACTGGTTGCTTCTTTATTCTTGGGGGAATTTTTTTAAATGTCAAGAACGTATTTATGAAAATAAACGTGTTCAAATTCACACAAGAAGTCATAAAGGAGAGCATTGCTAGTGTGAGAGATCCCAACATCTCTTAGATGGTCACATTCAGATGTGAAAAGCTGCTAACAGAGTTGTAGATACCCTTAAGGGAAGTAGGAAAGAGGCTGCATATTCAAAATGTAGAAATGTTTTGCATGGAAAGAAGGGAACATTGCAAATGAGGCAAGTGATACAATTTTTGGAATGGTTCCAAGCTCCACAGATAAAAAGAATTTGAAAGACAAGAGTATAGAGCTTTAGGAGGAGGGCACAGTGTGAGCTCATGACAGCTGTGTCTTAGAGGACACTTCCTCAAGGTTGCTGGCTCAATTTTCCCATCTCCTGAGTCTGCAGTGTCTTATCTTCATTCTCCACACTCTTTTTCTCACTCAGATGCAGCTATTTGCATGCAAGTCTACTGCCCACACTCATCATGCAGTGTGGGCAACTGGAAGGCAGGGGGCTTGCAACTTCATATACACAGTTGTACTTTGGTTCCAGGGCATCTAACATCTGCTCTTGCCTCCACAGGCGCACTTGCACGCGCGCGCACGCACACACACACACACACACACACACACACGAGAATGAAAGAGAGAGGAAGAGAGAGAGAGAGAGAAAGAGAGAGAGAGAATAAAATCTTTAAAATATTGTGAAATTTAACACACAAGCAGGGGATAATTAAGCATAAACATGCATTCTGTGAGAGCATAGTCACTCCTTAAGATGAAAGAGGGGATATTGTCAACATCTCTGAGAATCGCAGGTGTGCTTTCTGGATCACAGACCATTCCTACAAGCAAATGTTTCACAGAGTTCTTTGATAATCACCTCCAGCTTTCCATCACACTTTCATCACTTTCCCGTGTATCCTCAAGCCATTTAATTTATTGTGTCTGCTTTCCAGCGTCGCTAAATATCACAGAGTTCATGTTCATTATGTGTGTGTGTGTTTAAGTTATTTCATTTCATTTGTGTAGCTTTAAGTTTCATTGTTTTTTGAATCAGGACTAGAAGCAGAATTTGAAGAGCTGGAAGCTTATACAAGTTGTATTCTTTGGGAAAAAGAATACAGACATGACCTCCATTAATTTTATAAAACCATATGTCATGTGAATATATTTTGAGGATCCTGTGCATCCCTAAAGAGATCAAAACAAGCACATAGCCTGAAGTCCAAGTTGACCTGGGTTCACGGGAAATACACTTCTATATGCAGTTCTTGCACTCAAAACTTCAGTTCATTTGTTCTTATGTGTGTTTCAAGTGCTAGTGCTGTTAAAACAAAGCTGCCAGAAACACACACTTGTTCTAGGGTAACACAGTTTAACAGAAATACAGCAATAGAAATGCCTTGCAATTGAGTTTTTCAACATTGTACCAGCAGCCATATTTGAATAGTGAGCACTGAGCTGCAGCTAGTGTAACTGAGGAAATAGATATAAAATTTAAAAAATAAATAATTTCATATTTTAAAACCCACATTTGATTAGTAGCTACAGGAAACAGTAAAATTCTAAGCTATATAGGAAAGAGCAGCCACTGAAGTATGAGATATAGGTTTAACTCATTTTTGGAGATATCATCAACCTCTTTTTCAAAGGAGTTCAAGAATCTCTCAGCAAGAGTTCAATTTTTTTAAGATTCATTTTTGTAACTTTAAATTAGTATATGTGTATGTTTATCTGTGTGGGTATGTACATACGTGAGTGCAGGTGCTCGTGGAGGCCAGAAGAGGGTGTCATATCCCTTGAAATTGCAGGCAGTTGTAAACTACCTGATGTGGATGTTGAGAACTGAACCCTGGTCCTCTGAAAGAGTAACCGGTGCTCCTAACCATTGAGCCATCTATCCAGCCCCACCAGTAGTTGATAAGAGTCTTTACTTTTCCACATTCTCATCATACTGTTTAATTTTGACCACTCTGTGGGGCTGCATGATAATAAACAGGTTTTAAAAAACCTTGGAATGATGGTTCAATGGGTAAGAGAGCTTTCCCTGTAAGCATGAGGACCTGAGTTTGAATCTGTAAAACTCAAATAAAAACCCAGGCATGGCTATGCATACTGTAATCCTACACTAGGGAGCAGACATAGATGGATTTCAGGAGTTTACTAGTCAGCTGACCTAGGTAAAAAGTGATCTTCTAGTTCTGAGACGCTGTCCAAGGAAATAATGCAAAGAACAATAAAGGAAGACCCCTGATGTCTTGCTCAGGCCTCTATATGCATAGTCTCAAGCACTAGGCAGGAATAACTACACACTCACATACATGTACCATATACACTGTATACCATGATTAAATGCTTTAAAAATTTATAATATACATCATGGACAGAAGACTGTTATCTCTAGTGTCTCCAGGACTGTTATCTATCTCTTAAAATGGAAAAATAAGCTGGTGATAGTGGTGCACACCTTTAATCCCAACACTCAGGAGGCAGAGGCAAGCAGATCTCTGTGAGTCTGAGGCCAGGCTGGTCTACAGAGTGAGTTTCAGGACAGCCAGAGTTAAACAAAGAAACTCTGTCTTGAAAGAAAAAAAAAATAATTGAAAAATAAAGGACTAAAACTAAATAAAAATTAAAATTTAAAAACAGCACTCAAATATATGAAAACTATTCAAATTTATTTAGGGCTTGATAAATGGAATTTGGACAAGCTGGTCTTATCATTTCTCTGTTATACTGATAGACGGTTAAAAGTGTGACACTAGATTTTCTTAGCAGGTTGGTGAGAAGTGTACCTCCTTACATAAGTTGTTGGTACTGAGAATGTCAACTTTTATGATACTTACAGAGGGCAACTTGGCAGTTCCTAACAAAACTGCAATTACTCTTTGACCCTGAAATCTTAATTTTAGGAACTTATCCTGAAGACTTTTTTTCAACAAGAACACACACACACACACACACACACACACACACACACACACACGTTTTCACTGTAGTATTGCCTTTAGGTTGTAATTTGCTTAAATTTCCAGGTAACAGTTCATCACTAAGGGAAGTCTGGGCAGGAACTCAAGTAAGGCAGGAACTTGGCGTGAGATTCTGACTGGCTGTTACTGGCTTGCTCCTCGTGGGTTTTATCAGCCTGCTTTCTTATAGTACCCAGGACTATTTGTCTAAGAGTGGCACCATGCCCTATGGGATAGGCCCTCCTGCACCAAACAGTAATCAAGATGACATCCCACAGACTTGCCTACAAGACAATCTTATGGAGGCATTATCTCAACGGTGGCTCCCCTTCTCATTAACTCTAGCTTGTGTCAAACTGACACAAAATTAGCCAAGACAATATTTTATTGTAATAAAATATAATTTAAATAATTGTAATAAAAAGCAAGCACAAGTTTTTCCTGGTCCACTCAACTGGCCCTCCCCTCCTATTCAACATATCTCAGCCTCCAGCTCTAGCAGAGATACTCTTCTGGACCAGAGGACATGCCTCTAGTCACCAGAACTGTAACTAGCCCACCCTGCCCCAGCACTGTCCCCACTCAGTGCCCACAAAGCCTACCTCCAATACCCCATGCCACTCATTACCATATCTCAGAGCCTAACCCCTGCAGAGGACCCACAGCTGGATCAGAGGCCATATAGTCCACCAGAACTTCAGCCCTCAATTTGAGTAGAGACCCTTTACTCAACCATAGGCCACTCTGGCCAGAAGACAAGAAAAGAAACAGAAACCAAGGAACAAAACACCCATCCAACAAAGACAAACTCAGAAATCTGTACTTAGACCTATAATTACCTCAAACCCAGATGCCGACACACCAGCATAATCAGCAACAGCCAAGTCAATATGTCACCAAGAGAGCCCAGCAATCCAATCCTATTACTACAAGCCCTAAATATTCCAACATAGCTGAAGCACAAGAAAAAGACCTGAAAACTAACTTTATGAAGAGGATAAAGGTCCTTAAAGAGGAAATTAATGAATCACTTAACAAAACAAGATGGTATAGCCATTCTAATATCTAAAAAAACAGACTACAAAACAAAAATAATCAAAGGGGACATGGAAGGACACTTCATGCTCATCAAAGGAAAGACCTATCGAGATGATCTTTCAATCCTTAACATTTATACCCCAAAACACAAGGACACCCACATTTGTATAGGGAGCACTACTAAAGTGTAAATCACACATTGATCCTAACACACTGATAGTGGGAGACTCCAATACCCCATTCTCATCAATGGATATGTCATTCAGACAAAAACTAAATAGAGAAATATTAGAGCTCACAGACATTATGAACCAAACAGACCTAACAGATATCTACAGAACATTTCACCCAAATACAAAAGAATATAACTTCTTCTCAGCACCTCATGGAACTTTCTTCAAAATTGACCACATACTTGGTCACAAAGCAAGTTTCAAAAGATACAAGAAAATTGAAATAATCCCCTGCATCCTATCATACCATCATGATTAAAATTGGATTTCAACAATAACAGAAACAACAGAAAGCCTACAAACTCATGAAAACTGAACAACTCTCTACTGAATGACCACTGCATCAAGGTAGAAAGAAAGTGAAACTAAGGACTTCCTAGAATTCAATGAAAATGAATGCACAACATACCCAAATTTATGAGACACCATGAAAGCAGTGCTAAGAGGCAAGTTCTAGCACTAAGTACTTACATAAAAAATTGGAGAGGTCTCAGCCCGGCGGCAGTGGTGCACGCCTTTAATCCCAGCACTCGGGAGGCAGAGCCAGGCAGATCTCTGTGAGTTCGAGGCCAGCCTGGTCTACAGAGTGAGATCCAGGACAGGCACCAAAACTACACGGAGAAACCCTGTCTTGAAAAACAAGCAAACAAAAAAATTGAAGAGGTCTCAAACTTGCAACTTAACAGCACACCTGAAAGCACTAGAACAAAAGAAGCAAGCACACCCAGAGGAATAGACATGGGAAACAATCAATCCAAGGGCAGAAATTAATAAAATAGAAAGAAGGAGAACAATACAAAAAATCAGTGAAACAATGAGTTGGTTCATAGAGAAAGTTAACAAGATGGACAAGCCCTTATCCAGAAGAACTAAAGGATGGAGAGAGAATATCAAAATTAACAAAATCACAAATGAAAATGGGGATATAACAACAGACACCAAAGAATCATTAGGTCATACTTTAAAATCACAAGTACTCCACAAAACTGAAAAATCTAAAAGCAATGGACAAATTTCTTGATAAATATCACTTATAGAAGTTAAATCAAACGTAGATAAACAATTTAAACCTATAATCCATAACCCTATAAACGCAGTCATAAACAATCTCCCAACCAATCAGTAAATAAATAAATAAATAATTTAAAGAGTCCAGGGCCAGGAGGATTTAGTACAGAATTCTCCAAAACTTTCAAAGAAGAGCTGATGCCAATACTCCTCAAATTATTCCACAAAATAGAAGCAGAAAGAACATTGCTAAATTCATGTTATGAGGCCACAGTCATGTTGATACCCAAACCACACAAAGATTCAACAAAGAAAGGGAATTACAGACCAATTTCCCTCATGAACAAAGATATAAAAATACTAGCAAACTGAATCCAAGAACACATCAAGAAGATCATCCACCATTATCAAGTAGGTTTCATCCAAGAGATACAGGTATGGTTCAAAATAAGAAAATCAGTAGGGGGCTGGAGAGATGGCTCAGTGTTTAAGCACTGACTGCTCTTCTGGAGATTCTGAGTTCAATTTCCAACCACCACATGGTGGTTCACAACCATCTATAGTGGGATCCAATGTCCTCTTCTGTCATGCAAGCATACATGCAAGTAGAGCACTTGTATATATTAATTAATTAATAAGAAATACATAAACTTTTTTGTTAAAAAGAAAAGAAGTCAATAAATGTATATAAGAAACTCAAAAAACCAGATGTCAACAATTCAAATAATCCAATCTTTGAAAATCAGGTTAAGATCTAAACAGAGAATTCTCAACAGATGAATCTCAAGTAGCCAAGCAACTCTTAAAGAAATGTTTAACATCCTTACCCATTAAGGAGATGCAAATCAAAACTTCTTTGAGATCCTATCTTATACCTGTCAGAGAGGCTAAGATAAAAAACACAAGTAACAGTTCATGCTGGGGAGGATGTGGAGCAAGGGGAACACTTTTCCATTGCTGGTGGGAATGAAAACTTGTACAGCCACTATAGTAGAAACCAATATGGTGTTTCCCCAGAAAATTGGGAAACAATCTACCTCATGATTCAGCTATACCATTCCTGGGTATATACCCAAAGGCAGCTCCATTCTATCACAAGGAAACTGGCTCAACAATGTTCATAGCTGCTTTATTCATAATAGCTAGAAACTTGGAGTGAATATTATTCTGGTGAATGGGACTGGTAGATTCCATAATAGCATACGTGGCATGTTTGTTAAAAGTAAAACTACATTCTAGGAAAAGAGCTCAATGTTTATAGGACAAAATATGAATTGCTTAAGTTTGGGTGGTTGGAATGAGTGCATTTTCTTTGCTTGTCTTATTTTCTATGTCATATGTAATAATACCATATTTCTTTTATGACAATAAAGCAATAGAGGCTGTCTTTATTAGTGTAATAGACTTTCAAATCTCTGACCTCTGAGTGATGAACTAACCACTTCAAATGAATAGAAATAGTTAAAAATAAATTATACAAACTCCCCAAAGTCATCTGTACTGAGATGACTTAGTAGAGGCTCCAGATAGAGGTATAAGTAAATTTTTTTGACTCTTGTAATTTTAGTTAGAAATATCAATAGTTATTCTTTGATGAGTTTAGCCTCTGGAGTTATTAAACTGACAGTGTTACAGCAAACACTGGCATATACCTTTTTAATAGTTTATTTCAAAATGTGAACAGTTGTATTTTTTTAGGAGTAGGAAAAATATGTGCATCAGGATATTTTCCTATAGTATTAATAGATCATTCATTAAATGAAAGGATTAATTTTGTCCTGATCTTTAAGCTTAGATTCATTCTTTAGTAATTAGAGCCCAAGCAGTGGTACTTACATATTCTTATTCTTCAAATATTATTTTTAGTCATTTAGTTTATCTTTTTATTTCTTATTCGGAGGTTCTATGGCCCTGGCAGATCTGGAAACTAGGTAGAACAGGCTGGCCACAAACTTCTGACAATCTTCTTGCCTATGTATTTCAAGTGCCGGGATTCCAAATGTGCACTCTACCATGCCTGGATAAAGTTCTCCTCCTCCTCTTTTATTCACTGCACATTTAAGCAACTTGGGAGTTTGATTTTGTATGGCAGAACTGTGACCATGATTTGCACAGGAACCACATAGAAATCTAGTAGCATCTCATGTAGATCTCATCCATTTCTCCGTGTCTTTCTTGGGGTCCCGTTTTCCAGGTAGCCTCACTGGTGATGTGAGTAGCAGTCCAGTCATCCTTGTTCCACATCTAGCATCTTCCTATGAGTGAGTACATACCATATTTGTCTTTCTGAGTCTGGGTTACCTCACTCAGGATGATTTTTTCTAGATCCATCCATTTGTCTGCAAACCTTATGATGTCATTGTTTTTCTCTGCTGAGTAGTATTCCATTGTGTATATGTGCCACAATTTATTTATCCATTCTTCAGTTGAAGGGCATCTAGGTTGTTTCCAGGTTTTGGCTATTACAAACAATGCTGATATGAACATAGCTGAGCAAGTGCTCTTGTGGTATGATTGAGCATTTCTTGGGTATATGCCCAGGAGTGGTATAGCTGGATCTTGGGGGAGATTGATTCCCAATTTTCTAAGAAAGCACCATATTGATTTCCAAAGTGGTTGTACAAGCTTGCATTCCCACCAGCAGTGGAGGAGAGTTCCTCTAGTTCCACATCCTCTCCAGCATAAAGTGTGAACAGCCTGGACATGAGTGGGAGCAATGAAGGGCGAGGGTCGAGGGAAAGAGAGCAGAAGATCCTAGCTGGATCAAGAAAAGAGAGGGAGAACAAGGAATAGGAAACCATGGTAAATGAAGACCACATGAGAAAAGGAAGAAACAAAGAGCTAAAGAGGCCCACAGAAATCCACAAAGATACCCCCACAAAAGACTGCTGGCAATGGTCGAGAGACAGCGGGACTGACCTACTCTGGTGATGGGATGGTCAAACACCCTAATAGTTGTGCCATAAACCCCATCCAAGGACTGAGGAATCTGGATGCAGACATCCATGGCTAGGCCCCTGGTGGAGCGCTGGGAGTCTTATTAGTGAGAAAGAGGAGGGTTTATATGAGCGAGAATTGTTGAAACCAAGGTTGGATAAAGCACAGGGACAAATAACCAAATGAATGGAAACACATGAACTATGAACCAAAGGCCAGGGGCCCCAACTGGATCAGGCCCTCTGAATAGGTGAGACAGTCGATTGGCTTGATCTGTTTGGGAGGCACCTAGGCAGTGGTACCAGGTCCTGGGCTGGTTGCATGAGTTAGCTGTTTGAAACCTGGGACTTATGCAGGGACACTTGGCTCAATCTGGGAGGAGGGGACTGGACCTGCCTGGACTGAGTCTATCAGGTCGATCCCAGTCCTCGGGGGAGACCTTGATCTGGAGGAGGTGGGAATGGGAGGTGGCTGGGGGGAAGGGGAGGGGGGCAGGAAGGGAGAGAACAAGGGAATCTGTGGCTATTATGTAGAACTGAATAGTATTGTAAAACAAATAAAAAAAATCTAAAAAAAAAAAAAGAAATCTAGTAGCATCTCAATATCTTGGGCTCCCTTTTAAACCTACTCAATCCCAATTTCTCTCTTAGAAGGATCCCACTTATGTGTGGACACTCTGGCCTTCAAAACTTAAAAATCATCTTCTGTATGGTCTATGAAAATTACTTAACAAAACAGTAATATTGAAATATTATAGGCACACATGCCGATTCTGAGTTTTGTGTCTAAATGACAAAACATATTTTTTCCTTGAAAGCTACAACCTTCCTCAAAACAAGAATAGATTTTGACTGATTCTCAAGTGACGTTAAAATAAGTTCTTATCAGCTTTAATTGCCCCAAGGCTACATGGTTGTGTGGTAAATTCAAACACAAGTAACCCTTACTTTTTTGTACATCCTTTCAGGATTATTTCAGAATGTGCTTTCTGTATATTCCCAGCATAAGAAAATATGTCCAGATTCTGTGGTGAAAATATTACATGTGGCAGATCTATAGAATATTATTGTTTCTGTTTTATAAGAACAGATGAGTGAGTATAGAACTATAAAAAAATCAGAACAAAGAAAAGTGGAATCATGGGTAATTTTTGTAAGCTTAGTGTTCAGGGAGATGACACACAGCTGCTAAATGATTTCACATTCATTTTTCATAATTCATAAATGATGGAATTTTATGTTTGGACAGGCTATCATTTTGTTCAGAAACAAAGTCACGCCATGGTCATCACATTTAAACTTTCTAACTGAATGATTCAGATATCTCTGACTATCCTTTCCAAACACGTGAACAGTGAACCACAGAAGATTTACATAGAAGTCCAAAAATAAGCAATTTTCCACTCAATTTTAACACTAATTTCAGTCTTATAAATATCCTGAATTCATGGTTTACATTCAATTGTATTTAAGTCTACTAAATCTATCTTTACTACTATGCTTTGAAGTTCTAACACAATATACTGAAAATTCACTTACTAGTATAAATAATAACATTAAAATTAAACAAGTCATAGGGGAAACCTGGAGATCATGAAATATATTTTAAATCAAATCTACTGCTCTTAAAATCTCAGCAGCAGACAGTATTTAATATAATACAATTAGATGTCAACTGATAAACCAAGTCTAAATGTTTCAATAGGTAAGGTTCTCATATAGCAACTGCATTGTCTTCTCAAATTCAATACATTATTACTGTGTAAGCTATTAAGTTATCCAGCTCCACTTGTATTTTGTTGACATTTAGATTAAAAAATTTAAAATGCTTTACAAAATTAAAAAATGAATATTTTATAATTTTACCTAATGCTAATCTTGAAAATCATAAATAATTTTGTGAGTATAAGGTCATACCAACACATCAATCTATAGCATGAGTAGTTCTTGGTATTTTAAAGTTTATGACAATATTATCCTAGATTGATGACATTTCCATGTATAATTTTACTTTTTATTTAAAGGGGGCTGTGAACAGGAACATATGTGCAAATAGGTTAGGTCTTTCATTTTCTTTCTAGATGTGTTTAGACACTTGAAATTCCTACAACAAAACCTTGTAAATGATGGCTATAAATTGTGATATTTGAGATAATTCTTAATATTTTGACAACATGTAATTTAGAAAACTAATTTTACGTTCCCTGAAAATAAGCTCTCAGAAAACTGTGTATAATGTCATATTGTCTTGAGAAAGCCTAGACTTATAAAAAGTAAATACCATATTGTACTGGAAAGACACATTTGTGATCAAATAAGATGACAAAAAAGAATGAATAAAATCCATGATGGACTGCCCTAGCATGTTTTTCTCTTGTGATAACCACCATGACCAAAACCTGGGAAGGAAAGGGTCTCTTTGACTTACACTTCCAGGTAGCATTCATCACAGGACAGGGTAGGCACTCAAGCAGGAGTTAAAGCAAAAACAATGGAGGAGTGTTGCTTACATCCTTGTTCTTTGGCTCAAGTTTGGCTAACTTACATAAATTGGGATCTTGCATAAGCTGGGATCATCTGCCTATGGATGGTGCTGCCCAAAGTGGGCTGGGCTTTCCTATATCAATTATCAATCAAGAAAATGATCCTACAGACACAGACACAAACGAGTATAATTCAGGAAATTCTTCAGTTCATGTTCCTTCTTTCCAGAAGACTCTAGGTAGTGTCAGTTTGACAATAAAAACTAAATAGCACAGAGACACAATCTTTAAGGGTCAAGCTGGAAGGAAGAGTAACAGAAGAGCACATGAGGTAGTGGTATGTTCTACACACACACACACACACACACACACACACACACACACACACACACACACACTTCGTCATGATAATTACTGATTTTCAAGTTCAAGAAAACCCGAAGGTTCATATGATCCACAAACAAACTGATGATGACTGAGAAGTCCCTTGTTAGCCAGTGAGTCTTATTGTTTTTAAAATGTGGAGTGTTTTGATCTGTGACCTCTACTTTTGTCTGCATTATTAAATTTGTGGCAAATATTTAACTTTTTCTGAAATACCTAAATTTTAAACCAGTGTGCATATTTCCCCCAATGTTTTATATTTTCAATTTGATAGTTTACTACTTTTTAAATAGTGATATGAGAACAATAATAGGAAAATATATTATTCATACATAACAATACAGATTCATACTTGTGTTATGTCGTGATACATTTAATCAATGAATGCATTAATCCTAGCAGAACATTCCTGGAGTTCAGCTTTTGATTCCAGAGATTAAGACAAGTGATAAGATTTCTATCACGGCCAGGCGGTGGTGGCGCACGCCTTTAATCCCAGCACTTGGGAGGCAGAGGCAGGCGGATCTCTGTGAGTTTGAGGCCAGCCTGGTCTACCAAGTGAGTTCCAGGAAAGGCGCAAAGCTACACAGAGAAACCCTGTCTCGAAAAACCAAAAAAAAAAAAAAAAAAAAAAAAAAAGATTTCTATCACATCATGTTGAAGAAACCTCTTTCTCCCCAGTAACTTTATAGCCCCCCTAAACAAGAGTAACTTTATCAAATATGAGGATTTGGAAACAATGAGCTTATAACAACATAGCACTGAAATAAGAATAACAATCCTTATCACTTACAGAAGGCAGGAATCAAGAGAAAGTGGGAGAATATTCACATGCAATTTCTTTTAGTTTTTAAATCATCATCAAACCACATCTTTTCATACTTAAAGAAATGGGACATTTGACAAGGCTTGGAATGGCTCACAAGAATGCATCCTGAAATAAGTCATGTGTGTGTGTGTGTGTGTGTGTGTGTGTGTGAAAAATTAAAATACACATGTTAACTTATTTAACAAATGTACTCAGGAGCTTGAGCTCTGGAGTGCAGTTGAAATTTAATCAGATTACTTGAGGTTAAAATAAAAATGTCTTATACTTCTCAAAGATTCCATGTATGTCTACTGACTCCAAAATATATAGAGTTTAATTGGAAATGCAAAACTAAGATGAAGAAATAAATGGAATATTTCAAAGGCCTTGGAGTAAAGATGAGATATTGTGGAAACCAATGGAGACAAATCACCTTTGGGCTTGATTAAATGGAGGAATAAGCTCATCATCTTTTCACATGGCTCTTGTTTAGGTTACCTTACCTGGCGAGGGGTTCGTTCTGACTTACTCCTGCACCACTCCCAGTCTGAAAGATCTGGTTTCTGATTCTCCTCATGAGACAGTCGTCTTTCTGGACCTTCAAAAGTGGCGGTTTCTTCATAGTTAATATCGCTTTCTGTTTTAACTGAAAAAGCACTCTTTTCTCCATTCAAGCCCTGTTTGGCCTCTGGGGTATCAGTGTTGGTGCACTTGTTGATGCCTGACAGTGTGGTGCTGTCCAAAGGTGGAGTGGTGCTGATTTCCACTGTTACAGCATGGAGGACATTGTGGTTGTCTCCCCCAGGCTCCTTTGTAGCTTCACACTCACAGTTCTTCAGGTTGTGACAGGATATGGAATTTTCATCATCCTCATAGTAATCTGTATGTGATATTTTATAGATTCCATAACTTTGTTGGAATGATAGATTGAATTCAAAGCCTTTCCTCTTTGCTGAATGAAAAGAACAAAATTCCAATGTTAGTCCAGTAGATTTAAACAGCATTGGGTGTAAATAGTGAACATGAACAGACACTGCATTTACCTGAATTACTCTTAGTTAAAATATCTTCAGTTACTTATTGTAATGCACACAAAGCCACGTGTCTTACAAAATTCAATTGTCTTGTTACTCTGAGCCTAATTTCTCTTACACAGCGAGTGGCTTGAAAAGCAGGCAATCTAAAAGACTTAGACTTTAAGGTAATTTCATACTACTGAAACTTAACTGCAAATTAGAAAACTCTCAAAGACATTCAGCTTTAGTTTTTTCAGTTTACCATCTTTTAATAATTTATTTAAGTTTATTTTATGGGCATTGGTGTGAAGGTGTCAGACCCTTGGAATTGGAGTTACAGAGAGTTGTGATATGTCATGCTGGGAATTGGACCCAGGTCCTCTGGAAGAATAGCCAGTACTCTTATCCACTGAGTCATTGCTCCAGCCCCTCAGTTCACCAATTTTATAAATTTCTTTATTTTTGGAAAGCACTATATTTTCTACTGCCCTAGAAATTGATGACAAAATAGCCTTCATTATGATCTACTATGGAGACATAATCACTTTAAGCATTTTTATCTATACTACTTCTAACATTTATGTCTACAAATGTACACATTAAAAATTAGACCATGGTTTGCTATGTAGCTTTTAAACTTCAAATAAGTAAGTAAGTAAATAAATAAATAAATCCTTTCTCTCCAGTTGTCACTATGAGATAAGGCTAGTGTTGAATTTTTAGGTAGCACAGGCTAGCCTTGAACTCTCTACCTTTCTGTCTCAATTTTGGGGCTATAGGTGTGAGTCACCATATTTGGCAACATGTACATTTCTCATACAAATAAATTCGGAATTCATTTGTTTTAAAAAATGAATATATGTATAATTCTGTAAATGGATGCATTATAGAGTATTCATAAATCTGAATAATTACAAGTTAAGTTTAACAAGGATGTATAAATTTTATTATTTAAATAGTTAAAAGAGCAGGCATTCCAAATATCATACTATTAATTAGTGGATATGGCTCAAAGTCTTGGAAAAGAGTATGGCAGAAAGTGATACAATTTTTGTGTATGAATGTCAGTCAATAATAGATAATTTTCATATGTTAAGAATCAAGTTATATCAAAGCAGTAGTCAAATGCAGTTTGATGTTTTGTTTTTCATCTTTTAAAACACGGTTTATTTCAAGAAAACTTCCTACTTTGATGGCTCAGTGTTTTACAGTTAGGCATTTAGCTATCTTTGATGGAAAAAAATTACGAAAAGCTATAAAGTTTTTATGGGAATAATACATAAAATTTGATTCACTTTGCAACACACTCTGGTGGCATTCAGATTCTTATTCTATTACTGAAATGTTCCCAGAGCCAAAGATTTACAGTTCAGTTCTGCTTCCTGAAAAATAGAATTTATCACTATCATTCATTTTTGTGTGAGCCAGAACACAAATAAAAAAATTTGTATCAAAAAACTGAAAAGTAGAAGCAGATTACTGTATCCTGTATTCTGTGACTTTTATAGTTCTAATTTACTTTTTCAGTAATATAGTCCAGTAAAGTTAAATTATAACTTTTAAGCTACTTTAAGACTGAAAGCTGAGGAAATAAAAGGATGACATAATTATTGACAGGTTCTACTTTTCCAAAAGAGATATAAAGTGGCAAATTCATAAAATAAGGGTGCTCATAAAACACCAATTTTATGATTAGTACTTGGCTATATAGTGTTAACTGTATATGGTAACTGAGATACAGAGAGTAAAAATGTGTAACATATTTAAAGGTATGATCAGAATGTGCTATTGGAACATTTGCTTCCAAGTTAGGAACATACAAGAAAGTCTGAAGTAACAAGAAAAGCAGGGACCAGTGAAATGGCTCACTCAGTAGATACAGATATTTGCCATTCAAGTCTGATGACCTGAGTTCAAGCCCTCACTCACACAGTAGAAGGAGAGAACCATCTCTTAAAAGTTATTCTCTTACCTCTAAAATCTCAGACATGCAATCACATATAAATTAGATATTACACACATAATAATAAAAGTACATATTTAAGAAAGAAATTAAGATTGTCATACTCATTATGAGGTGGTAGATCAACCATATTGTTTCATGGTAGATCTACATACGAGAAGTATTATTCATCCTCTTTTGTAGAGAAAGCTGAGATCAATAGGAAAAGCTATCTTTGATTACTTATCTTATAAAATGATTTGAATTTAAAATTAACTGGTTACAGAATTCAAGTGATTTCCTACATGTGGAATTGCTTTACTCTTGCTCAAACTTGTCAAAGAAGCACAGTAATGGAAGCAGAAAGGCATGACATGACATTTCTAGGTCAGAGTCTGTACATAAATTAAAACCAATGAAAATGTTTTGCAATTATTGAATTTTTGTTTTTAATGACTTTCCTTAACACTGAGTGAGGTAACTGATGGACATGATTGATTACAATAATACTGAACAGTTGACAGTGTTTGAGTTAAAAACAATAATTAAGGGGCTGGAGAAATGGTTTTGAGGGTAAAGTGTTTGTTGCTTAAGTACTAGGAGCTGAGTTCAAATCCATGTGAGAGCTGGGTACCAGTGATGCTTATCTGTAATCCCAGCATTGGAGTTTTAATCTGTAGAGCTTCCTGGCTAGCCAGTCTATTCAAAGCAGTGATCTCTGGGTCCAGTGAGAGACCTTATCTCAAAGTGTAAAATAAAGAGCAATAAAGACATCAGAAGTCAACCTCTGACCTCTACATGCTCACACACAGACCATCACACCCACTTCTTCATGTGCACACAGGAAAAGCGCACGCGCACGCGCGCGCGCGCGCGCGCACACACACACACACACATACACACACTTGAAAAAACAGTTAATAATCAAAATTATGTTGACTGAAATGTTAGCATCAAAGTCAAAATCCATCACCTTTGGTTTCCTTAATTATTTATATCTTTTAAAAATTATGAATAAAAGAGAAAAAGTTGAATGTCTATAGGAATCAGTTAGGCAACATTAATAATCGATTGTCTGGTGCCATAAGGTAGTGGGAGCACTCTAAATCTCATTCAGGCTCCTCAGTTCTAGCCACTTGCTGGGAGCAGCACTGCCAGCTATTTGTAATTTTCAAGATCAAGCCAGATGCACATATTTGATAGGCAATATCCCAATCTTAAGATTCTGGCATTTAACTAAAACTATTTTATAAACTATTTAAAATGGATCAGAAGTAGTGTTTCAAGCCAATGGCTTCTCAAGGAGAGAGAGAGTTAGTTTTCTTTAAGGATATAGTCTCTGATAGATAAACCATAATCCAGTGGATGGTCTACACTTACAAGTATATGAGTAGTGCAACTTGGACTCAATAGGTTATTTTCAAAAAAAGGAGGGCATTAAGTTGAGGGAGGTTATGAAGGTGGGGGTGGATCTAGGAGGAGTTAGGGGGATGAGTAGGGAAACAAGATAAAAATATATTGTATGAAGTTCTCAAAGAATTAATAAAAATACTTTATTTCATTAAAATAAATGTTAACAAAAGTAATAGAGATTTTTAGGGGAAAGTGAATATTTTGATCTTGAAAGTCTTGTTTTCATATCCAGTTTGGTACTAATGTGACTACTGATTCTGCTAACCTGGCTCTAGGCTCTTCCAGCATGTATAGTGTGGATGATGGCAATGGTTTCTTGGTTTTTTGAATGAGAGAGGCTGGTAACATTGTTTTGACATTAGTTAGTTCTGATATTCGTGCTTTCCAGTTTTTTTTTTTTGTTTTTTTTTTTTTTTTTTTTTTAATGTTTGCCTAACCCACTTCATGGACACTTCACCTCTGCTGGCATGAGCTTACCTCTCTCACAATCTTAAATTTTATAAGACAGAATCATGCACTAATGTAATAACACAGCGATAACATTTGTTAGCTGTTAGAACCGACATGTAAATAATTTCTTACTGTTATATACCTTTGTAAATTGTGCATATAATTTATTACCATTGTCTCTGTGGTCATTACTCTAGTTATTAATCTCTATAAACCCATCATTATTATGTTATATAGTTATTTTAAAGACAGATAAATTTGCCATCTATTACCAAAAAAACAGAAAAAGATATTTTTACCAATGGAAACATATTCATTAATTGGAAAATATCTAGATTTTCAACAGTTTAAATATAATCAATACATGAAAGTGGCCAGTAATTAATATTTATAAAAATAACCTTGTTATTCAATTGACTGCAGAAAAATACTTTGATATTCTCTAATTTTTATAACCCTAAAGTAGTCTGAAATGAACTATTTTTATTTAATCTTTCTTTTACATTAAAGAAAATATACTTGCTTCTTCAGTGTGAGGGACAATTAGAAGTTAATTGATCAAACACTAATGAATCATTTGGTTTATTCAGTCTACTTCATATCTTTCATCTAGAATGACAAAAATGTCCTTTCATTTTTAGTAGATCAAGAGATCTAGGTCTTGTCCTGTTTTCCATCCATGTCATCTTTTCACTGAGAGGACTTGGAATCCTACTGTTTTCTTTTAATTAGATGGTATGGTCAGGCCAACTCTATCTAATCCTGCCACCTCTCCTCTGAATACAGCAACAACTGCCCTTTCTCCTCTCTTCTAGAAACATAAACAACTTCTTAAAGTGAACAGCATGGGTAGACTCTCAGGTGCAAAAAGAAGGGCAACCAGAAACCCCTACTCCTTTTTAAGCTTGGGGATGTTTTGCTCATTGATGGGTGTTAGGGATGTTAGGTGTTTCTAACAGCTAGGGAACAATGTAAACATTTACTGGGGGACTATTTTCAGCCAAGGTTTTACATACTACAAACATTTTCCAGTATCTTAGGAGAAAATAGGCATCAAAAAATAATGAAACCACCCTTCTTACTGTTCTACTGAATGGGTGTAGCTCAGGGAGGGAGTTTTAAGCTCTTTGGGGAGTTTATCTCTTTTCAAATGCAGGCTGCTCAGCAATGCTGCTCCTCATATGTAGACTTAGGTTAAAAGTGAGGAAGGTGGTAACATAAAGATCTGTGTAGACATCAAAGGACTGAGCTGAATGGGCCTCCCCCAAACCCCTTTTCTTACCTAAAAGAAATCACGAATGAATAAATACTTTTTAGGGTTGTTTAAAGCCTACCCCAACACTAAGCGAAAATTTTATCATTTCTTCTCATTATTTACCATGTACATGTGTCCTAGGATCCTCACTGCCTGCCCTCCTAACTTTCTCAAGAGGCCACTTTGCTGTATTTGAGTGTAGATAGTACCCCCTCTGCCACTGTGGATGACTTACACTTTTTCCCATCGAATGCAACGGAGTAGGCGTCTGGCTGGCAGTTGATGATGCAGCCACAAGGCAAGTGGGACCAGCGTTTGGACAAGACAAACACGGGGGTTACAATGCTGGCCAGCAGGGTTAGTAGAAAGCTGAGCATATCGACCGGAAGGCTCTGAAACCCCACCACGTGTTTTACCACCATGTGGATCTGAAAGGCAAAAAACTTCAGACTTAAGCCATTCTTCTTTTCCACTTTGGAAGCCCTTCTCGCAGCCCTCCCTCACTCTGTTGACGTTCTCTATCCAAGTCCCCTTTTTTTTGATCAATAGGGGCTTTGCTTCTGGGCTATACTGCGGGGCTTTGGAGGCAGGATCCTGGGAAAAGACGGGACACACCTCTGGGTACCCCTGCAGGGTTTAGTGGTTTCCTTTCTGAATGGTCCGGCTGCACCTGCTGCCCTTTGAAATCTCTACCCCGGGAGGCAGCAATCTGTTACCTAGAGAATCTGTTACTCAGGGAAGGGGGCAGGAACCCGTAGGACCTGTACTAGAAACTCCAAAGGACTTGTTACTTCTTGTTTCCAGGTCTCCACCCTGGTGCTGCGCTGGTCACCTCTCCTCCCATCTTACTCCAAGGAACAAAAGCTAATTTCCTTCCTTTCTCTCTCCCTCCCCGCCCCGCCCCCCCTCCCCCATACGTTGGATCACACTTCTCTGCCTCTTGGTGCTGGATGTGGGCGGTGTCCCGACCAGGCAGGAGGAAACAAGGGATACAACTGGGCCAGAGAAGATTGAAAGAAAAACCCTTTCAGTTCCTCCCTCTCTTTCTGAATACGCCCAGATTTTGCCTTAAGAGAGAACATCTTTGACCATGATCAAGGGAAACCAAGTCTCCTGTGATCGAAAAGGCTCTCCACCCTTCTCAGATTGAGAAATACTTAGCAGCCAAGGATTGGTGGCTAACTAGTTCCCAGGTGAACTGCTTTCCTCCAGGCGTGTCTTCAGCTCCAACAGATGCGTTTGGAAGCGGACTTATCCACGCATCTTTGGGTGACTCCCTAAACCGGCATCTGGGCTCAGCACACACACCCGCGGTGATAAATGTACTCACCATCATGGGTAGCCAAAGGATGACTTTAGTCAGCGCTAGGATCAAAGCAAAGCGCTTCTGTGCCAGGCTCACAGGGAAGCTGCTGGTGCCATGGGGAGTCCCGGGATTCTCTCGCCTGCTGGCTCCAGAGCCCGAGGCAGCAGACTGACCTGGGCCAAACACCATGTCGAGAGCTCGGGGAGCATCCCCCAGCGCATCGGAGAGCAGGGATCGCAACATCCTCTGGCGACATACAGAGCACTCTTCCCCCAGCAGCAGGGGTCCCAGGAGTGGAGGTGCCGCGGGAAATTTCCTGGTAGTTGGCGTGGAGTCTCGGCGGTTCCTCGGAACACAGCAGCTGGTGAGTGAGAGGGACAGAGAGAACAGCCAGGAGCCCAAAGGCGGAAGCGTACACCGCGAAGAGGAGAAGCACATAGGGACTGGAGCAGTCGGTCAAGCAGCCCCAGGGCGTGCGCACGAAGAAGCCCCAGCCACACAGCGGGAGCGCGGCCAGCAGCAGGCTGACTGCCCACACAGTCAAAGCCACACCAAGCACCTGTCCTGATCGCAAGGAGGCCGACTGACTTGCCCCTGTCCTGTGCATCGTATAAAAGTTGTAGCAGACTATAAGAGTCGCCTTCAAGTTGCTGGAGAGGCCCTGGCACAAATACAGTAAGGCAGAGGTGGTGCACAGAGACTGGAAGTAGCCCGGAGCCTGTTTGGGCCACTGCAAAAACATGAAGATGGCCACTGACAAGACGCTCAAGAGATCATCCACAGACCAGGAAGCCACAAGCATGGACACAACAGTTCTGTGTTGCATGGTCAGCAGGGAAATCAGTGAGAAAATGCTGCCCACCAGAGCTGCGAGAGTCATTAAACAGATCAGGCAAAAAAGAGAAAGGGTGAGAGTTGCTGGCGAATTCACAAGGTCCGTAGAATTATGACTTCCTTTCCACAGGTTAGAGTCATTTGTTAAGTTGCTGAGGAGGAAAGACATTGTCCTTAATATTTTAATTTCCCTCTTCAACCAGTCTGATGATTTTTCTCAGAGCGTGAGAGTTGCAAATCAGATGTCATTTCTCCTGCCAAGTTTCTCTAGATGTTCCATGTGTTGGTCCAGTAGGAAATGGTCAGACATGTCTCAGAAAGATCTGACTCAACCCCTATTTTAAAACTGGGATCCATTTCAGGCATCCGTAAGAAACTTTTCAATATTTTAAGTAAACAAATCAACGAAAAACTTCCTTCCACCGCCAAATTTCAGGCAAGAAAGCAGAAACTCCTCAGGCAGATTGCAAAGTCCCCATGCCTGGATGCTGTGGGTCCTTCCTAGGGAGCATCTCTAGCCTGATGCGATCACATGGGAGAACAATAAAATGATGCATCTGTTTTCAGAGCTGGATTCAAAGGCAGAGGTTGTCAGGCAGGTTTCAGCTCAGCTGGGAGAGAGAGAGAGAGAGAGAGAGAGAGAGAGAGAGAGAGAGAGAGAGAGAGAGAGAGAGAGAGAGAGAGAGAGAGAGAGAGAGAGAGAACCAGAGCCAGTCATAGGGAGCTGAACACAGGCTCCCACCAAACCTTTGTGTTCTTTGATCAGCCTGTGATCCTGGGAGCTGCAGGAAGGAGGAGTCAGCTGCAAGCAGGAGAGAAGCAGGGGAGAAGGGGAGAGTTCAGTGTTGGAACAAAATGATTTGTAGCTTCTCTTCCCAGCATGGCTTATATGAAACAAGAAACAGCGCCTTTTGATTTTGGCGTACAAAACTAGTCCAAATACTTGCTGTGGCTTGATATGATGAACTACGGAAATCACCACCAAGAGGTTTAAGCTATGCCAGTAACTGAAATCCTCATCCTTTATCTAGGCTTCCGTTGTGAGAAAGGCTCTCCCTGGAGAGATCCGACACATGCATCCCAGTCAGGGAACCCACAGCAGGCCAAAGTAATGATTGCACCAAAGTCCAACTTGGTTAACTAATGAGTGTCTATTGGGGTTACTTACGGGAACAGGAGTGGCTCCAAAGCAGCTGCATCATTGAAAAGCCCACCACAACACTAGTGACCAGTACAGAGCTGCTCTGGTCCTCTCTTCACAGCTTACAGGCAGCTTGACATGTTTGAGAATCTCCTCCAGGCAGCCCACCTGGCCAGATTCTCCTCTCCAGCAATCGTTTCCTTCTTCTGTTATGGCAAGGAGGGGTCCACATGAATCTTGCAAGTTTCAGCTTTCTTAGATGTGTAGAAGTTTGTTTACCACCAGAGTTTCATGTGCCTCCCTCCTGAAGGGAATGTTTCAATTCTAAGGGACCCAATATACAGCTATGCAACACTCCATCTCTTTCGTCTATGACTAAGCATGGGCCACAATGCCACATTAACAGTCACTTAGGACTTTCGATAGTGGTTATGAGTCTCTGGGGATACACCACGTATTTCAAAAGGAAGTTTCCTTTGATGGTAGATTTCCACTGAAAGCAACAGCGACCTATGGGCATAAGCACAAATGTTTAGATGACCGTGTGTTGGGCATGTCATATCCTTCTAATAAAATAGTAGCAGTTGCTTCTCCACTGGGGCCTATGACCTCCCTAGACATGACAGATGTGAGCACCCCAAATTGTTTATTGTTCCTAGGATAGTTAGTTGTACTATTATGGCACAACCAGACGCATGTCTGGGTTTTTTGTTTTTGTTTGGTTGTTTGTTTTGTTTTGTTTTGTTTTTGTACTGTAGCACATAGAATCCCTAGCCAAGCAGTGGCATTGGTGACAATGCTCTCCCAGCGGCCTGAATAGTAGCATCTGGCACTATAAGCCTGTAAGGAGGGAGCTTATAGCTCAGTCCCAGCTTGATTTCTCCATGTCCTGCAACCAAAGTGTGTTGTGTCTTCAGCAATAGGGTCTTCCTATCTAGTTCTGGCATGCAACTAACAGCAATGACAATAGCATTTATGATTTGTGGGCCCTCGGGGCCTACTTGGTCAGCAACCTGTAAAAAGTAACGTATCTTAGGCCCTAGGATTTTCATTTAACAAGCTTATGGCCTCTAGGAGTGCCCTTTCCCACTAGTGCAGGGTGCCCTCTATACTTAAGCACCTCAGCTGTTTATTTTTATTTATTTATTTATTTATTTATTTATTTTTTTTTTTTCGAAATTTCTCTATGTAGCTTTGCCTTTCTGAGCTCACTTGTACCAGCTGCCTCAACTCACAGAGTCGCTGCTCTGCTCAGTGCTGGATTAAAGCGGTGCACACGCTGGCTAGCTGTTTATTTTTTAAAATGTATACAATATTTTAAATTAATTCTTTGAGAATTTTATGCTTGCATTCAGTGTATTTTATGATATCCATCGCCCACTCCTCCTAAATCAACTTTCCACCTCTTGACCTCCTCGTGTCCTTTCATTTTTTGTTAACTTGCTGCATCCAGTTTATGCTGCTCATACACTCGTGAATATGGGAACATCCACTGGGGTGCAGTTTGCCTACCACGGGCCCCACCATTCAAAAAGCTGACATTCCCTTTCCTAGAAATCACCAACTATCAATATTGCCTCAGCTAGAGCTGAGGACTCTGAGTCCCTTCCCCTGCATGCTGGAATGTTGATTGGCTTGTTCTTGTTGGGATCTTGTGCATGTAACCACAGCTGCTGTGAGTTCAGGACTACAGTGGTCCTGTTATGTTCAGTCCTGGCTTCTATAATCTTTCTGCTCCCCCTTCAGTGATGGGCCTGATACAGTTGTCCCATTTGTGACTGAGCACACCAAACACACTTATTCTCTGAGCTTTAACCCACTGTGAGTTTCTGTATTAACTGCCATCCACTGCACTGAGTAACTTATCTAATGAGGTCTGAGAACTGCACTATCCATGATGAAAGAGAAACAGATTTAGAAGGTAGCTTGATACTATGTCCATTTTATCAACTGTTGTTTTAACAGTCCATTCTTTCTTTCAATTAACCAGGCCCCAGGGTAGTTGTATGTTAGGTAGAAGTACCATTGTACCTGGTTGTCTTTACTCCAGTTCTGTAAATCACTGTTTGTGACATGACTACCCCTCTGTGGTGGTTTGAATGAAAATTGCCCCCACAGACTCATAGGGAGTGGCCAAAGCCAGGCCTAGTGGCTCACTGTCTCTTCCTGCTGCCTACTGATACAGATGTAGAACTCTCAGCTACCTCTCCAGCACCATGTCTGCCTGAATGCCACCATGCTTCCTGCTATGATGATAATGGACTAAACTGTAAGACAGTGCCAATTAAATGTTTTCCTTTATAAGAATTACAGTGGCTACAGTGTCTCTTCACAGCAATAGAAACCCTAAGACTGAAGTTGGTACCAAAGTCTAGGGTACTGCTGTTGATAGACCAGATCATGCTTTTGTTGGGAAGAATGTGAAACACTTTTGGACTTTGGACTAGTAAAGCAACTGGACACTGTAAGCAGGCCTTAATCGGCCATACTAAGTAGGAGTATGGAAGGTAGTGATGGTGAGGGTGGTTTGAACTGGGGGCCCAGCTTAAAATGTTTCAGAGGAGAAGAATATTAATATATGGCCTAGAGATAGTTCTTGTGATATTTTGGTGATGAATGTATCTGCTTTCTGCCCTTGTCTAAAAAAGCTTAGGGCCAGGCATGGTGGTCACACCTTTAATCTCAGCACTTGGATGGCAGAGGCTAGCAGATCTCTGAGTTTAAGGCCAGTTGGGTCTGCAGAGCAAGTTCTAGAACAGCAAAACTCAGGCAGTGAAGGAAATCACTGAAAACAGAAAGCTGGTAAAAATATATTTGAACAAGAAGGCCATGGTCCAGCCCCAGCTAGCAACAGAACATGGTTCTGGCCTTAGAGTCAAGGATACAAGAATGGGGTTATGAAATTTCCCTCTAAGGAAAGCTGCTGAGGCCAGGTGTATGTCAGGGGTGTCCCTGAATGGAGGCCTATAGAAGCCATTGTATGAATCTGTGAAGGTACACCCTGGATTAACTTGGAGACTCCAAGATATTGGAGACCCCAGAGTCATGGGATACATGCCAAGGAAAATTGCTAACAGGGAGTGGAACTAGTCCAGGAGAAAGAAGTGTGTTGTAGTCAATAAATCTGAAAGGAGTTGAAGATCTGAAGAGTGTTTTGACATTGAGTTTGGACTTTGCTCAGCTTGTTTTTGGTCTTGATTTGCTCCAGTATTTCCTCACTATGCTCCCTTTCCTCCCTTTTGGAATAGTAATGTATATCCTGTGCCATGTATGTTGGAAATATGTTATGTGCTTTTTTTTAATTTTGATTTTATGGGGGATACAGTTAAGAGTTTGCCTTGAGTCTCCAAAGGGACTTTGGACTTTGAAACAGGTTTGAGATGGTTAGAGACTTTTGTAGCCAGAAGTTTCTCTGGTCCCACTCAGCCCTGAGGTCCTGCAGCTGCTTATAAAATAATTACTCAGAGGCTTAATATTAATTACAAACTGTATGGCCTATGGCTCAGACTTCTTGCTAGCTAGCTCATATGACTTAATCCAATCCATTACTATTAATCTATGTATTGCCCTGTGTTCTGTGGCTTTGCCTGTGTTCCATTTCATGTTGCTCCTTGGATGGTAGGTTGGTGTCTCCCCTGCTCTCCTTTCTTCTCTCTCTATCTCTCTTGGATTTTTCAGCCTGGCTCCATTCTGTCCTGCCATAGGCAAATGCAGCTTTATTTATTAGTCCATGGGAGCAACACATATTCACAGCATACAGAATGACATTCCACAGCACTTCTCCTTTTCTGTCAAATCAAAAAAGAAGGTTTTAACTTTAATATAGTAAAATTACATATAACAAAACAGTTATCAAGCAAGAATCACAGTTGCAAAGTCTGATACCGTAGGAAAAGATTCCATCAGTTCTATCAATTGTCTGGCTTTCTCATCCTGAGGGGGTCTTCATAGGGCCTCTGTATATTTACTCAGTGCCATGGGCTTGGTGGGACTGATTTAAGCTATTTGGTTTAGTATATGAACCTGTCTGACTGGCTACCTTCTATCCAGTGTCTGGCAGACTCTTGACCTGAACCCTATAGCCATTCTCATTATCTATCTCTCCCCCTCAAAAGCACCTTGGGCTAAATGACCAACCTCTACCCTCAGTGCGTGTGCACGCACACACACACACACACACACACACACACACACACACACACACAACATACACACACACACTCACACATACACACAAACATACACACACACACACTCACACACACACACAACATACACACACACTCACACATACACACAAACATACACACACACACTCTCACACATACACATTCACACACACATTTTTAGATTTATTTATTTTATGTGTACTATTGTTTTTGCCTGCATGTATGATTTATGTGTACTATGTGCATACCTAGTGCTCACAAACATTGGAAAAAGGAGGTGTCAGATCCCCAGAACTGATTGTGAACCACCATGTAGGAACTAGAAATTGAACCTGGGTTCTCTGGAAGAAAAACAGTGCTCTTAACTGCTGAATCATCTCTCCCACCCTGATGTTTCTTCTCTCTCTCTTTCTCATTCTTTCTTTTTTTTTCCAGGAAACAGTGTACAACATTTACTCTGAGGGGATTATTGTCCATACCTAGGACAAGCTTTGTCCTTCTTAACTGTACTATTTTATCCCCATATCCATCCACTGCAGCCCATTGTTCCTGGTACTTTTCGGAGTTACCATGAATTAAGGTACATTTGGAGCCACCATGGGCCCAAGTAACTTGTACACTAATAGAGGGGTAATCAATCTGTAATTTGACGTGAAGCCTCTGATCACCCTCACTTGTAGGCAACCTTGGCCACTCTGGCAGAGACCAGCTGGGGTAGTTGCTACCCCAGGAGCTCTTTCCTCCATAGCAGAAGGAGACCACTTGTACACCACCATCTTCCACTCCTTTTTAAAAATCCTTTAGTGAATTACTGGGCAGGCTTTAAATCCTACCAAAAAGTCACAAGCAAAGCATTTAGCTTTCTATCAGTTTCTTCCCTGGGAACTCCAGCGAAACACAAATGTTGCCACATTGGTTTTCGAGTAACTTCGACAGGACTATAGTCTGTTTTCTTCTTTCCTTTCAGGCCTACCAAACTCTCCTACATCACAAAGATCGTATCCTATCAAAATCAATAAAGCTCCATCTCACTTCCAGGGTCCCTTTTGAATCAATTTCCTTAACTCTCTGGGGAATAGAGCTCTGTCTTGCCTGGTGAACTGGGCATCACTTCTGCCTTATCTCTTTAATATCTGTCCCTTTCCCAAGATTCCTAGTTTTTGGCACACTGTTTTTCTTGTATCGTGCCAGCTCTAAGAAACATCAGACCAACATCTGTATCCCATGCTCTTTCTCTTTTTTTTCCAAGTTACCCACCCAGTTACCCACAGAAGATAATAGCTGCATCTCCTCTACATAAATGAATTCCTCTGCATAGCCATTTCTCTTATGTACATTTGCACTTACATGTATGCATATATAAAACGAATATATACATACATATATGCACACACACATATATGTATATATAAATGTAAAAGAGGTAGACAGAAAAGATTCAGCTATCAGTAGTCACTGTTAATTCTGGACACAGATCCTGTCCATGGTAGTTGTGTGATTTTTTACCTGTCCACATAGCAAATATAATTATGTGGAAGAGGATTAACTTTTCTTTGTTGCTTTTCAAAAATAATTGTCTTATTTTTAATTATATATATGGATGTGTATCTGTGTGTAGGTACAAGTGTATGAGGTTAGGTGTTCTCAGGGATCAGAGGATCAGATCCCCTGATACTGGATTTATATGTGGTGGTGAGCTGGTCATTGTGGGTGCTGGGAACCAAATGCAGATCCCATGAAAGGGCAGCATGATTCCTTAATCATGGAGTCACTGCTTCATCCTCAGTGTTTTCTATTAAAATCATATTTATTTGTGTTGTGTGGAGGAGAGGCATGTACATCATGGTGCGAATGTGGGGGTTAGAGGAAGCTTATGGGATGAGTCAGTTCTTTCCTTCTGAGTGTGGATCAGATGACTTATGTCATCAGGCTTTAGTACAAGTGTTTTAACCACTACACAGTCTCTTAGGCCCTGGAGAAGTGTTCGTTATTATTATTATTATTATTATTATTATTATTATCATCATCATTATTTATTGTGTATGAGTGTTTGTATGTATTTATGTGCATGTGTGTGATGCCCATGAAGTAAGAAAAGGTGTCAGATCCCCTAGAACTGAGGTTACAGATGACATGAGGTGAGCTGCCATGTGGTGTTGGAAGTTAAATCCAGGTTCTCTAGAACTGCAGCCAGTGCTCTTAAACACGAGCCATCTTTCTTGTTCCTGTAGGAGCATTTTTATAGAGAGCTGTGTGAACCATTGAAGAGATGAAGAGTGTGGCTGAATCTATGCTATAGTATAAAGATTTAAATAACATGTAGTTATTTTAACTAGAATTATGTATCACAAACATTAATTCATTATTCAAGTTCTATTCAGAGATAATGCATTCTGTAAACAGAACATTATAGTGCCTGCCCTCGTGAATCTTGCAGTAAGTTTTCAAGCTATCAGATTCAAGTTCCTAACTTTATAATAATCTCTGGCCTCCATGCATTTATGATGGTTACTCATGACTCTCAAGTTGACTGGATTAGGAGGTACCTCAAGGCTGGTCTGGGAAGACCTTTCTTGAAAGGTTTAAGTGAGGGGAGAAGACTGTCCCCCAGAACAGGCCACATCTTCTGGTACAAAGCACTGAAAGACCACTGCTGTTTTCCTTGCCCATGTTCACATCTTGATAATGAAGGCATCTATCATGTTGCTGCTACTGCTGACACTGACGTTGGAACTGGCTTCTTCCAGTCTTCAAAGTGGACTGAAGACCAGTGGCTCTCTGGGAATCCTTTAGGCATTTAGCACAAGATTGGAACTACTGGGGCATTCAGCTCTGCAGACTGGGCAGTTAATGGGCTTTCTGCCTTTCTAGTGTGTGTGCAGCATTGTTGGACTGTTCAGTTTATATCACTGATGCCAAGCCAATAAATGCCCTCCACCCTGTATTAGATATACATTCTGTTGGTTCTGTTCTTTTGAAGAATCCTGAATAATACAGAAGTCAATACAATAAATGTTTAATGATTGAGATGATAATGTTTTGATACTAAACAAAGGCATGTGTAAGACGCGAAGATCCTTGCACTTTATTTTCACACGGTCCATTTAAACTATAAAATTTCAGAGATATTATCTCAGCATGTCCAAATCTGAAGAACAGAATATTATTGTAAACTAAATGCCATTATCACAAATGATAAACAGAGAAGCCCAGATATTAATTTTTAGGTTTTTATCTTTTCATTTGGGAGCTGTAAGCACTCTAGGTGAGTAGGCCTTCATTCCAATCTAGTAAAGTTTTCGCTTCCCTTTTCACATTGTCCTTTTGTAGGTGATATTCCTGACAATTGTTCTTGCCCACACTGGGGCATTCTGGATACTTCTTCCCTTTATACAAAAGAGTTTTAAACATCTTTAAGTGTCTACATTTGTAAGCCATCAATTTTAACAACTAAAACTTCATTAAGCATGTTCTCAGAGATAAGTGTTCTTTTTTCCTTCACAGAATGGCTGCCACTCATCACCCTGGGGTAACACTCTCCACTCTAGCATAGCTTATCTTTGTGCTCAGCATGATGGCTTTGTTGCCTAGTTGACACTCTGTCTTCCATCTTCAGGGAGCAGCATCCTCTAGTCCTGAGGAATGTGGTAATTGGAATTGTTTTGGTTGGAAGAGTAATTTTTTAAATTAAAGCCACATCTTGACATCTTTCCTCACTAGATTAAAAATAATAATAATAATTACTTTGAAAGATTTCTTGATTTTATTTTGGAGACTGGCAAACTGTAGACTTCTTCCTAAGCAGACTCGTTTTTTTTTTAAGAGAATAAGAGAATTTATTACACAGCCATATTTGAGTGACCTTGGCTCAGTGACATGGTGACAATTTTATAAAGTTTTATAGCTTTAGAAATTAGAGAATGTCATAAAACAATGCATGTTTAAAACACATTGTTGGGTACATCAGAGAGATGGCTAAAACAAAATGGAAGACTCTTTTCTATAGGTCTCTGATGCTATCTACCTGGTGATATTCCTAGCTTGTGAGTTGGTGGAAGCTAGCTGGCTGCTAACTTAATAGATTCCAAAAGTTTTTAAGCTATTAGTCAAAGCATGTTAGTTCTAACAGAAAGCTGAGCCAGGAATGGCCATTCATGGGGACAAAGCTAGCCTGAGATAGCCTAATTAGCCTCTGGACCTGCAACATCCCAACCGTACCACATCACTGCAGTTCTAATTAGTCAGATGATTTTTAATCCTGGATAATTGTTCTACAGCAGCCTCTGAAGACAGCTCCCTCCTAGGATTTCTTGTTCACAGCCCCACCTGTTGACCAAGCATCATATTTTGTACATGGAGAGCACATACTATTTATTAAATATAAGGTTCCTCTAGCTGGGAAGCTCATTCCTAGGATATGATGTACAGGAAGTTGAGCAGTTGGCAAGACAACCGTCTTCAGGAGAGAGAATAGCTGGTAAAGCCATTAAGAAAGAAACTCCTCCTAGATTATATCAAATCTACTAGCACCATTGTCTGTATCTGACTTTTTTTCTAGTTTCCTTGGTATTTGACATAACCTTTACATCACATACAGCACATAATACAATTGCTAGACCTAAGATTAAAATGATCAAGAACTTTTTTTGGCCTAATGGAGTGAAGGCTACAGATGAAGCAAACATGTACTTTAACCACTGTTTACATATTTTCAAACAACCTAGCTTGTATGTTTCTGCTATATTTATAATTAACTCTAATCTATGTACTCTATGATTTTTACATTTAAATGTTAGAAACCTGAATGGGACTCTGGAAGGAGTAACCATGTGATTGTATTCTTTTATTAGTAAAATATAAATATTGCTCAATTAATATTTTTAGTCCTGGGTAATTGTTCTATAAGACTTTTTAGATACTAATTAAATAAAAAAAATCATACTCAAGGTACAAAATATAATGAATGTTGTTACTAGGGAGAGGTATCTTTTGTTTAATTTATATGAGAAAAGTGAGGCCAAATCTTTGGGTATCTTAGCGAGAGGAAAAGGAATTAAAGTTCAGTTTAAATACTAAATGTTTTGTTTATACACATACTGAATAATGAGGAAAAATATATATAGAGAGACACACATTTGTATAAAGACCGTGAAGGCACTTGAGGGTTTAAGACATGGAAACTGGTTTTGAATAGGGTAGAGTTTAGAGTAAGCAAACTGTCACAACAAAATAACATGACAAAATGAGATAACATAATGTCTTCATTTGTGAGCGCTAAAACAAAGATTAGTATTATTCATCATCAGAAATATACCAGGTGAGATACTATATTTCACAAACAATTTTTTAAAAATTTATTATAAAAGTATTTGAGACATAAAGAGTGAGAGTACTTACTTCCTCAGGGTACTCGATTGTCGAAGCAGTTGAAGTAGACTTTAAAGGCAACACAACCGCACCCATCCATTTGTGCCTGTTAATGGCTGCTTTCATTTAAAAGACAGAACAGAGTAATGAGTAGTTATGAAAAAGACTGTGAACTAGAAAGCCAAACAAAAGCTTAACTACACAGCACTTTTCAGAAAAATAAATGTTTGTATGAGGTTTATAAGAAAGACAATCATTTTAATGCCAGTCTATTTGGTAAAATCTTTCAGTCATTCGCAAATTTGGGTATAACTCTTCTCTCCTTATCTATTATCAACATAAATGAAACAATTATAGATTACACTTACATATAAATCATAAATAGCTGTTAATATCACTTGCAATAGTAATTATGATGGCAGGCGTTCTTCTGAAATATATAACATACATTCAGGAGTTGAATTTCACAGCCTTATCATATGAATAGCAAGTTTAGTTCCATTTTTCTCCACAAAGGTACTGAGGCAGAGAGAAAGGCACATTGCCAATAGGTGATAGAATTGGGACTGGTACCTGATTCTACAGAGACAGAACCTGGCCTTATAGAGACAACATATTGTGAGCTTTATTTATTTTTTTTCCTATTTTCTAGATGTCTTGGCTGTGCAAATGTGCTGTCAGCCGCAGTAACTCAGAGGTATTGCTAGGGAAGGACTTCCTGAGACAGCACACATTTCATCCACCCTACATCAGTCGGAATATTGCCGATGGTCTCCTGGAGTATTTTTCATTCAGTGTCATGGAGCTTTAGAGAGTTTGTAGAAATTACTTCAGTAACTCTTGCTTCACTGGGGGAATTAAGGTTTCTTCCGGTCTTTACAGCTGAGAAGTTAGAGCACAGAACAACAAAAGCACTTGTTGAAGGTAGGGCTACAGTTCAGCAACAGGGTTGGAAACGATAGCAACTGCCCTCCATTTTTCCATTCCCTATCCATCAGACAGTTGCCTAACTGTCTCTTGGCTATGCACTATGTACAAATACCACAGGGCTTGGGATATATTTGCAGTGAAGTGGTTATTCATGAAGGACTTTTAAAATCCTGAGAGCTGGGCTAGGTGTCAGAATCAAGACACTTGGGACTATAAATTTAAGGCCAGCTGGGCCTGCTTAGTCAGTTCAAGGTCAGACAGTCATCACTCATTTTGATTCTGATCAAGGTCTGTAAAACTTTGGAACTATTTTTTGGTATGTTAATCTCAAAATGACAACCTTAACCCATGGAGAAATGTCTGAGGCTAATTTTGTATTACTATAAACAACCACATTTTGATGGTAAAAGCTGCCTGAGCTTATGCTATTTTTTCACAGCAATCTCATCATTAGATCATTTGATCACAAAGGAGAGATGACAAATTGGTGGGGAATTACTAAGAGAATTATTACTGTCTTTTGATGCTGGAAACTGAATGTGAGGCCTCATACGCAGACTAGAGCTACCGACAGGATTTGTTGTTTAAATCACTGTGTTGATTATTTTTCTTTATATTTCTGACTGCAAAAGAATAGTCTGTAGTAGATGGTAGAATCAATGCTTTCTTGAAGAAGTATTTTGGAAAATCAAGACATGTCTATTCAAAGTCATTGCCTTATCTTTAGAGAATTTTAATACAATTTGCATTTGCACCCTATCCCTATGTTCTTAGAAGTTTTTTTTATGATAGTTACAATTAATAAAAAAGGGTGCTAAAAAAGATGTTTCATGAAATTAGAGGCCAAAGAGAATAGGCATAGCTACTCTAGTGTCAGACAAAATATACTTTAAATCCAAAAGGACTTTACAAGAAACAAACAACAACAAAAAGGTACCTACGTGTAGCTAGAGTTTTCCTGCCTTGCCCACAGTCAGGACAAATCTTTGTCACCCGCCAGTCCCCCAGCTGCTCAGACCCAACCAAGTAAACACAGAGACTTATATTGCTTACAAACTCTATGGCCATGGCAGGCTTCTTGCTAACTGTTCTTTTATCTTAAATTAACCCATTTCTATAAATCTATACCTTGCCACGTGGCTGGTGGCTTACCGGCGTCTTTACATGTTGCTTGTCCTGGTGGTGGCTGCAGTGTCTCTCCCCCTTCTTCCTGTTTTTCCAATTCTCCTCTCTCCTTGTCCTGCCTATATTTCCTGTCTGGTCACTGGCCATCAGTATTTTATTTATATAGAGAGATATCCATAGCACCTACGTGCTGCTAAAAGGTTAAATGTAAGAAAATGTAACAATAACAGATGTTTATACAAATAGCAAACCGTGCAAACACATGAAGCAAAACTGAAAGTGTTGTTGGTTGTTTTACTCTTTGCTCTTTTGGGGCCCTCCACCTAGCTCCCAAATAAATAACGCACGGAGGCTTATTCTTTCTTAGAAATGCCTAGCCTTAGTTTGGATTATTTCTAGCCAGCTTTTCTTAAATTATCCCATCTACCTTTTCCCCTGGGCTTTTATCTTTCTCTTTTTTCTGAATGTTTCACTTTCACTCTTACTCCGTGGCTGGCTGTGGGGTGACTGGGTGGCTGGGTGGCTGGGTGGCTGGGTGGCTGAGTGGCTGGCCCCTAGTGTCTTCCTCTTCTTGTTCTTGCTCCTTCTCCTTCTTCTCGCTCCTCCATCCTCTTGATTTCTCCTCCCATTTATTCTCTCCACCTGTCAGCCCTGCCTATCATTTTTCTCTGCTCAGCTGCCTGGCATTCAGCTCTTTATTAGACCAATCAGGTGTTTTAGACAGGCAAAGTATCACAGCTTCACAGAGTTAAATAAATGCAACATAAAAGAATGAAACACATCTTTGCATCATTAAAACAAGTGTCCCACTGCATAAACAAATGTAACACATCTTAAAATAATATTATACAGCATGACAGAATTAGAAGAAACTTCAGTTGTAGACTTCAACACACCACTGTCAACAATGGATTAAAATTCAGATAGAGGGTAAATAGGGAAACAGGACATAGAATTCCATGACAGATAAACAAAACACTTAATTCAATAAGAGTACCATGTACTACTTCTCAAGGGCACATGGTACCTTCTTCAGGATAAGAACATGTTCAGCTGAAGTTTCAGTAGACCAACATTACCCTGATAGCAAAAATATCAAGGAGGGAAAACAAACTACAGAACATTGATTTTAAAAAAGAAAAATTCAGGAAGATACTAGTAAAGTGAAATAATCAGCATAATAAAAGCATCACACTACATGCTCTAGTAGAATTTCTTCCTGGAACACAAGAGCAATTTATTCTCTGAAAATCACCCCATATAATACAATACATTGACAGATTAAAGGGGAGAAATACCTAGTTTTAACAGTTTATTCAAAACATTACTTGGAAAAATTCAGTACCCTTTTATCTTTAAAAAATTAATATAAACACAGCAAACCAGGCCTATGAGGACACACACACACACACATCACACACACACACACACACAGGCACACACATGCACACACGTGCTCACACACACACTCCACAGCAAACATCATATTAGATGCTGAAAGACTCAAAGACTTCCATGTATCACTTCTGTTTAATACAATACTAGAAACTGTACTCTGAGAATTAGGCAAAGAAATAAACCAAATCCCTAAAAATGAAAGGAATAAAACTATCTCTATTCAAAGATAACATATTATATACAGCATTGTAAAGAGTCTACAAAATTCTGTTAAAACAAAATAACTCAGTAAAATATCATTATACAAAAATCACAAAATCATTGATTTCTGCACAAATAGGCAACAATATAAACATAAAAAGACATGAAAAACCCAAATCACAACAACATCCAAAGAAATTATTTGGATATTTACCTTAACCAGAGATACCTGTCTAATTGCTCTGGGAAGAGCTTCTAATATGTTAAAAACAGAGACTTGATTCTGTTCTGAGAAAGTTTCTGACCCTTTCTTTTGTCATGAAGTATGAAAGATGTGAACAACAAACAATACACAAACAACATTACTGAAATAAATTGAAGTCATATAAAGAGAAACATATCTTATACTCATGGATTGGAAGACCTAATATTGGCAAGATGTCAGTACTACACAATGTGATCTAAAGATTCAGCACAAAATTAGGAACAGAGTGGTATTTCAGATCAGAAAGTCCATGTGGGTTTTCAAGGGACACTGAATAGTCAAAATAATCTTGAAAAGGGACTAAGCTGGAGGACTCACACTTCCTAATTTTAATACTTGCTACAAAGCCACAGAAATTAATCAGTGTAACATTGGCCTAATATAGACATATAGACCAGAGGAATAGAATAGCCAAAAAAAAAACTATCAAAGAGATATCAAAATAATTTTTATATATACCCAAGACCACCCAGTTGGAAGAGGGTAGTCTTTGTATCAAATGGTTTTGGAAAATCTGGATATCCACTATGATGGTTAATTTTGATGGTCAAGCTGATTATATTAAAAAATCCATTGGCCTTAGTGAAGCATACCTTTGGACATGTCTGTGAGGCCATTTCTAGAGAAATTCAGCTAAGAAAGTAAGATTAATCCTGAATGTGGGTGGCACCATCCCATGGGTTGAAGTCCATGAGTAAAAGGAGAAAGCCAATGACCTGTCTGTATTTCCAAGGTAGCTTTTGAGGCAGTTTGTAAGAAAGATTATTTCCCTGATTTCTTTCCCAGTGTGTTTTTTACTGGTTTGTAAGACTACTGGCCTTTCTTTGTTAATTTGTATCCTGCCATTCCTCTGAAAGTGTTTACGAGATCTAAGAGTTTTCTGGCAGGGTCTTTTTTTATTTTATTTATTTATTTTATTTTTTTTAAAATTCATTTTACATACCAACCACAGATCCCCCTCTCATTCCTCCTCCTGCTCCCCCTCATGTGGGGGGGGCACTAAGCCTGGTACATGCAGTTGAGGCAGGACCAGTCACCTCTCCACTTCATCAAGGGTGAGCAAGGTGTCCGACCATAATGGGATCCAGAAAGCCAGCTCATGCACCAGGGATAGATCCTGATTACACTGCCAGGGGCTCCTTAAAAGGATCCAGTTACACATCTGTCTCCTGTATGCAGAGGGTCCAGTCCGGTTCCATGCATGTTCCACAGCTGTCGGTCTAATATTCGAGAGGTCCTATGAGCTTGTTTTAGTTGTCTTTGTAGATTTCCCCATCATGATCTTGACCCCCACCTCCCTCCCGTTCAGATAATCTCTCCTCCCTCTCTTCCACTGGACTTGCCTGGTGCTTGGTTGTGGATCTCTGTATCTGCTTCCATCAGATACTGATGAAGGCTATATGATGACAGTTAGGGTAGTCATCAATCTACTTACCAGAGTAGGCCAGTTCAGGCACCCTCACCACTATTGCTAGTAGTCTAATCTGGGGTCAGCATTGTAGATTCCTGGGAATTTCCCTAGCACCAGGTTTCTCCCTAACCCCATAATGTCTCCCTCTATCAAGATTTCTCTTTTACTGCTCTTCCACTCCATCCCTACCCCAGCTTAAAAATTACCTAATGAGGTCTGGCAGAGTCTTTAGGGTCCCTTATGTAGATGTAAATAAGGACACATTGACTTTTTTCTTTCCTATTTGTATCTGTTTTATTTCTTGTCTTATCCCTTTAAGCTTTCATGCGTTACACAGAGTGATAAAAGTAGACAACTTTATCTTGTTCTTAATTATATTGGAAACACTTTGAGTTTTTCACCATTTCAAATGATGTTGACTATAAGATTGTCATCATATATAGCCTTTATTATATTTAGATATGTTCATTCTATTTTCAGTTTTTTGAAGGAATTTTACCGTAAAGGGGTTTTTAATCATGAATTGTGTCATGTCAAAAGCTTTATCTGTACTGCATCTATTGCAACAATCATGTTTTTTTTTTCTTTTTTTGTTTTTTTGAGACAGGGTTTCTCTGTGTAGCTTTGCACCTTTCCTGGATCTTGCTCTGTAGACCAGGCTGGCCTTGAACTCACAAAGATCCGCCTGCCTCTGCCTCCTGAGTGCTAGGATTAAAGGCGTGTACCACCACCACCTGGTTCAATCATGTTCTTTCTGTCTTTGAGTCAATTTATATGATGAGTTATTTGATGGTTTGTTTGGTGAACCATCTGCATCTCTGGGATGAAGACAACCTGACCATTCTGAAAGATTCTCTCTCTCTCTCTCTCTCTCTCTCTCTCTCTCTCTCTCTCTCTCTCTCTTTCTTTCTCTCTTTTCCTCCCCCTCTCTCTATCTTCTTTCTCTTTCTTCTTCCTTCCTTTCTTTCTTTTCTTTATTTCCCTTCCTTCCTTCCTTCCTTCCTTCCTTCCTTCCTTCCTTCCTTCCTTCCTTCCTTTCCTTCCTTCCTTCCTCTTCCTCCCCCTGACTCTCTTGACCAGGTCTCACTGTATAGCCTGGAGTTTGCTTTGTAAACCAGGCTAAGCTAGAACTCACAGAAATCTGCTTGCTTCTGCCCTTTGTGTGTTAAGATTAAAGCATGCACCCTTTTGATGAACTCTTGAATTGGTTGTAAGTATATCATTGAGAATGGTACCTGTGTTAACCATGGAGTGCCAGGAGCCATCCCCAGCAGTGGATGGGTCCTGCAGAGGGTGTAAGGAATCTGTGGGGGAAGGGAGTGAGTCAGGCCATAATGGTCAGGAGAATCTTGCAGCCTGACTGACTAGCAGCCAGAGTGTTTATTTATACAGAATTTAGTAAGCAGGGATACATTCATGATGTTCCAAAACATAAATCATATCATTTTTTGTTTTGGACACGTGTTTCACCTCCTTTTGCTCATCTTTTAGTCATCATTAATAAACTATGACAGAACAGAGTTATCATTTCCAATCATTTGCCCTCAAGTTTTAACATCATTAATAAACAGAGTTGTCATTCTTACTCATTAACCCCATAACCCAATTTTTGAGAATCTAGAGGCATATGACAGCTTGTTCTCAGGCTGGTAGCTTTGGTTACTTCAAGGACACTAGACCAAAACAAAATCCTCGACCACTCTGGGCATTTTGCCATGTCTCAAGCAGTGTATTATTAACTCTTAGTGGTCAGGGTGCCCAGGAAAAAAATCCTCAGGCCAAATCTACTGCAGTTATTATTCAAATTCTGGCATAATACAATCAATGTTCACATTTATATCTTTATAGAATTTGTCTATATGTCTAATCCTGGCATTCTGTTGTTCCTTGGATATATAACATTATAGTGGCTCTGCATGAGCTAACTTTTCTGAGAGGGGTCCTGACACCTCATACTTTTATCATCTTTCCACTCCATACTTTGCTCATCAATATGTCTCTATGTTGGGCAGAATTGTATGCCATGTAATTGTCTGAGTGTACAGTAGAAAGAAGCTTATAATCTGAACTGTGGACAATTCCTATAGCCCACTGAATCACGCTGATATTTTAAAGTTTACTTTGTTTTGAATATCTTGTTCCTGTGTAAGTGCAGGGACAGATGTTTCAAGAATGTCTGATAGCCTCATGAAGAGACCTCTGGCTTCTTCTTTATGTGTCACAACCTCCAAGGCATAAGGAAGACCTTCAAGTAGATAAGGATATCTCCCTCAAAGTGTGTGTGTGTGTGTGTGTGAAATAGTAGGTTCCGGACTTCCCTGGGCAAGCTTAGAAGCAGCATTCCTTGGAGAAGTAATAAGTGATTCATAAGGAAATTTCCATCAATCCAATATCCCCAAATTGTACAAATATTAAAAGTGCCCCAAGTATGTAACAGGTAGAGATGAAAACCAAAGGTGGCATGGTGGCCATCATGTGGCTCACTTTGCTGGCTCTTTGTCAAGCAGCTGTGCTGGCTTTATGACTTCTGCCATTCCATTCAGATATGGCTGTGCCAATGGAGACAGTTCTATAATTGTAGTTTTTTATTTTCTTTATGGTTTTGGTATCAGAAGAATCGAAGCGTTAATCTACATTGTTCCATTACCAATAAAAAGTCAGGAGTCAGATATTGGGATAAAAACTAGATTGATCAAGATACCAGTTAAGAAGCATTTCTTCATTTCCATTTTACAAAATATTTTGAGAAGCATTGATGATAGTTTTCTTTTCAAGGTGGCCATGTCAGAGGAGCCGCAGATGGCAGTTGACTTCAGGGGGTCAGCCTAGCAGGAGGCAAATCCCTGATGGGTGAATCTCAGATAGACTAGGCCTGAGACCACAGACTCCAGAATGTCCTCTGCTTCTGCTGTGCCTTCACGTTTGCTTCTGCAGTCTTTCTCTGGTGTCTGGCATGGGGTAAGTAGGTGTGTGGAGAGCCCAACTGCCTGTAATATAGTGTGTTTATCTCATGGAAATATATTATTCTCCTGGGCATTTTTACCTGTGGATTGTTATTATTATTATTATTATTATTATTTTCATTTTTCAAGACAGGGTTCCTCTGTGTAGCTTTGCTCCTTTCCTGAAACTCACTCTGTAGCCCAGGCGGGCTTCAAACTCACAGAGATCTGCCTGCCTCTGCCTCCCAAGTGCTGGAGTTAAAGGCGTGCGCCACCACCACCCGGCACTTGTGGATTATTATGAAAATGATTTCTTCCTGATTTATACCATCTAATTGACAATGATGTTAGTTTAAATGGAGTTTTGATGATTGAAAATATGAACCAGGAAGTGTCATAAGCTAGAACACATGAATTTCTATTGAGAAGCCATCTAGACTGTGGCTTAGCTTAATGATTAAGAAAACAACTGAGTCTCAGTAGCCCAGCTAGCTTAAATTCTTTTAATCTTAGTGTTGGGAGATGTGTTCATAGGTTTTGAAGTGCATCACAGCTGAAACAAAGCTTTGAATATAAAGTTGGACTAAGATGTTTGTCAAATAGCATTGAGGTGAAAAACCCAAAAAGATAATCTAAAGTTTTAGAAAGGCACATAGTTGAGGAACTCTTTTTCAGTGAACAAGAGCAAAGCAGCCTAATTATCATTAGTTGATGTGCCTTTCTTGCTAGAATTAGTTGATGACCAAATGTGATGATTAATTCCTTATACCCATTTTTGCCTTCCATCTCCTGATATAAAAAAAACTACTGATGAGTGGGTATGCACCCTAAATATTTAAAGTAGAGCAGAATGACTGTTTTTTATGTATAAAAATTTAGGTTTGTGAATCCTTTAAGATAAGTAATAAAGTGATTGTTTCTTTCTTTTGTGACCACAAAATGCAGCCTGCCAGTAAAAGAATACCTTGCTTGCCTACACTGTTAATCTATAACAAGTTGCTTTGGTATGAATGTACATGGATTCTTGGGACAACTTGTTTTTGTCCATAATACGTAAAATGTTTAATCATGTTAAGGAATATGGAGAACATGCTGATTTTTTTACTTGTATTCATTGTAATCATTCATTTGAAAAATAGAATGTAATCATATTGTAATACTTATACTGACTGAAAGATTTTGCTGGGGTATATAGGCTATAAGGGAAAACATAGAGATAGTAGAAAAGGAAAGCATCAAGAATGAGAAAATAAGGAAAAATAAAGACACAGTGAGAAGGAAAACATCAAGAGTAAGAGAGTTAGAAAGAATTAGAAGAAAACCATCAAGCATAAAATAGAGTTAGAAGGAAAACATCTAAAATGAGAGAATAAAGAAGAATAAAAATAAAGGAAAAGGAAAACATCGAGAGAGAGAGAGATAAGGGACATTTCTGGATAGAGAAGAAAAGAGAATATAGAACACATAATGAAGAATACAGAAGAATAAAGAGAAGGTCTGAAGGAAACCATCAAGAGGATGTGTGAGTGTCTTTTCTCTTACCCCTCAGATAAAGAAAAGTCACAGCACACTGACTCTGGATCTCCCTTTGAGCCTGTGCTGCTAGAGGCTGGTTCCCCAGCCAGCAAAACAAGGTTGGGATAATTTAGTAGTGAATCCATCCTTTCAAACAAACTAATGCATTTGTTTATTCCAGTTTCAGCAATTCTTGCCCTGATGCTGATTGTTTCTTTCATTCTATCGAATTTGCAATTGGATTGTTCTTATTTTTATTCAAGCCTCTAATGTGTATTATTATTTATTTGAGAGTTCTGGGATTGAGGTGTGTACTACCATGTCCATCCCAAAGTGAAATTTTTGTGAATTTGAAGTGTGGCATGAATATAAGAAAGTTGTCAAATGGCAAGTGCACAAATCCGTAAATCCTCACATACATACACAGGTTCTATGTAAAAAGAAACAGGATGAACCTGTCTGTATCTGTAGAAAAGTCACAGTACCTGTATGTCAAAAACCACATTGTGCCTTTTCCAGTCATTGCTGTCCCCCATTTCAACCACTGTACTGATTTCAAACATGTGTATGGTTAGGTTTTCTAGGAAGGATAAGATGTGTATATGGCTTCACTCATTCAGCACAACGTTTGAGGTTCATTTATAGCTTTGATACAGCACTTTGTTCTTTTCTCCTTACTGACAGTATTTAAGTTTATTAACATTTCACTGCTTGTTTACCAATATCATGTTATATGCATGTCTGTGCTGTTGCCATTTGGGGTCTATTACAAACAAGTATTTGTAAGTTTTCCCTTCTTATAAGGTCATAAGTTTCTGGACAGAAGACATGGGAGTCTTGAATCAGAAACAAGATAACAATATCATTAGACATTTTCTTGCACCTGTTTTTCAAGCCTCAGTTACCATAGTGCATATGCAAAGGGTCAGGTATTCACCTACCAGAATTTCAGTGTTGTTGCAGGAGAGGAAACCTGAGCTTAGGCAATAAAAATAGTGAGAAGCAAGTGCATGGATGAAATAATGGGCAGTATGTACACATGCCTTTTACTCTAGAGGAAGATACTATGTCTTCCAAGGCTGCCATCCAACTTGCCCTTTATTTTGGAAGGAAATAGTTTCTTTATTTTCCAAAACTGTTTGTTCTATAAATAACACTGAAAATAAATTAAAAAAAAATAGGGATTCAGGTCTTTTCTAGCAAAACATACAGAAACTTGAAAGATTCATGAAGAATTACTTCCCCCATCAACAAGAATAGACACTGCTGATATTTTTGTTTAATTAATCCCTGGGAGCCCTAGCAAGTGCTGTGAGGACAGCAGAAGCAAGATTTAGAAGGCATGGGGGTTAGAGAAGAAACTGATACAGTGTGTATGTGACATAAATGAACAAGCCAAAGAATCTATATTCAGTGGATGATAACAAAAAAGAGTGCAACTCATATGAGATCAAACTTACAAAAAAGAGTAGCAGAAACGACCAACAATCACGAAGCACAAATTATAAGATAAATGTATATCTGAAAATTTTATAATAAAATTAGGAATATCTGCTCAAAAGACATAACCCCTAAAAATGTTTATGGAGAAGTAACAAAGAAAATAGCTTTTGGAATTTTCAGAACCAAAGAAAAACATGTAATTAGTATCTGATTGAAGAAATTGCTCCAAATAACATTCAGAGGACAACTATCACAATGGAAACATGGGGGAAGTGTAAGAACAGACAATTTATCAAAGAAGCTACTCCAAGAATCAGGAAGTATATGAAGAGTGTAACTAAGATGGAAATGTAACCAATGACAAGCTCATGGAGGTGCAATCATGCCAAGGTTTAGCATGTCTATGGAAACATAGGAACATTTCTGCATTGCTGTTGTCAATAGAGAAGGAGCAGCTGTTCTAGAAATGTATCTCTTGGGAAATGAAGAGAAGTAATTTATTAATTTCATACCTATAATCTGGTAGGTAAATGAAGTTTTCATACGTATCTATTTATTTATTTATTTATTTATTTGGTTTTTTTGAGACAGGGTTTCTCTGTGTAGCTTTGCGCCTTTCCTGGAGCTCACTTGGTAGCCCAGGCTGGCCTCGAACTCACAGAGATCCGCCTGGCTCTGCCTCCCGAGTGCTGGGATTAAAGGCGTGCGCCACCAACGCGCTCAGCCATACATATTTATAAGTAAACATTTAAGATGATTTTCAAAATAGCCTTAGTTTTATGGCTTCATTGTAGCAGTAAAATCATTAATGACTGCTTACCAAATGATAAAGATGGCTTTAGAAACATTATATGTATATGTCTATAAAAATATTTTAAAATGGAAATGCTTACCATTGGGTTGGAGAGTTGGCTGAGCATATAAAAGCACTGATTGCTTTTCTAGAGAACTGGGCCTCAATTCCCAGCACCCACATTGTGGATCACAACCAGCTGTAACTTCTGTTCAAAGGGATCTGGTGCCTTCCTTTGGCCTCTGAGGGCACCAGGCATACATGCAGACAAGTCCATAGCCATAAAAAAATAAATTTTTAGGAAAACACACTACAACAGTATTGCATATGTTGGAAATACATCCTACAGAACAATAACTCACATTGTAGGAGACAGACAGAGGAGTAAACATTAAATGCAATAGAAGCGATGTGTATTAGATAAAATAAACAGAAAATGGAGTATACAAATGAAAGGGAAAAGGAGTCAAAAATGTAGATGATCCATTCTGTCTGGGGCTTCAAATATATTTGCATGAGTTGGAAAAAGCATCTTCTGAGAACTTTTCTATTTTTTGTTTGATATTTCTACACTTCTAAGTTCTTTTGATATTTATGCTTTGACATTTTTCTTTCTGGATTATATAGGAGTGAATACAATTTTATTGCTTTATTCGAAGCACCGGCTTTGCTATTTACTAATTTTTCTCAACTTATGTTAAAATTTTATGTGTTTCTTAGATTGCATGTTTGATTAATTAATCTTTTTTGTTGTTGTTTTGTTTTTTGTCTAGTAGTGTGGATGTTTGAGGTTACTTATTCATGTAAGCTGAATCCTGTCAATTTTGATTTGGAGTGAGAACAGTTTCATGAGGTCCTAATTATTAATTGTTGATCTTAGTGCCTCTGCTATCAGTGTTTGAGTTCAGAAAATTGTCTCTTGTGCCAATTCATTCAGGGTTATTCCCCACTTTCTATGAGGTTCAGTGTATCTGGTTTTATGTTGAGGTCTTTGATCCACTTAGACTTGAGTTTTGTGGAAGGCAATAAATATGGACCTATTTGCATTTTAAACATGCAAACATTTCATTTAACAGCACCATTTGTTGAAGATGTTATCTTTTTTCTAATGTATTTCTGGCTCCTTTGTAAAAAATCAGATTTCCATAGATATGTGAATTTATGTCTGGGTCTTCAATTTGATTCCAGTACCATGTGGTTTTTATTACTATAGCTTTGTATTACAAATTGAAACCAGGGATGGTGATACCTCCATCATTCTTTTATTGTTCAAAATTGTTTTTAGCCATTTTGAGTTTTTTTTTTTTTCATATGAAACTGAGAATTGTCCTTTCTAGGTCTAAAAAGAATTATGTTGGAATTTTGATGAAGATTACATTAAATGTGTAGATTGCTTTTGGTAAGATGGTTATTTCTCTATGTTAATCCTACTAATCATTGAGCATGGGAGATCTTTCCATCTTCTGATACCTTCTTCAATGTCTTTCTTCAAGGACTTGAAGTTTTTGTCATACAAGTCTTTCATTTGCTTGATTAGAGTCACATTAAGATATTTTATATTTTTTGAGGCTATTGTGAAGGGTGTTTCCTGATTTCTTTTCAGTTTGTTTACCTTTTGTATATAGGAGGGCTATTGATTTTTTTGAGTTAATCCTGAATCTATCTACACTTTGTTGAAACTGTTTGTCAGCTATAAGAGTTTACTGGTGGAATTTTTATGTAGTTTGTGTATCAGGATAACTGTAGCCTCATAAGAAGAATTTGGCAATGTTCCTTCTGTTTCAAAATGGAATTTATTTGAGGAGTATTGGCATTATTTCTTCCTTGAAAATCTGGTAGAATTCTGCAATAAAACTGTCTGGACCTAGTCTTTTTATGGTTGGGAGACTTTTAATGGGCATTTCAGTTCTTAACATCTATGCCCCAAACACAAGGGCACACATTTTTGTAAAGTAAACATTACTACAGTTTAAATCAAACATTCTATTGTGTGATTTAAACTTCTATTTCCTTGGGGGTTATAGGTCTATTTCTATGACCACTTCTATTTCCTTGGGGGTTATAGGTCTATTTAAATTGTTTATCTGATCTTGATTTAAGTTTGATAAGTGGTACTTATTGAGAAAATTGTTCTTTCTTTTAGGTTTTCTAATTAAGTGGAGTAAAGTTTTTTAAAGTATGTCCTTATGATTCCCTGGATTTCCTCCGTGTCTCTTATGTCCCCCTTTTCATTTCTGATTTCGTTAATTTTGATATCTCTCTCCTTCTTTTTGGTAATTTGGATAAGAGTTTGTTAATCATATCGATGGTCTCAAAGAGCCAGTTCCTTTTTTCATCAATTCTTTTTATTGTTCTCTTTGTTTCTATTTTAATGATTTCAGCCCTCAGTTTGATTATTTCATGACATCTACTTCTCTTGGGTGCGTTTGATTTTATTTTATTTTATTTTTTTTTTTGGTTTTAGAGCTTTCAGGGTGCTGTTAAGTTGCTAGTTTGAGATCTCTCCATTTTTTATTATGTAGGCACTTAATGCTATGAACTTTTCTCTTAGCACTGCTCTTATTGTGTCCAATTATTTAAGCATGTTGTACATTTGTTTTCATTGAATTCTAGGAAGTCATTAATTTCTTTCTTTATTTCTGTCTTGACCCATTTTTCATTCGGTAGAGAGCTGTTCAGTTTCCTTCAATTTGCAAGCTTTCTGGTGTTTCTTTTGTTGTTTTTATCTAGCTTTAATATGTAGTGGTCTGATAGGATGCAATAATTATTTTAATTTTCTTGAATCTGCTGAGACTTGCTTGGTGATGGGTATTTTGGGGAATGTCTGTGAGATGTTGAGAAGAAGATACATTCTTTTGTATTTGAGTGAAATGTTCAGTAGATATTTATTAGGTCCATTTGGTTTATAATATCTATTAGCTCCAATATTTCTCCATTTAGTTTTTGTCTAAATAACTTGTCATTGGTGATAGTATGATATTGAAGTCTCCCACTATAGGTGTTTGAGGGTCAATGTGTGATTTAAACTATAGTAATGTTTATTTTACAAAAATATGTGCCATTGTGTTTGGGGCATAGATGTTAAGAATTGAAATGCCATTTTTCTTTTTTTTCTTTCTTTCTTTTTTTTTTTTTTGGAGCTGAGGATCAAACCCAGGGCCTTGCATTTGCTAGGCAAGTGCTCTACCACTGAGCTAAATCCCCAACCGTGAAATGTCATTTTGGTGGATTTTTCTTTTGATAAGTATGTAATGTCCTTCCACATTTACTTTGATTAGTTTTGGTTTGAAGTCTATTTTATTAGATACTAAAATGGCTACAGCAGCTTGCTTCTTAGGTATTCCATTTGCTTGGAATACCTTTTCCCAACCCTTTACCCTGAAGTAATGTCTATCCTTGACGTTGAGGTGTGTTTCTTGTATGAAACAGATGGATGGATCCTGTTACCATATCTATTCTGTGTCTTTTCATTATTCTTTCATCTATTAGGCTGTGTCTTTTCATTGGGGAATTGAGACCATTAATATTGAGAGATATGACAAGCAAATGCTGATTTCTGTTACTGAGTTTTGTTGTTGATGTTGGTGATGTGTGTGTGTGTGTGTGTGTGTGTGTGTGTGTGTGTGTATTTTTCTATTGTACATTCAATGTCTGAGATTCTCTCTTCTAACTTTGTATACCGTTGGTGAAGCTTGCCTCTGTAGTTCCTGTTTGAATTCCTAAATTGTTCATTTCCAAAATTCCCTCAGTTTGTGTTTTATTTATTGCTTCTATTTCCATTTTCAGGTCTTGAATAGCTTTATTCATTTCTTTCAACTGTTTGTTTTTTCTTGACTTTCTTTGATATATTTATCCATTTTCTCTTTAAGGACCCCTATCATCTTCATATAGTTGCCTTTAAGTTCTTTCTCTTGTGTTTCAGCTTTGTTGAACTATTCAAGGCCCACAGTGGTAGGATAGCAGGGCTCTAGTGAAGATATATTGTCCTGGATGTTACTTTGCTCTTAAGCTGGTGTCTACACATTTAGGCTTGGGGTGGTTATAGGTCTAGGTGCTGATTTATGGATTTGTCTTTGTTGGGTAGGTATTTTGTTCCTTGGTTTCTGTTTCCTCTTTGGATTTTCACCAAGTGTGATGGCTATGTGTTGCCTGTTTTTTCTGGCCTGTTTGGTTAGAGTATTCGCAGGGAATGCCTGAGGTGCTGTAGCTTTAGGAAAGAGCCTGAGGGGAACAGAGAGAGTGGAGAAGGACTGGAGGTAGACTACCTGGTTTTCTGACAGGCATGGACTATTGTTGAACAGGTAGTGTCTGTCTGAGTTGGGCCATAAACACAGAGATAATAGGGGGAGGGAGGTTAGGAGGAGATGGTTTGGGGGATCCATAGGAAATTTGGGCAGAGGGGAAGGGAAGCTGCATTAGTGCTTCTGTAGCAGTGGTGGGGATGAGCATGAGGGACTGGGTCTAAGGAAACAGAGTTAAGAAGGGCTGTGTAGCAGGCTAGTTTGATCTTCTAATTAATTTAGTTTTAATGTTTTTGAAAATTTTATGCATGAGCAGTATATTTATATCATCCCTTTTTCTCCCCATTCCAACTTCTCCTATGCCCTTTCTTCTACTCTCTCAAATTCATGTCCTTTTCTCAGTTGATTGTTATTGTTATAAACACACATATATGTAACCTGCTGAGTCCGTTTAATGTTGCTCATATGGTCTTGAGGACTGACCATTTTAAATTAGATAAACAATCATGGGACTCATCCTGGAGAAAACTGAACCTCCCTCTCAGCAGCCATTGATTGTTTGTAGCTCTCCATCCATAGGTGGGAGCTTGCTAAATTTTCCCTGTCCACATTAACATGTTAATCAGTGGTGTCCTTATGCCCAGGGGATTTAATTGAGTCAGGGAAGAGGGGCACAATACAGAGGGAGATAGAGGAAGGAGAAAAATAACATGAAAAAGCTACAGAAAAACATTTTATAATCTTACTGAAAATACAAGCATATATACGTGTTTCTAGGTGTATGTAGCTTAAATGAAGTCGTGTCACACAAGGGTGATCCTGCTTTCCCCAGCATCTATAGGCTATCTACCCAAACCCAGTGCCAAGATGAGAATTCTCCTTCGTATTTGGTAGTCAGGGCTAGGCAGGTGTTGCCCACTCAGAGGCTATTTCTGAAGAAAAAATAATGTTTTATGAATTTATGAGAATCACAAGTAGTTAACACCAGAAATGTAACAGAAATAGACTAATTGAGTCAGATTTCTTTTTTCTTTTTTTATTTTCTGAGCCTGGCCAAGAATTCATGATGTCACCAAGGCTGGACTCAAACCAAAGATCCTACTGCTACAGCTTTCAAGTGTCAGTGCTTTCAGCCGTGTGCTACTACATGTGGTTTGTTGTGGAGACAGAGGCGCTCTAGTCGGCTAAATCCACTCACTAGCTGGGGGTTTCATTAATATGAACAAGAGCCATTTGTAAGTTGAGAAAACTATTTAATAAATTAATTAATGACATTAACCTTTGGTGTTGCTTGGACATATTTAACCTAATGAATTTTGCGTTGGGAATAGCCAACACCAACTATTGTGAAACCAAATTGGCTTTCGGTTTCTAGAAATGAATTTCACTTTTTTAGAGTGTTTACCTAAAGTTCATGTTGACAGAAACATCTTGTTTTATAGGGCTTGGGAGATCTTGACAATTTGAAAAATATTCCTTAAGGAGTTAGAAAAATGAACAGTAAGTTCTGCCTCAATTTTGTGGTTCTGAGACCAGGCCTTTTTCAGCCCCAGGAATAGGTAGACTATGAGTAATTGTTTAAGGAGATCTGGAGGCATGCCTGTGCTTTGGAAGTGTCCCTCAAGGCCTTGGAAGTCTAATGGAGAACTATCATAAGACACAATAGGGTGAATTTCAGTGTCAAGCTAACTTTCATTTAAGAAAGATCAGAGATGGAACAGACAGAGTTTAATGAGTAAATAATCAAGAAAATGATGTCTTTTTGCAGAGTTTGAGTTGAGTTTACACTCAAGTAAACATAGACAAATGCTTCCACTATTTAAAACCAAGTCGATACAAATATACATACACATATATACACACATATATATATTTGGACACAAATAAATATATATTGTACATATATACGTACAAGATGCACTCTAATACAAAAGAAAAATTTGTGTTTCCTTTAGTTTTTTTTCTAACCACCCCAGAGTTAGTTGCTGAGATTTTTGTTTTTGTTTTTTCATGTCTAAAGTGTTATAGTAACCAAGATGATATGTGAAGCTGTATGTGTGTATGTGTGTATGTGTGTGTGTGTGTGTGTGTGTGTGTGTGTGTGTGTGTGTGTGTGTAGGTCTGTATCATTTATGTGCAAAGAGGCCAGAGGTAAATGCTAGGTTTCTTCATTATGTTCTCTCCACATTGTATTTTGTGAGACAGGGTCTCTCCCTGAACTTCGAACCAGCTGCTCTTTGGAATTGGCTAGCCAATCAGCTTCAGGGTGATGCTTATCTCTGCCTCTGCAGTACTGCTACCACGGGCTTTCTCTTTCATAACTGGCTTTTTATATGGATGCTAAGGATCCCACTCAGATTCTCATGTTTACAAAGAAAGTATTTTACCATCTACCTGTCCATTTTACCAGGCCTACGGTGAAGCCTTTTAAAACTTTACTCATAAAATTTTCATGAACAAATTGGCATTTACAGTATTTAGGATAGATTTTTATTGACTCTTTAGAAACTGTTGATTTTCATAGCATCTTGAGATTATAGAATTGTGAGCAATCAAAATTGAAAATAAATTTGACCTGGTACATTAAGCTGTACATTATGGTAATTGTCCTAAACTGAGCATCATCCTCTGTCTGAGACACCAAGTAATATTTAAAAGTTATTGAGTACAAAGGGAGTTGTGGGACCTCTGCAAAGGTTCAATAAATTAACAAGAAACCTTTTATTTGTCCTTGAAAGAGCTTACTTACCCCACCTACTGTTAAAATAAACTTGTTGCTGAGATAGAAAAGGACTTTGGAGTCATTAGCTAATGTCTTATTTTAGAGAGAGGGAAACTGAGTCTCAGAAAGAAGAGGTGACAGACACAAGGTCCAGGACTGGCTAATCCCTGGATGGTGGTGACTCCAAGTCTGCACTGCAAGACAACATCTGAATGCAGGAAAATGAAGTTTCCTTTCGAAGATCACAGAATGCCCTTTAAAAAAAAAAATCTCACAATTAAAATTTAATCATATAATACTGGCCCAAATCGCCTTAAATGTTTATTCCCGAACTAATTGTCGTCTGTGCTCATGGTATTATTATGAATGGTTTTGTCTGACATCAGGAGATTCGTCTAATGCTGCTCCAGTGTCTTCTACCCCTTGTCTTTTCTGTTGGGAAAATGCCCAATTTTAGCACAATCTGAAGTTACCTCTTATTTTCATTAATCTATATTCATGTTTCTTCTCCAGTATTCACATTCACATCAGGGAGACAGTGTAACCCAAAGGAAGAATACAGCTCTAGTATTCCTATTATTTCTTCATTTTTTTCCTTAGTTCTGTAGAAAGAAGATCAGAGATATCTCATAGGGTTTTTTTTTGTAAGAACTGAGTATTTAGAACATATAGATAGTTCTCATTATTGAGAAAAGATTTTATTACTCAGGGTGAAGGCAGGAAGTAGAGAGTAGAGCATCTGGCAGCATCTCAAATATCACACTTCCGGCAGGAGTTCAGCCTTTTCGGTATATTTATTTTCGAATGGTCTCCCAGGTATCCTGTTGATGACACCTGTGACCATTGGTGACCACTGACTAGATCCATCAACTCAACAGAGGCTTCAAAGTGTGATATTTTACCTGCCATCTTCGTTCATTACTTGGATAGTTATATCAAGTGAGAGACATCAATTACTGGATTACCATGAAGTCTAGCACATTTTGAAACAGCAGATTAAATTTTTCTAGCTTTCTCTTTGTTTACCAGCTTTCTAAATGGATTGATTTACCTATATTTTAAAGTATTTAATGAACCTACGAATATAAGTATGTTAACATTTTCCTATAAGTTACAATTATATATTTTATTGACATAAAGTTTTACATCTTTTATTAGTGAGAGCATTTTAAAAATAGCCCCTGAATCCTTTTCATAACACCAGGTGACTTGGGATAACTTTCTAACCTTTTGTTGTGACAAGAAATAATATTCTAGACCATTTTGTATGTTTTGAATGAATTCTGTTTTAAGTGGGTGAAAGTTTCAGTATTCTCTTAGAGCGATTTGTCAGAATCAGTCACTAGATAATCCTCAACACAGGAGCTAAAGAATATTCGATGAAGAAACAACAGAAGTTCTTTAAATTCACTTTGGGAAGTGAACTGCTGCAAGGGAGTAGTCTCTGCAAATGTATTCTTGAGCTGATCTGACACCTTTGTAGGAGGACTCTATTTGTTTCTATAGGTAATGCTACACATGGCCCCTGGCTCTACCTACTAGAGCCTTTTCAGACGATCCTTGTCTGTCTTCTTCCTGTGTTTAGCTCTCTTTCTAGACTCAGTGCTTTGGCCAACTTTCCCTTCTCTGTCTGAGCTGTGTGGGACTGACACTCTCTGCAGGTAGTTTATCTGGCTCTGAGTTCTGCTGCCTAATGGAAGCTTGCCTCCATCTCTGCCTAGGCTGCTTACATAAAGAGGGGAAGCCTCCCTATAATAATAGTGTAGTAGAACTTCACCCTCTCTTTCTCCTAGAAAATATTTTGGGTCTTTGTCAATAGTATGGTTTGAAAAATAGAAAATTCACCCAAAAAGGTGCTTCCAATGATTGCGCCTATTTTTATTATTGTTATTTTTGTTTTGTTTTTAAAGAAGAAAGACACCACACTTGGACTAGTAACGTGTAATTGGATATTTTTTTAAAGGATAAATTTTAACGCATTGAAAAAAAAAAGGAATCTAAACAAAAAGCATCCAGTTATCCACCAGTTTTAAAAGAAGTACAGCAACTCAGACTCTACTAACAGTCTATCTTCTACTACAGTGTCGATCACTGCACAAGTAGGAGCTATTTATCATTGCCTGTATCATCATGTAAAGTAAAGCTGTGATGCAGAGCTTTCCCTAAATGCTACTCCTCACTCACTATGGATGTTACTGCTCTTGAATGAGTTTAGGCTTGCTTACCTAGAGAATAGTTCAGTTGGGCATCCTATGTGCTTCTTAATCTTAATCTGTTAGCATATTTCTAAACTATAGTCAGTTTTACATGAGGCTAGAAGATCTCAATGCTGTTGAATAAAGTGACTTTCTCTCTGAAAGAGTTCTGTTAGAATAGGTTTTTAAAAACATAGTTGAGCACTTTTGTGAACTATTGAAATTTAGAAGAAAACATTCAACATTGTCAAAAACATTTATTTATAAACAGCAATTCAAATTTTGGTTCTACCATTTATTTGACAAGCTGCTTAACTTTGCTCATGGTGTGTATTTGGACTGACCTTACTGACCATACATATATTGACAATGGACTGATTGACATAGGAATTTTGGTGTTAACCTTTTCTTTCTTACTTATTTTTTTTATGTTATTACCTTACATGGTTGTGTTTTTTTGCAGATGGCTGTGAGCCACCATGTGGTTGCTGGGAATTGAACTCAAGACCTCTGGAAGAGCAGCTAGTACTCTTAACCTCTGAGCCATCTCTCCAGCCCCAATGGTTGTGTTTTTTTTTTTAAAATTTATTTTACAACATCATTCAGTTCAACATAATAGCCACAGATTCCCCTGTTCTCCCCCTCTCGCCCCTCTCCCCTCCCCCCAGCCCACCCCCCATTCCCACCTCCTCCAGATCAAGGTCTCCCCCAAGACCGGGTCGACCTGGTAGACTCAGTTCAGGCAGGTCCAGTCCCCCCCTCCTAGACCGAGCCAAGCGTCCCTGCATAAGTCCAGGATTCAAACAGCCAACTCATGCAACGAGCCCAGGACCCGGCACCAATGCACAGCTGCCTCCCAAACAGATCAAGCCAAATGACTGTCTCACCCATTCAGGGGCCTGATCCAGTTGGGGGCCCCTCAGCCTTTGGTTCATAGATCCTGTGCTTCCATTTAATGTTTAAAAAATTACCTCTTTTAGTTTTTGAGATTATAATACAGTTGCATCATTTTCTTCTTCTCTTTCCTCCCTCCAAACCATTTCATACACCCCTTTCTTTCTTTCCATATCAAGACCTCTTTTATCAGTCATTGTTGTTACATACATATATTTTTAAATGTTAAAATATTTTAAAAATTAAAATATAGTTGTATCATTTCCCTTTCCCTCTCTTTTTTTTTCAGAGCTTTCTGATCTGCTACTCCTCTCAAATTCATGGCCTCTTATTATTTAATTATTTTATTACATATATATGAGTAAATATATAAATAGATTTCATTTAATGTTGCTTGTATGTATATATTCTTAGGGATGACCACTTGGGATTAGACAACCAGTTGGGGGCTTTCCCTAAAGAAGGCTAATTCCCATGCTCTCTCAGTAGGCATCAATTGCCTATGTATCTCCATCTAGGGTGGAGCCCCATGTGACTTCCCCATGCACATTGGCATGTCACTTGGTGATGTGATTGTTTGGGTCTTGCTTAGGTGACCATACTAATCAGATTTTATGTGTATGGCTTCCCTTCACTGTCATAGCTAGAAAACACAATCTTCCAGCAGACTTCTTCATCCTTTGGTTCCTATAATCTTTCCTTCCCCCCTTGTCATGTTTTCTGAGTCTTAGGTGGAGAGTTGTATTGTAGATTTATCAGTTGGGGTTGGGTGCCCCGTAGTTAGTTTTTCTCTACATTTTGACCAGTTGTGGCTTTCTGTAATGTCTGCTACAAAAAGAATCTTCTACACTCAACTGTGTGCCTGAGGATAAGTATTTGGGATGCAGGTTTGCTTATGCTGATTTAGGAAACTGGCAGCTGTGATTCCCCTGTAAGTTCCATGACTTCATCAGCCATGAGTAGTTGGTTGTTCTTATTTGCCCCTGTGTTTGTATTTTGTCACCTTTGTCCCTTATTTTCTTCTTAAACTTCTTTAGTCTCCCAGTTTCTAAGACATCATTCTTTTGTGATTATTTTTCTTTTCCATCACCTTTTTCTTTCTCATTCTTATTCTTTGCCCTGTTCTGTACACTGGTTTTGTAAGGTTCCAAACAGAGGCCTCTCTTTAAATATCCTAGCTGTTTGTCCAAGCAAGTCAACCTAGCCCCACAATTTCAATTAACACAAGGTTAATACACAATGCCCAAGTCTATATCTTTCAAACATAGCAAGGAACAAAAATACACACAACTGTTTCTTATATATTTGCACCTAGGTGCCTCTTCTACATTTTCATGCTCACATTCAAAGCTAATTTTTGTTTGTTTTATTCAGTTTCATATTTGAAAATCTATCCCTTCTTTCAGTTTTATTTAGTGTTAAGTAAACACTCCAGCCTTCCTGGTTTATTCAAATATATTGTGCCTTTCTGTCTATACCTTTTTCATGGTCTGGATTGCTCTTTCCCCTTCTTTTTCTTTGGACATTTTATTTTATTTTATTTTTCACTTTACATACCAACCACAAATCGCCCTCTCTTCTCTTCTCTCACCTCACAGTCTTCTCCTCCCCAACCCATTCCCCATTCCTCCCTCCAACAAAGTAAGGCCTCCCATGGGGAGTCAGCAGAGCCTGGTACATTCAGCTGGGGCAAGTTGAAACCCCTCCCCCTGCATCAAGGTTGTGTAAGGTGTCCCCCCATAGGTACTGGGCTCCAAAAAGCCAGCTCTGGCTCCAGGGATGGATCCTGATCCTACTGCCAGGGGGTCCAGTAAGCAGATCAAGCTACACAATTGTCTCGCTTTGCAGAGGGCATAGTCCAGTCTCATGGAGGCTCCACAGTTGTTGGTCTAAAGCTCCTGAGTTCCCACTAGTTTGGCTTGGTTGTCTCTGTAGGTTTCCCCATCATGATCTTGATGCCCCTTGTTCATAGAATCCCTCTTCAACTGAACTCCTGGAGCTTGGGGATAGGGAGAAACCAAGTTCTAGGGAAGTTCCCAGGAATCCACAAGGATAACCCCAGCTTAGACTACTAGCAATAATGAAGAGGATGCTGGTACTGGCTTACCCCAGTAATCAGATCAGTGAATACCTTAACTGTCATCATCATAGAGCCTTCATCCAGTAACTGATGGAAGCAGATGCAGAGATCTACAGCCAAGCTCTTTCCCCTTCTTGTGGACATGTATTTAGTTTTCAGGACCTAGCTCAAATGTTACTCCACTTTTAGGATGGCATTCAGTTTCCTCTTTGTAGCTCTATTGAAACTTACAGCATCACACCAAATGGTGTTTGGGGGGCTTGTTTTTCATCTCCACTGAAAGGTGGAAATCTATGTGCCATTCATCTCTGCAACTTTATTTTTCAGGCTAAAACATTCACTAAAATCATTTCTTAAGCCCAGAATAAGGTATCTATTGTTACCACTAATTTTTGTGTTTAGAACATTATTAAATATATTTATAACAGTAATTGGGGTCAACACTTATTCATGCTACTGCTTTAGACATCTGGTGGCCTGTATCCTTCTAAGACTGTCTTCAAAGATTTCTGCCTCATGTTATTAATGGTCTTGTATAATCTTCCTCCCTCCATTCAATGTGGCTTGAATTTGGTGTCCTGCTTCTAAGGAAAGAAGCATATGTGATTGCAAGCTTCAAAAGAAAGTGACTTCCATCTTGATTATATTCTTTCTTAGCTTGTCTTGATGAAATGAGCAGCCATGCTGTGAGTTGTCAGGAAGAGGCTCATGTGACAATGCACAGAGGGGGAACTCCCTCCCTCAGCCAACATTGAAGAGGGTTCCCAGTCCAACAACTGAGAGAAACTGAATCCATCCAACAGCCATCTAAGTGGATTTCCTCAGGCATCCTAACCTGAAGCCTCAGCCTATATCCCCAATGGCAGATGAGATGAGAAAGGCTGAGCCAGGAGATCTAGAATTCTGACCCAGAAATTGTGAAATGATGAGTACTGGTGGTTTCCAGTGAAGGAAGGTGTCCAGGGAGGACAGGAAAGGACATCAAATCTCCTGGAGCCAGAGTTATAGGTGGCTGTGAACTGCCTGATGTGAGCATGGAGAAGCAAACTCTTGTTCTTTGCAAGTGCAGTACAAGCTCTTAACTGCTGAGCCATCTGCCCCAGCCCCCAAACTCTTAACTCTATTATAGCATGAACTTATTGTCCTGTTGTTATGTAAGAGTCCGAGGTATAATTTTAATAGATTTATAAAATAGAATACAAAATTAAATTTGACAAATTTTCTCCAGATATTTTCATGTTTTATCTTGGGAAAGTAGCATAGTGTTGCAGTCCAAATATTTAACTTTAGAATAAGACAAGGTTTTAATGTTTTTGGTTTTTACCAATTTATAACATTGGATAGGAGCATGTTGTTGCACTTAATATTTATTGTTAAAGGAGACAATTCACATAAATTACTAAATATACTGTTTGGTACATAATAAATATTTAAGTAACACCAATATTTTACAGTCATTATCATTCATTTGTACTTACTATCAATTTAGCACCAAGTCTATCTGCTTGATAGAAGCATTTCTTGTTGATGAAATATTTTATATATGAGGGAAAGTAAGTAAAAAAGATAATTTGAATTTTTATTTAGTAACTCTGAAATGTTGTTGCTTCAATTCCTCATCTGTAAAATAGAGTTAATAATTTATATTACATGTATTATTTGGTAATGTATGCAAAAGGTCCAATAACGCAATTGTTTAATAATTTGTGCTTAATAATGTGAGTTTACCCTGAAAGTTCATTATGGAATTCTTTGTGGCATATATATATATATATATGTATATATATGGCATATATATATACTCATTATTAAGGTTACTAAGTCATCCTTATTTCTTGTACTTCAAATTTATGAAAATGATAAAACAGGTTGTGAAAATTGGATTACAAGACTAAAGAGAATTTCATTCTGAAGGAATCAAACAAAGATTCATTTTAAAAGAATTTTTACTCTGGACATCTCAATGCATAAATGAAAAAAAGTACACAGAATTCCACAGTGCTAACTTTTCTTAAGGATGAATTAAATAGGAAAATATATCCACATTCCTAAAAACAGTCATGTCTTTAATGAACAGCATATTTTAGTGAGCCATTTTCTTTACAGATTTCTTGACATGGCATTCATGACTACCTTTCTGAAGACTTTATCCTTCCTGTGCTCACTTTTGGAAGGTTCATCTTCACCTTCCGTATGGTTTTGTCAGACTCCAACAGAAAACATTCACATAGAAACTGTGTGGGTGAAAATGCTGACATGTCTATAAATCATTGCATGCTAATTAAATTCTGTGTTATTGGAATCTTTCAGTCTCCTTTTTTACAGGAAGATATCTAAAGATAATTGACAGAAATGCTACACTCAGAGACACATTCAGGCCTGTGTGCATTATCAAAGTAATCTGTGGCAGTGATGCCTTGTCTGTAAGGGAAAAGCTGTCATTGATCCTTGAAAGATTATAACTGCAATCAAAAGTAGTTTATGTCAGTAAAACTGTTGATTAAGTGGGGGCCTCAAACATCATGAACTTACAGTGATGGACTTTCACATTAGATGCACGATTGTTTCAGATGACACTATTTTACAGGCTGTTGAGCATGCAGCAGAGTAGGTGCCATCGTGTGTGGTGGCAAGAAACAGAGGGTCAGATTCCCTGGGTGACTCTGTCTCTTGGATCTCTGATGCATCATCTTTCAAATGGGAAATACAATTTTTTTTTAATTAAAAAACAAAACAAAACAAAAACCATTGCAATCAGGGCATAGCTGGTGGCTCAGTCCTTTGATCTCAGCGCTCAGAAGCAGAGACAGTCAGACCGCTGTGAATTCGAGGCTAGCCTGGTCTACATAGGGGGTTCCAGGTCAGCTAGGACTACACAATGATACTTTCTCTAACAACAACAACAACAACAAAACATGAAAGAATGAAGGAAAGAAAGTAAGAAAGAAAGAAAGGAGGGAAGAAGGAAAGGAAGGAAGAAAGAAAGGAGAGAGAGAGAGAGAGAGAGAGAGAGAGAGAGAGAGAGAGAGAGAGAGAGAGAGAGAGAGAGAGAGAGAATAATCATCTGCACTGAGTGCCAAGAGTATAAGTGCTCAAAGTTAACATTTATTCCATTACTCTAATTTATGGTCCCATATTCACAGACAGTTTCTGGAAGGCCAACGTATTGATTTTTTTTAATGCCCCCCAATGGCATTTCTTTCCAGAATACTGATGATATTGAGGTGTGAAACTCAACTCTGGCTGCCAGCCTCCATCCACAGGGCTTTGGTGGTTTATTTCCAGACTCACAATGGAGGAACATGGGAGGCTGGCTTACTTGTCCAAGGAAACTGTTTCAAGGTTGTTCCCGTTTAAATGCTATAATTCCAAACCTTACCAAAACAATACATGAAAAAGTATTTTTTTAAAAAACACCATGAATATGACCTACACAGCCCATATAATGTTACTTGTATGTATTTGATTCCAGAGCTGATATATATATATATATATTACACAAACATACAGCACACAAGTATGTGTGTGTGTATATGTGTGTGGTACGTAGTGTGTAGTGTGTGTGTGTATCTATAACAACAGTTAAAGAAATGGAGGGCATGAGATTAATGGGGTAAATGAGAAAGGTTGGAGAGAGGAAAGGGAATATTTTAATTTTAATAAATAAATAAATAAATAAATAAATAAATAAATAAATAAATAAAAAGACAACACTAACTGTAGTAGATAACTGTTTGAACCATGCCCTGAAACACTACCCCTAGTGAGGAAGCTGTAGCTGTTATACTTGCCTACGACCTTAAGGTACTTGCCCTTGGGGCAGGGCCACTATGGACCCTTAAGACTGGGATGCACATATGCCCTCTCTTCTTGGCTACCTCATGGTTCTGGATGCTGAGATCTTGAATCAAACCATTCAGCATGGGACATAGCTCAGCTTTCTTGAACCCTATGATAAATCTTCCATGGTTGTGAGTTTGATCATTAAATAGATTCCGTGGATTTACCCCATTAACTAGCCTTGATAAACAAAACAGTCCCATGCTGTCTTTTACATACAGGAAACTGCATGCAAAACAGTCTAACATTTGTTCCCTCCTCTGTCAAACTCACTGGTAAAATTAAGTGAGAAATATACTTGATTTGGAGGAAGCTCTGATTGCTTCTCTATGTGGAATATTTGTGGCATCCTTTCATTGCTTGGACGGTCTCGGCTGCCCAGGGAAGCTGAATACCCACCCTTTGGCATCAACCCTGGCCTTGCTCTCCAGCTTCCTCTACTTGGTACTTGCTCTGCATTCATAGCTGCAGCTCTTCCATTCTCCTGTCACTACCCAGATGTTCAACACTGGAAAGCTTTCAACATACTCTGGCTCTCTTTTAGTTCTTTCTTCTTGGTTTTGCATTCTACCAGTCAGCCAAGTCTTCAGTCCTGCTGCTAACAGCAGTGGCTCTGGGAAGTCATCTGAAACTCTTTTTTTGTCCCCAGGCAAGGAGTCAGTAAGCACCCCACAGCCTGAGTGTTCAGAGTTTGTATGTTTCTCTTGGAGAGCCAGCAACTCAAGCCCTTTCTTACGTGAAGGGACACAAAGTTCTGTGAATGAGTCCTATGGGATTGACATAGGCTCCTGTGCTACTCAGTTTTCTGTTACTTTAAGCAAAATATGAAACAATAAATTAAGAAAGGGAAATGTTTATTTTGGTTCAGATTTTTAAAGTTTTGTTGATGATTGGTTTGGCCACATGCCTTGGGTCTATAGTGGCATATTGTGGTAGATGTGCAGTTGAGCAAAACTGCAGTTGGGAAGTGAAAGAGCATCCAGGTAATCCCATTGAGAGCATGCTCCAAATGACCTAAAAACCTCTCATTATGCCACCTTCTCCCACAGGCTAATTCTTCAACTACATAGGCAAAAGGCTAAGGATTAAGCCTATATTAATTACATACACCTTTGAGGCAACACTTAAATTCTAAGCTACAATAGCTTGAACCAGATGTAAATGGGAGCTGATCCTTGGATGGTAGTTATTGTATTAATTGTGTTAATAACATGACAAATTTCACAAATGTCCCTCATGACTCTGGGTTTTATTTTGGAACTGTATAGGTCTCTTTTAATGCATACTTCTGAAGATCACACTTTCAGGTGTAGGAGGAGACACTATGAGATGATGTCCTTGCTCTCTGCTGTTTTTCTCCAAATGTTAGATGAGTTTTTTTCTGGATCATTAAATTCTCTAGACCAGTCTTCTTGCAGCCCAGAGAATTCATGGCTTAGAAAATTTCTGTCTTAAAACACTAATTGGCTTCCATGGGACATGACTATGTCCTTTTAAGACAATACCAATATCACATTTTGTAGCTTTGTGTCCCAGCATGAATTACTGAAATCAGTGATAATGGGCAGGTTCTTTAGGAAGACATATCTTCTTCATATATTGAATTTTTAGGTTTTGTGAGAAAAAAGTAAACATGTATGATTAGTTCATACCCTTGACCTATAAAATGTCAGAGAAACACATGACAGCATGTTTTTGTGTGTTAAGCACCCAATCCCTCATTTTTCCTGGTCTTGCTGTGATGGACTGGGATTTGATTTCACAAAGCCTGAGAAACATAAGCTTTCCTGGATGCTGCTACAGAGTGTGCCAAAAACATCAGCTTCAATGTTAAGTTGGAAAACATTTTATCCCATACTTTCAAAATATTATGTTCCAGTGCATTTTATAAATACAGCCCACATAGTTGTGATGGAGAGTAGTTGAATACATTAGTATAGTTTTCTAAGAACCATGAGACAAAGAAATAATTTCTCATTTGGTAAAGGATGACAAGATTACCTCTTAAAATTTGTTCCCAGAAATAAAACATTTTAAATGATAAAGGAACCCTCATTTAAATAGTCAATTTTGTGAAAATGTCAGGGAATAAAAGAAGCCTTGGCAAACATAACCTTCTGTATTATTGGCCTTCAAAAATTGAAAAAAAAAAAACAAGCTTTGAATGATTTCCTGATATCAGTGATGGATGACAGCTGAGTATTGTGATCATGCCTGTGGTCCCAGCTACTCAGGAGGCTAAGGTGGGAATCACTGAGCTTAGAAATTCAAGGTCAACATAGACACATAGCAAGACCCCATCTCAAAGAAAGGATGAAAGAATTTTGACTCATCATCAAGTATATCTTCACTATAGGTAATCCAAGATTTAGGAAGCTGTACATATTTATTTTAAAAATCCAAGCATATGGGAAATATGTAAGCCTAAACTATAGTGGACATTTGTATAGGCTATACCTTTTTAAAAGTTTCCAGGGAAGGGGATATATATATATATATATATATATATATATATATATATATATAATGTAATGCTTCCTCAGCATATGTGCTTATATAAAGTTATAGGTTTGATCCCAAAACTTACACACACACACACACACACACACACACACACACAAATTAAAACAAAATAAAACTCACAAAAGCTCAGCCCAGTAAATCCTTTGATAGTAAATATTTAAAGATGTATTATTATTTAAATTAGAAGGAATTAGAAGAAAGCACAAATCAATAATTAGTATAAGAAAGCAATAAACATACATCTTCCTACATAGATGATCCAAACAAGAAATTCTAAATAAAAACAACAAAAAACAAAAACAATCCAAGATAGTTAAAAAACATAGTTTAAAATTAAAGGTGAATTCTTTAAGTAACTGAGATCTATTTTTTCTTGTTTAACTCTTGTATGTGACACTGATGTTTCTTGACTTGAGGATATTAATTTTCTTTGAAATCATAGTAACCAAAAGGTCAGTCAATAAGGAAGGTCTGTCCAGCGAGCCTACTGCTGCAAATTCTGTGTTTTGGCAAGCCTTAAAATCTTCCTGACACCCAGTTTCTCTAATATCTTCTCTATGCTTTCCACAGCACTATTGTGAGGGATTTTTAACAGTCATCTTACATGAACTAGATGTGAAAAAGCCACAGGTCATGATACAAATCCTGAGTTACTGTGGATCATGAGTCATTTGTTTACTTTCTTTTCTAAATTCCAGATGTTTGCAAGTCTGGCTTCCTCTTATTGTTTAGATTTTAACTTAACTGTGTATCCTTCCCCTTATTCATGAGGAGTAAGCCAGTAAGCAGCACCCCTCTGTGGCCTCTGCATCAGTTCCTGCCTCCAGGTTCCTGCCCTGAGTTCCTGCCCTGGCTTTCCTCAGGGAGGGCTTCACTGACCAAATAACTGACTATAGGAAAGCTGTTCCTATTGCCATCCACTCTGTGCTGTGCTGGCATTTCCACACCACTCACAGCTGGCAGAATCCAAGCTGTGCTGCTTGCACTCTCCCGTGATTTCAGCTCCCAGGAAGGGCATGTCACTGTTGTTTTCAGTCCTGACTCCCCGTTCCAATAAAGGCTTAGGCTCTTCGGATCACTCTTGTCTCCCAACACAGTCACTGAGATGAACTCAGGTCTCAGTGCTGGGTCAAGCTGGACATTTTCATGAAGCTTTCTTGTAACAAGAGATCTTCACACTGAAACTTGTAAGTCCTCAGAGCACAGTGATACATTCTGTTTGAAGAATTATTTCCTCTCTGTCCCTTTCACTTTGGATAAAGTCCCTTTATGTGAAATGCTGCCTAGAATTTGTGTATCTGTGGAGGACCAGACACGAGATTTACCTCTTGATCCTCTCTTTCAAGTAGTCAGGGTTATTGAAGGCACTGTTTGGATACTCTTTCTCTTTTGAGGACTGTCCTAGAATTGTGCTTGTAAAGATACAAGCTCAGACCACCATTCTGGGGGACATGATGCTTAAAAGCTGGGTGGTTTATTTAATTCCATAAAGAATTCCAAAATTTATGTGACCAAGACTTTAAATACCAATTCTTTGCAAAGCTATTGAACTGAAATCCGAGTATTTACTGCCGTTTATAAATTTTTGCACTATCTGGCTCCCATTGGCTTCTCTGGCTCAAAGCCTAGTGCTCTTCAGCCACACTGGCCTCCTGGCTGATTCTGCTTCTTCCAGGTCCTCCCTCCACAGGTAGACACAGGTTTGTTCCCACAAAGCATTCAGTCTTTTGTTCAAATGATGCATATATAGACTCTTTCTAAACACCGCAATTAAAATCAGAAAATGCTGCTCCATCCACCCTACCATTTCCTGTGTTTAAGTTTTACCAAGCATTTATGTAGTTCTTATTAATTTGCTTTTTTTTTTTTGCCTTTTTAATCTCACCAATATCTAAGTTCCACCAGGATAAGAAGTTTTGGATATTTACAACTAAGTGCCTTCAGCAACAATAAAACAAGGAGTTAATAAATAATATTGAATTAATGATTGAATAAAAGAAAAAGAAACCCAAGTACAAAAAAATAATAAGATTTAAATAACTACATTTCAAACAATTCACTAAAATCAACTAGATGGCATTCTTCAATCCTGGAAGCAGAGTGGTAATAGATTTAGCACAGGAACAGAAACTCTAGGCTATTCTGGGACATAGGATATTACTGCTTAGGACTGGGGTGTGGGGTGGGGTAAAGGAAGAGGGTAGCCATCTGCACAGCACTCCTGGAATGCCATTCAGCTCTCCACTTGGCTGTAAGCATCAGAATCTCCTGTGGTAAATATAAATACAGTTAACTGGACTCTACCCCAACTTAGAATCTCTTACTCTCGGTTGGTGCTGAGAATTTTCATTTCTAATAAATTCCTAAGGAGTTCTGAAGCCCCTAGACTGACCCCATCTGGGCCCCCAACTTTAGTTTAAAATCCACTCTGCTGGCCTGGGGCCGTCTTGGGTAGCCACTTGGATCCTTCAACTTGGTCTCCATATTCCTGATACCAGCTCTCCTTTTCAATCTCAAGTCCTTGACAGACTTGTGCAAGGTGATGCTTCATGGCTTCTGCCTTTTGCTTTTCCTATGATTATGTTACTTGGTGGTTGCTGACTTGAAGTCATCTGGGGAGTTTGATGGTTGTTTTGGATATTCTAGTTATCCCTCTGTGGAGAGTGTCTTTATAGAATGTAGCTCTTCTAGTCCCTTTTAGTTGTGCAAAGACACTAGACTAGTAAGGTCATATAAAGTAAAGTACTGTCAGCCATGTATAAGACATACCAGTGCTTTAGAGAATGTCTGTGAGGAGTTGCTGGGGGAATTTCAAAAGGCAGCTTTGTACAGGTCAGGCAGCCAGACTGGAATATGTACTTTAAGGTGATTAAGGGTATTGTGGAAAAGTGTGAGAAAAGTCGGCCATAAATTAGCCTAGAGTTGTTGAGAAAATTCCTTTTTTCTAAATCTCCACTCACTCAGTGATAAAGTAAAGCATTTTGACAGGATGAGCTGAGTGTCGCTTTCCATATGGTATGATAAAATTATTATAATTTGTTGATTTGTATACATGAGTGTATGACTAGGTCTGTCTCCATTTCTGGGTCTCAATGGTTCAGCTTATTAAAGTTGACCATTGTATTCTGTGTTTACCAAATGTGTGGATGACAGAACCAACTTGCTAGTTTGAATTCTGTCTCTGACATCTAGTAATCCCAGGCATAATACTTTGTGTATGACTATGATAAAATTATCCTTAGAATTTTGTTGGATTAACTGAGTTATTACATGCAAATGTATCTCTAATCATTGGAAAGGAAATGGGTTGATGCATGTGTAAAGTATATATTCAGTAAATGTCTAGCACATAGAAGACTATATAAGTGATGTTAACATTTCTTTTTATGTGTATATTTTTATCAGGGCTGTATTTTGTCTGCTTTAGACTTTGTGTGCATAAGATTTATACTTAAAATTATGGTTAGAATATGAGGTCACCAGAAATTCTTATGATAAATTACTGTTGTAATGAGTTTCTGAAATATTTTAGAAACACCATTATTCTTTTATGAGATATGTCTAGAAACAAAGAGGTACATAACATTCTTTAAAAGACAAAATTAGAATATAGAAAAGTGTGAAAGGAATGACCAAAAACATATAATGAAAAATTCAAGGAATGAAGACAATGTTTTATATCTTGTAAATACTCCTGCTGACATCTTGATGCAGGTCGTTCCACTTCCTGGTACCTAGTCACACCTGGCTTTTAAAAAAATCACAGTGCAGAGAGCTCTAACAAGAACAGTCCTTATTCTTCCTGTTCCAGAACATGGTTAGCCCTCTAGTAGAAAACCTCCTTCCCTCCACCTGAGCTAAAAATGCATGGTCATAGATGGAACTATGCTCTAGGTCTTCCTCCTCACAGGCCCAAAAAAGACAAGTTTTCTAGCCCCAGAATTGCTTGATGCAGTCATGATGATGTTGTTTCTAGCATCAGTGAAGAAGATGGTCCTCCTCAGGTCATGGACGGTGCTATTGATGACAATGACAATGACAGATGAGATGAAGCCAGTGAGGGAGATGGATTTATGCATCATGATGACAGTGAGCAAGACAGCCTTGAAGATGAAAGGCAGTTCTGAGTGAATGATCTGGTATACCCAGAAAAATCAAGAAGATAAAGAGTGTGAAGGAGCTGACTCATCCTCAAGCTATGATGCTTTGAATGGCAAGTCTGGACATATCTCAGGAGGGTTAGGAAGTCGAGGGCTTTTCAGAAGATGAGAGTGACGATGACTGTGATGAGTCTGAGGTCAACAAAGCTGTGTGAAGAGGATTCTCATCCTGATGGGGATCTGCCTCTCCTTCACAGCAGCAGCTGGAGTTTTACCCCATTCTCTCACTCCTTCCAAGATACAAGCACCTTCCAATGCCAGGACCACCAGCTGCTGAATCATCTTCTGTAGTACTTTTACAGCTTTATGAACTGCCTAGAGGCTTCTGTCTAGACAACCTACAAGGATTCCTGAAAACCTGGAATGTCAGGAATCTGAGGGGCTCTTTACCAGGCCAAGACTATCACCTAGGTGATCTCCTCGACTTCCTCAGTCCCAATCTCCAGTCTTGCTCCCTGGCTCTCTCCGTCAAGGATTCCCACCAAGGCAATTCCCTTGCCAACCCAGTCTTCCTTCTAACTCACCTTCCATCTACCTTACAATATGCCCACCTTTGGTGCCTCCATTCAGACCTGCCCTGTTTGGAATTTTCCCTTGATTAATTTGTAGTTAAGTTTCCCAACCAACTTGATTCAGTGATTCTAAAAGTGGTACAGGTGCACCAGCATTGAGAAGAGAGCTGCAACAAGCATTCAGGCCAAGTCACAGATCACTAATCCCAAGACAGAGCTTACTTCACCTTGGCCCACTGCACCGAAGGTGCATGGGAAGAGCATGGAGGCCGCCACTATAGCTATACACCAACAGAAGTCAGGGGATGTCTTTGCTGTGCCTCTCACCAAAGCAGCCTCCAAATCTGGTCCTTCTGGTCCCTGTTTCAATGTGAACTAAGGATGACATTTAAGAAACATATGAAGTAGACAGAAGGGCTGCTGTGACAGACTCTGATGCCAGAAGAGGCTTCCATTCAAAACAGCGGCCTCAGGTCATGACGATCTGAGTCAGGCTGTTCTGGGCACTAGCTCCTAGGCATAAAGAGTGGCATAGTCCTAGCCTAATCATTCTGCTCCACCTGAAGAAACAATAGGCCAAGAAATTGACAACAACCCACTCTGGTCCCAGTTAAACCACAAAAAGCAGCATTAACTTGCTGGTGGCTACTTGTGTATATGTGCATGTCCCTCTGAGTGTGCTCAATCTTCATTCAGCAGAAAGGCTGCCACACCTTGCTGTTCCAAGAAAGCAGCTTCAAACCGGTGAGATCCAGTCTGTCTGCTTCTCTGCCTCATTTTTCTTACGCATGGAATAAGAAGTGCTCATTAAACTTAGTGAAAGGGATATTTAGGGTATGCAGGTATTTTGAAATTTCAAATGTTAGAGACCTCCTGAAATGTAGCCACACTTCAGAAATGTGTGATTAGTGGAACTTAGTTACTTAATTGTTTTGAATCACAGGACACAAGACTTAAGATTTCTGCAAAATACCTCAATATGCTTGTTTATTGACTTTTGTGTGTGATTAATTAAAATATTTTCCTATAAATAACTTACTTACAGAGTGGATTACAATGTCATTTCTGAATTCAGACTAAGATATGTGACAAGAAAATGTACAACTCCTTAAAAAAAATTCAAACATAATATTTAAAAAGTTGCAAAAAATAAATGTCACACACCAAAATTAACCAGATCAAGATTCTATACATCTCACTGAACTTCTATATAGTATGTATAATTCTTTGAATAAAATTATTTTCTACCACCATAAACTGAATGTTTCATGGAAAAAAAAGTGCAAGCCAGAAAAAAAAATCACAGTTAACTTCAAAATAACAGTCGCAGATACCATGCTACTTCATCCCTCAATAAAGATAATTTCTTACTTAAACACAATATGAAGACTAAGTTGTTTTTTTTTAAAAATTTATTTATTTTTTTATGTATCCCATGTATGCCTGCATGCCAGAAGAGGGCACCAGATCTTATTACAGACAGTTGTGAGCCACCATGTGGTTGCTGGAATTGAACTCAGGACCTGTGGAAGGGAAGCTAATGCTCTTAACCTCTGAGCCATCTCTCTAGCCCAAGACTAAGTTATGTTCCAAATGTCTGGCATAAGTGTATGTCTAGCATATATTCAAATTTTGCCTAGGTCCCCAAATCTTAAATGACAGCTTACTTTTGTAAAAATTAGAATTCAATCATTACTCTGACTTCCTTACTATATTTGATTGTTCTATGCCTTTCATCCTTAAAATTTAAAACAAGTCTCTCATATTTACTCCTTTTTTATCATGTGAATTTTTAAGAGACAGAACTACTTATTGAACATCTCACTTTTTTTTTTTAGATTTGCCTGTGAAATTGTTTAACTCATTCCTTATACTTTATGCTAAAGAAATTAAAGCTTTGGTTACATTTCTGTTACATATTCCATTATCTTACAGATTTCATTATTTTGTTGAGAAATTCATTTTCAATCTGTTCTTACTATTTTTGTATCAATGGTTTGCAATCTGGTGTGTGGTGGTATTGTGTTCCCCAAAATATTGTGCACTCTAATAAACTTATCTGGGGTCAGAGACAGAACAGCCACAATATTAAACATAGAGGATAGGCAGTGGTAGCACACGCCTTTAATCCCAGCGTTGCAGAGGCAGAAATCCATGTATTCAAGGATACAGCCAAGCATGGTGACTCACGCCTTTAATCCCAGAAAGCAAGCCTTTAATCCCAGGGAGTGATAGTAGAAAGCAGAAAGGTATAGAAGGCGTAAGGGCCAGAAACTAGAAGCATTTGGCTGGTTAAGCTTTCAGGCTTCTAGCAGCAGTCCAGCTGAGAGTCATTCTGGATGAGGACTAAGAGGCTTCCAGTCTGAGGAAACAGGACCAGCTGAGGAATTGGCAAGGTGAGGTAGCTGTGGCTTGTTCTGCTTCTCTGATTGTCCAGTATTCACCCCAATAACTGGCCTCAGGTTTGATTTTATTAATAAGAACTTTTAAGATTCATGCTACACTGGTGTGATTCCCACCCCACATCCCCAACATAACTGCCTCTCCACTCCAGCACAGAACCTTTAACAATGTCTGGAGTCCATCTCAGTTGCTTAGAAAGTCTGTTTCAAACATAATCTTCTTACTTTTTTTTATTCTTTTCTTTCCCTGTAGTTTCAGAACAATATTATGTACTTATCTTAAATTATTGTTCAGGATTTAGATTTTGTATGGTTTGCTATAATTAATTATTTTTAGAAAAAAAAATCCCAGGCATTCTCCTGTTACTGGGAGATGACATCTAAGACACAGTTTATAACCAACGGAAAAATTTTATTCCAGTTGGCTGGGGCTACACTCAGGTATTTGGGACCCAAGTGTAGCATTGAGTGTTTAGGGTAAGGTTTTTTTGTTTTTTGTTTTTGTTTTTAAGGAAAATACAGAACAAGCATATTCTGGTATCTTTGGCAGCTTCAGTGATAGGTTTTGTGCAAGCAAGCAGTTTAACAGAAGCTAAGATAACTTAGCTGGGGCATCTAGACCTCGGGCTCCTAGAATAGAGTCACTTCCTTGATTCTCCATCAAGGAGATCAAATTTAGTTAAATGTAAAATGGCCTCAGCAAGAATACAAGATGGAAGAAACTCTGTACTGTCTTGACCTGTCACAATCCTTAAAAAAAAATCTTTCTTTAAGATGGCTTTTTATTTCTTAAGACCTGAAATTTTTCTAGTTTTATGTTAGTCACTTTAAAAAGTGTCAAATGAGAGGCTAAGACTGTTGAGGACATCATAAACCAAACTATAGTCCTGCATATATCTTTTTTTTTCATACAGCTTGGTTATAAGCCTTTACCTACTTATATATAAAAAATTTGGTTATATATAATTTTCTTAATTTTTTTCTTAGTATGGGAATAAAGTCTTTCTTTGAACATATTTGACAAATACTTTATTGTGTCCTTTAAATATTCAGAAAGAATTTTTGAGATTATAATATAATTAGATCATTTTCTCTTCCCTTCCCTCCCTCTAAACCCTCTAATGTATTTCTTCATCCTGCTCTATATCTTTCAAATTCATGGCTTCTTTTTCCTTATTTGTTGTTACATATATGTCATATATATATATATATATATATATATATATATATATATATATATGATACAAACTGCTCAGTCCATATAATGTTAGCTGTATGTGTATCTTTACAGAGCTGATTATCTTCTTGGTGTGCTTTTCCCTGGGAAAGACTATTTCTCCCCTACTTCACATTCCTTAGTCACCTGTAGTTCTTTGTCTAAGATTGAGGCCTTATAAGACTTCCCCCTTCCATATTAGCATGCCTATTGGGGTCATCCTTGTTCAGGTCTTATTTAGGCAGCCCTGTTGGTGAGACTTCATGGGTATAACTTCTGTTGTTACTAAGAGACTCAATCTCACAGCAAACTCCCTGATCCTCTGGCTCTCAGAATCTTTCTGTTTCCTCTTCCACAATGAACCCTGAGCCTTAGTTTCAGGAGTTGTGTTATAGTTGTATCAGCTGGGATTGGGTTCTACAATTATGCATTTTGATTGGTTGTATTTTTCTGCAATGGTCTCTGTAGTGAGTAGCTGTTCCAGCTTTGACCTGAAAGTATTACCCCCATTGAGGCTTCTGGTAACTGTCACACCTATGAGGTGGGGCTGAGATGGGAGCACTTAAGACCTGGGATTGGGATGTGCGGCCTCTCTTGGTTCCTGTATCTTGTATCCAGAACCAAGGAGAGTTCTCCAGAGAACACCGCTGGACTCGCTTCACCTCTCCTGTACCCTGTAACCTATCCCTTTACTTGTAAGTTACCCCCCAAAATAAACCTCCCTTTTAACTACAATTTTAACTACAATTCCACCAATAGGTCTCCATTTGTTGCAAAGAGAAATTTTCTTGTTGAAAGATGGGAACTACACTAATCTGTGGCTATAAGGGCAAGTATTTGGAATATTAGTCATGGATGGTGCCAGTTTAGTAGAGTAGTGGTTGTAAGTTGTCCTCCAAGATCTATGACTTCACTAGTCCTAGGTAATTTGCTAGGCTTATAGTACCAGTCATAGTTTTCCTCTTATTGAATGTACCTTAAGTCCAATTAGAGTTGTTGGTTACCATGAGGTATGCATGCTACTAGGGCACCTTCAGGGCGATTGTGCCTTGGTAGTGGTTACTGTGTTTCATAGGTATCATCACTGGTTAAGACCCTTGGTGGCTCCCCTTAGAGACTTTCAAGTTAGATTGAGCTTGGGTCCTCAGGGCTCTGTGTCCTAAATGCATGGTGTCTATGGACTTCTAAGTATTCTGTAGAGAGAATTAATAGAATTTGTGAACTTGAGTGGATAGAAGAAAATATCTGTATTTTGATTAACATTTCCTTTAATAATAAATGCAGCCAGCAAGGCACAATTGGCAATTCTGACCATTTCAACAATTGTTGAAACTATCTTTGAATGTGACTGATTCTCTTAAGTATATAAAATAGATATTAGAGGACCTGTGCACATTGTTAGAGAAATATTTATCCCCATATTAAAAGTTTAAAAATATTTTTACATCTGACTTAAATGTAAATATTTCCTTTGTATTCTTAGACATTTTACATTATGCACTAAGAAAACTATTCTCGAGAAGAATCATAGCTCCACAGACTCCTGACACAAAAGGTCAGGAATTTGTACTAGATGGGGAGGAGTTTGGCAGATTTGGTGTTTGAAGCTGGAAGAGGTTTTTGTGTGTGTGCCTCCTCCTTCCCCCACCTTTTTCTGCTTGTGGTTTCTCTGTGAAATGTGAAGCAAGGTAATTAGGACAAAGTGGGAAAAAGGGCAAGGAGATAATGGAAATCTGAGCAGAAGAAAGAAGGTGTGAATTGGTTTTCTGAGTGAGGAAGAAAGCTAATTTTGTAGGAGAATGCAGCTGGACGGCTGAACAGTGTGCTGACTGCCCTCTTGTCCTGTCAAATCTGAGAAGGCTACAGTTGTGTGTGTTTCGCTTGTTCTGTTCAGCTGAATGAAGAAGGGAGTTAAGTGGAGTTTCAGGAAAGAGGATAAAAGGGAGAATGGAGCAAGAGACTCAGTGGCCTGGAAGGAAAACGATGCTAGAGACAGGTTTCCAAAGCTCAGTCGGATGAAGATAGAAGTGGGAACATGAGGGGTGCTCTGCCTAGTGGTGGGGTCAAAGCATATGATTTCCAGAAGGTGTATAGATACCAAAGTATTACGGTAAACTAGATAGAGAGGGGTGAATTAGAGAAAGAGCAAGAAAAAAATGTTTTAAGACAAATCACCTAAATTATGGTTTAAGGGAATGAGCAGCAAATGAGCATTTTAGGGAGATTAATGAGCTTATACTTTACAATCTATCATATGGCTTCTTAGCATGACCAGCATCTTAAAAGAACAGAGTCATAGAACCATAATCTAACATGACAGAAATCAATCTCCTCCTCCTCCATTATCACCTCCTCCTCCCTCTATTCTTCCATCTTCTTTTATTTTCTTCCTTTTATATTTCCAAACATAGCAAACTTCACACTCTTGTTCATCTGCCTCTGCTTCCCCATAAAGGATAATGTTTTCTTCCTCTCACATTTGAAAGATTAATAATGCCTGAGTACTGGTTTGCAATACCAACCAAGCTAATTAAGACAGTGACCAGGAATTAACACAGACTTTGTGTTTGCTGTGCAGTCAATCACTAGGCACTTGCTGCATGCCTTTCGTATACATAAAAAAAACTCATTTTGAAGGGAGAAATTAATAAGATTAGTGAAATATGGGTGGTACTGGCTAAAATCGGGAAAATTTAAAGGTCTGGCTATAAATGAATGTTTTTTCTCGTGTTGTTATTTTGACTAAGTCTTACTTTTCCACCTTATGAAGGCTATGTTCATATGCAAGCTTCATTATGGTCATTGTTGCTGACTACTAGGAACAATCCTTTCCTGCTATTAAATAACATCAAACATAAATCTAATTTAATGTTTTCATAGCTTAGTAAATCAACTGACATTACATTTTTCTTTCCACTCTTTGCTTTGCTGTTGTTTCTGAAGGAGCAATCTTGAGAATTTTAGCAAATTTGAAAACGTTTAAAATGTTCCTTACATGCTCCTCATCTAAAAGTGTTTTGCAAGTTATTCTCACTTGTTCCCTCTTGCACACTGATCTTGGTGTTATAATTTCTCTATACTGTGGTGTAGTATGTTCCTTCACAATCCCAAAATGACCCATTTATCTTGAAATCCATTCTTTCTTTCATGATATACCTACTTTGATATTTAAGGTAGGGTTGATTTGTATTGTATGAATTTAACCCATACATTATGAGGATGATTCAATTTAACAGAATGTCTGGTTCAGCTACACATATTTATTCATTCACCCTATGCCCACCCATCTACTTAGCATACTTATATTCCTTTAAAATATTTCCCAAATCCATGCCATCATCTGTGCTTGGCATTTCTTGGCATGGTGGCACAATGAAGGGAAGACTCAATTTTGTCCTCCTTGAGTATACCTCAGAAGATACAGACAGGGACAGCCAAAGTGGCAGATCGTCAGAGTAATAGTGGAGAGTGCTTGCAAGTATGTCAGCTTGAATTATAAACATCCTTCACAGCCTAAATTAAAATTTCATGGGTTGGTAAAGTGATATAGAAGAAATAGTGCTGTGGAGAAGCCATGGGAGCTATTAGGAAATGCCAGTGACTTCATACAAAATGATGGATCACAGTGGTATGTATTTTTATTCAATAGTTCTAGGGTAGAGGTGAGGTAGGTCATTTATGGTCTATTCAGGACCTCTGTGATAGAGAAAGCAACATTTGTCTGATGAGTACAGCCATGTGAGGGAGCTCCCAGGCTGTTAGCTAGCATGTTAGGGTAAGTAGTTTCATGCCAGGGTTCAGTTTGGGTAAACAGGGAGGATTTAGTCTTCTTCTCCTTTTTTACCTTGCACATTTGTTCAGGGTCCAGTGTCAATAAGGTGCACATAGGTATGGGAGGCCAGCTAAAAGGGTTCCTATAAGGAGGAGAGAGGGATAAGAAGCTTTTCGATAGAAAGATAGCAAAGAGGAGAAAGACAGAAACACAGGATAGCTTCGGAAGGACCTGGATCAAAATCCAACAGTCCCTTCTGCCTCTTCAAAAGGGCTTTTTGTAACAATGCCAAGGGGCGGGGCAAAAGACCTCCCCCTTGCAAGATCAAAGCACACCTCACAGCCGAATGTAGACTCTTTGAAACACCTGGTAACCACGCCTTTGGTCCAATCATCCCCTTATGCAGGCCTGCTGGATAAAGCAAGCTCAGATTCTCAGACCCTGAGTAAGGTCTCACTAGGAAAACTCTGTGGGTCTCTACACATAGGCACCTGGAAACGGTTTCTGCTTATTACGTGTGTCAGTGTTCTAAATGCTCTTTCCAAGTAGACGTTACTTATAGCACTCCGTTTCCCTGATCATTGCATGTATTTGTGTTGGCAAGCCAGACCCTCTGATTTTCCAATTGGAATGTTGTCTTAGTCTGTTTTCTGTGGGAATTATACAGTGCTAGCTTGGGTATGTTTTGAAGAAGAAAAGTTTATTTTGTTTCATGGTTCTGCTTTGTAGTCAATTGCCAACAACTAGTGATGGACTTGTTGCTGGCAGAGACCTCAGAAAGCAGAAGGTATCACGTGGACACAGGAAGCACAGGGGAGGCATAAACATCAGTTTTCATAGCAGATCCACCATGGGAAAATTCATTAACTCATTATTCATGTGAGTGATTAGTCCATGTGTGAAGGTAAAGTCATGATTAGAGGTCCTACCTCTTAATAATGAGTATTATGTAGACTAAATATCAACATGATTTTCAAAGGGGATGAACAATATCTAAATCATAACAGCTATTATTGTCTAGCTGTATAGAGAATTGAATCACCCATCACATTATTGTCATGATGCCATATATTAAAGTAAATATATCTTTCATTTGCACATCATTCTTGTATTTAGAAACTGCACACATCTCTCAAGTTGTCAACACAGAATAAAATTAAGAGCTTCTAGACTACTAAAGGAAAACTTAATAAATGTGTTGCCTGTTCTGAACAGGGCTTTATGGGATTCTGTAATACTCTGTGATATCAGACACCAGGGTACAAAAACATGATATTCCTGGCAAAATTAGCACTTGGGAATAGCAACATATAGGATTATAAAATTTAAAATACATTTATATTTTTGAAATTTGCCAAGCTATTTCTAAAAAAAAAAATGTTATAGGTTTTACAAGTTTAGTAACACACAGTGCCAGAACAGCAAATTAGAATTGATCAGAGAGACACTACCTAGACTCATCTAGGCCATGTAACAAAATAGTCTTGAATTCCCAGAGGGGGAAAAAATCAAGGCTAAGTAACTTTTAGATAGTTGGATTACTCTGGAGTTCTCCGAGTTAAGACAAAGATAATGGGTTTGTAAAGTAAGAAATATAAGAGCCCAAAATAGCTTTCCTTTAAAACAGATCCAAATGCAGTTTTGAACTTTGATAAATGAAGCCAGACTTCTAAAGAGGATGAACAAAGGAGAGACAAAGGCATGCTGAAGACAGCTAATAACCCTAGAGGAAGTTACTGTATAGTTCTCAGGTCATAATTTAAAATGGATCTATAACTAAGATTGCTCCCAAGACTTGATCATCAGATTAGGTAACCATAATATTACAATGTTTTCCACAAAACCTTAATTACTTTTTCCTACTTTACAGAATCTTAAAAGATATTTCCAGTCATTATTACTGTTGTATCCCAGAGTCTCAAAATCAGTTGTCTACAGATCAGTGGTGGGATTGCAGGACTTGCTTCCTTCCACTACAGTGGTCTTTTTGTATGAATGATGGCAAATGAGCAAGTGTCTGATTCAACGGGTAATTCAAGATGTGAGATCAAATGAGGAGTCAGAAAAGCAGTCATCACAAGTCTTGTTAAACAGCCTCTGATTATTGCCACGAAGCAGGCTATCACTGCAGGAGCAAATTCCTCCCTCACTAAAGTGGTGCATAGATATTAGAAAATGGATCACCTCAAAGCCAGAGTCCAGAAATGCCAAGCATCATAAGGCTCATGGCTTCATTATAGAAATTATTCAAATAATTATAACAAAATTATTTTATAACTTAGATAAATTATGTTGCAGTGAAAAATTGAAAAACTTTTCATTTAAAAATAAAATATAGACATAGGAAGACTTCACAAATAGATGGCTAGCTTGTTGAAATATTAAAGGTGAACTCCTTTGCAATCACCAACAGGTCAAAGCTGGAAATTTGCTATACTACAAGTCCCTTCTTATATTCAGTGTCTCCAGACCCATCAGTATCCCTGCTCTTACAGTAATAACTGTGCTTTGTTTATACTTCTGTCACCCCACTGTGAATACTTAGAAATCCAGATTTGTCTTACTTTAAAATAATTTGAAATTCTTTTTAATAAAAAGCTATAATTAACCATTTTCCCTTCCATTTCACTGCATCCATGAAAGAGCATAGTTCACTTTTATAGACAAAATTCATCATTTTTTCATAATGATTTTATCATTCATAATACTGACCATAGGTTGCCCATATGACCTCATCTGAATTATTTCTATTTCTCAATTCTCAAAAAAAGTGAATAGTGAACTTTGAGTAATCATTTATAATGCATTCCCTCCACATTCTGTCCTACAATAACAACACTATCACTACCATTATTACTAATGATAACAGTTACACTGTTTCCTGTAGGTGCTCTTCCCATTTTCATCCCTCTATAGTTATGTGACATTTACATTACCTGAACTTCGTAACACCATGTTCTATATTTTTTCTTCTGGTGGCCATAGGTAGCTTGTCTTTGCCTGATTGAACTTCAACGTTCATGAACATACTACATCATTTGACAAGTCAGGGTTCATTCTAGGTTGGGGCTGTTAGCTTTCATGTTGAGAGGTAACTGTCTTTGCAGAATCTTCTGCACTAGATTCTGAAGTAGATTTTAACTCAACACAAACTTTTAATAATAATACACAGAAGAAAATGAATATGGAGAAGATTATATCTATTAGTCATTATTATTTTGCAAATTGAGAAAATGGATCTCACTTGATTTCTGTGTGCATAGCAGAGCTTGATAATACTCTCAAAAAGCCACAGTGCTAGGACAGTAATACAGAGAAAATGAGTTCAGGAGATTAGCAGACCATTAGACCTGCCCATGGCAAATGATTTACCTATACTTAGAAAACAGACTTTATGACAATCTTGTCATGAACATAGCACAAGAACAAAATAATTTAGTCATCTGAAGAGGGCTTGCTTCTGAGTGCTTAAATGTTTCCCTTTGAAATACATTTATGTTTCCAACTTGTGGAATATTTTGAAAGGAAAGCTATGAGAGCTATTTCAGGGTTCTTTTAGAAATAGCAATGTCAGTGAAGACAGCAAGCTCTAGGGGATTGAAATTACCCTGCTGGTTGTCAGAACACCATTCAGGAAATCACTGACATTACTGCTAAAGAGATTACCTCTCCTAAGAGGTAATGTGGCTTCCGGGAGAGAGGGACAGAGTGCAGCGAGAATGGTGTGAGAGGTGTCACGTCTGCCTCAGATGCTGGTGCCATCATTTATTGTCATTTATGGTCTTAGGTGCATCTTTTAATTTATTTCAGCCTTGATTTTTTCTCTATAAATATTCATATAAATATTATATGAAATTTGTGACAACATAGAAGATGTTGAGATAATATAAATGTCATTATTATATGAATATTAATTCTACTTCCTGGGAGCAATTTTATATACAAACCCTACATCTCCCTTCTCAAATTCTGTTTTTTTTTTTTTAACTTTTTTTTTGAGGGGGATGTATGGAAGAATCTTGTTGCATGGACCAGTCTTGTATAGCATAAGGTCTTTATGCTCACAGATAAGTACTAGGAAAAACCAGGGGTTGTCTCATCAAAGGAGGATATGTATAACCTGATTTCCACCAAGAAGGCTAGGAATAGATGTAGTTAATAGCGTGGTGACCTATGCTATCTGTAGGGTCATGCCACACCTGACTCCCAGACTCTTAAGTTTATCCCAGACTCTTCCTCCCTAGACTTTTTGTCATGATCATTGTTTCTTAGTAAATAAAACCCATCTTTATGGGAGATGTCACATATACCTTACAAATGAAGCAGAGGTGGCTGATAGCCTGGTGACTCTGCACTATCTGTATGGCCAGGCCATACCTGGTTCTCCCAGAATCTTATATTTATCTCAGTCATTCTCCCTATATCCTTATTTTGAGTGTTGTTTCTCAGTCAACAGAACCCATCTTTATGGAAGAGATCATATGTACTCTGTGTACTTTGAAAAGAGTTTCAAAGGAATCATGTCTTAAGCTTTATTGTACACACAGGACTGAGTTAATTATTTGAGGAAACTTTTTTCCAAAATTGTGCTCTCCCTAAATATATCTAAAATAAACTCTCTGGTATCAGACTCTAGACCAAAACCATGTTCAGCTACTGAGTCATGTTCAATTGAATTTTCTTCTTGCCTCACATGGATCAACAATCTGCTGGCCATGGTGGTTGCAGAGACCATGGCCACCCTCCTTCTGCAACGCACACACAAACGATATTTCTGACTCAGCTATCCAAATAGCTAGAGTTATACATACATGCCACCACACCTGTTTTCCAGTCATTAGTAAATGGTGTAACACTTGTCCAGTTTCCTGGGGGCTGGAGTCCTAAATATCTCTTCCTTCCTACTAACATCCAGCCAGTTACCAGGGCTAGGAAAGCCTGCTTTGTGACTATTTCTCATGGCATCCATCACCACTATCAGCCCCCCTCTGTCTTTCATCTCAGTTATTACTCTCATATTCATTTTTCACTTTTATTGAAAATATATTTTTTCTCATATAATATATCCTGATTACAGTTATCTGTCTGTCTACTCCTCTCAGTGCCTCCCCACCTCCTCTCCCATTCAGATCCACCCTCTTCATAACTCTCATTAGAAAACAAACAGGATTCTGAGAGATAAGTATAATAGGATAAAATAAAAATAACACATCAGAATTGGATAAAACAAACAAGCAACAGGAAAAGAGCCAAAGAGAAGGCATAAAAAACAGAGATGTACTCATTCATACACTTAGGAATCACATAAAACTACTAAAATGAAAGCTATAATATTACAAAGGACCTGTAAAGTAAAAATGGAGAATAAAAATATAGAAATGTGGGGCTAGAGAGACATCTCAGCAGTTAAGAGCACTGGCTGCTCTTCCAGAGGAGCTGAGTTCAATTACCAGCAACCACATGATGGCTCACAATCATCTATAATGGAACCTGATGCTCTCTTCAGGTACAAATGCATATGTGCAGATAGAGCACTCATATACATAAAACAAACAAACATACAAATAAACAATCTTTAAAAAATAGAAATAAAATAAAATAATAAGATAATTTTTTTCTTTTTAAAAATGAGAAGCCCTGACATGACATTATGAGACAAGGACCCTCCAAATACGCTATCGAGTTTGTTTTCTGTTGTCCATTTACTGCTGGGTGTCAACAATTTCCAGAGCTCCGGCTAGGGAGCCGGCTGCTCAGGCTAGGGAGACGGCCCCAAGCAGTTTTTAATGGATTCTTGTCACGTTGGGCGCCAGATGTAGATGTAACTAATCGTCTTTTTAAAATAAGAAACACAGAGCCAATGTAAAAGAGAAAGCCAAGAGGTCAGAGCTCAGAGATAAAATCTTACCTCCTGCAGTGCTCCTAGCTTCCCCGAGAGAGCTACTTCCTGTTTGTCTGTGTTTAAATAGTCTTTCTGTTCTGCCTTCTCATTGGTTGTAAACCCAACCACATGACTGCCTCATCACTGCCTGTAAGTACCGCCCTCCAGGTCTTAAAGGCTTATGTCGCCAATACTGGCTGTATCCCTGAACACACAGAAATCTACCTAGCTCTTCTAACCATCACGCTCTTGCTATGGCTCTAATAGCTCTGACCCCAGGGCAACTTTATTATTAACATAAAATTAAAATCACATTTCAGTACAAATAAAATATCACCATAACTGGGCATGTGCCCTACCCTTAAAAGTGGTTTGTTTCTCTAGTGAGACTCCCTTGGATGAAACTAAATTTTCATTTGCAAGTGGTTATCATTGGAGATTATTTCAGGGTTAGGGATACAGCAGGTGTCTACTTCTCTTTCCAGTTCTAGAACACTATCTGGTGCAGACCCATGCAGGCCCTTAGCATGCTGCTTCAGTCTCTGTTTGATTTAGCTTGATTTAGAGGGCCTTGGTTTTTGTTTTCTGTTTGTGTGTTTGTTTTTGTCTTTTTTGGTGTCCTCCTTCCCTTTTAGCCACCACTGACACTTTGTAGTGCTGTTGCACTAGCATATCTTGCAGGCAGGGCGACATTGTAGATCAAAGGTTTTGTGGTTGGGTTAGTGCTTACTTCTCTCCTTTGGTGTCATGCTGAGTGCCTTCCGGTATCAAAGATGATAGCACTAAGGGGTAAAGGCTCCTGATAGGCACCAGCTCAAGTTATCCATGTTGTAGGAGTTGTGTATGTATTGTATATAGCAATGGAGGCTAGCTCTCAGTTCATGGAGAGCAACCTACAGCCTTGGCAACAGCCTAGGCTCTTTGGGGGTTCTCGTGGGGCCTCTTCGGCTAACAACTCAATTAAATGTAACCTAATTGCAGTACTGGAAGCTTCATTTGGGGACAAAAGATGGCCACTTGGGGCTTGGTCTTCCCCACTATTTGCTGATTTCATTTAGATCGCCTTTGTATATGTATATGTTTTAGCAAGTTTCTACTATATTAGGTTTCCATACAATTCCTCAAATGTTCCTTAATTTTAGCTGTCTCTCCCCAAATTCCCTCCCTGTTCCCTTCTTCCTTCCCCCTCTCCATTGATCCTCTGATCCTAGTCTCACCCCCTCCACCTATTCATAACTACCTATTTGATTTCCCTTTTCTAGGGAGATCTATCTATCCCTGCTAGTCCCTTACTCTACCTAACCTCTGTGATTTTATGGATTGTAGCTTGGTTATCATTGACTTAAAAGTTAATGTCCACATATAATTGAATACATACCATATTTGTCTTTCCAGATCTAGTTTACCTAACTCAGGATGACTTTTTCTAGTTTCATCCATGTACTTGTGAATTTCATGATTTCATTCTTTTTAACAGCCAAGTAATACTCCATTGTGCAAGTCTACATTTCCTTTATCAGTTCGTCTGTTGAGGGACACTGAAGTTGTTTCCACTTTCTGGCTATTAGAATAGAGCAGCAATGAATATCATTTAGCAAGTGTCTCTGTGGCGGGATGATGTGTCCTTTGAGTATATGCCCAAGAGTGGTACAGCTGCATCTGGATCTTGAGGTAGAATGATTCCCATCTTCCTGAGAAACCACCACACTGATTTCCATAGTGGCTGCACCAGTTTGCACTCCCACCAGCAATGGATGAGTGTTCCTCCTGCTACACATCCTTGCCAGCATGAGCTGTCACTCGTTTTATTGATCTTAGCCATTCTGACAGGTGTAAGATAAAATCTCAAAATAGTTTTGATTTGAATTTCCCTGATGACTAAGGATGTTGAACATTACATCAAATGTTTCTCGGCTTTTTAGGTTTCCTCTCTTGAGAATTCTCTTTAGAGCTGTTTACCATTTTTAAACAAACTAGGCTGTTTGTTCTCTTGATGTTTAGTTTTTTGGGGTTCTTTTTATATTTTGGGTATTAGTGCTCTATCATATGTGTAGTTGGTGAAAGTCTTTTCCCATTCCGTAGGCTGACACTTTGTTCAAATGACAGTGCCCTTTGCTGTGCAGCAGCTTTTTGGTTTCATGAGGTCACATTTATTGTTGACATGAGTGCCTGTGTCAACAGTGTTCTTTTCAGAAAGTCTTTTCCTGTGCCAATGAGTTCAAGGCTATCCCCCACTTTCTCTTCTGTTAGGTTCAATGTATCTGTTTTTGTGTTGAAGTCCTTGATCCATCTGGAGTTGAGTTTCACCATCAAGGTGCTAAGTATGGATCTCTTTGCCTTCTTCTACAGACAGCCATCCAGCTACAGACCACCACCATGATGCTGCCTCTCCCCCCACCCCCAGTGTGTATTTCTGGACTTTTTATGCAGAATCTGGTGTCCACAGGTGTGTGGATTTATGTCTGGGTCTCAATAGGATTTCATCAATCAGCATGTCTGTTTTTGTGCCAAAACCATGATGTTTTAATATGCATAACTCTGCAATTCAAATGAATTTGGGCATGGTGATACCTCCAGCAGTTCTTACTCAGGATTATTTTAGCTATCCTGGGTTTTTTTGTGTTTTGTGTTAGGTATTATTCTAATAAGTCTGCCTTTATTTTACTTGGGCTTTCCCCCTTGCAGCTTTTAATATTATTTCTTTGTTCTGTACATTTAGTGTTTTTGTTGTTATATGCCATCAGACTTTTTTTTTCTGGTCCAGTCTACTTGGTGTTCTTGTACCATGATAGACTTCTCCTTTTTCAGATTAGAAAATTTTTCCTCTATGACTTTGTTGAAAATATTTTCTGTGCCTTTGACCTGGGTTTCTTCTCCTTCTATTCCTGTTATTCTTAGATTTGGCTTTTTCATAGTGTCCCAGATTTCCTGGATGTTTTGTGCCAGATATTTGTTTTTTAGATTTAACATTTTCTTTGATCGAGGTATCCATTTTATCTATCTACAGTGCCTGAGACTCTTCTGTCTCTTGTGTTCTGTTGGTGAGGCTTGCCTCTGAGGTTCTTTTATGAGTTCCCAAATTTTTCTTTTTTAGATTTCTCTCAGTTTGGGTTTTATTTATTGAGTCTATTTCCACTTTCAGGTCTTGAACTGTTTTATTCATTTCTTTGACTGTTTGAGTTTTTATATATTTCTTTTTAAAATGATTTATTTTTATTATTATTACTACTACTATCATCATCATCATCATCATCATCATCATCATCATCATCATTATTTATACCCTGACCTCAGTTCCCCTCCTCAAGCTCTGCCTAATTTGGCTGTGAGTCTCTATATCCGTTTCCATTAATTGGTGGATGAAGCCTCTCTGATGACAATTGGAGTAGGCAATTGGAGGCAATTCAACATGGAGGAGAAAAGGAAGAGTGAAGATCTGATGCTCACCTACCTGCTTCACTAGCCTGCTTGCTCCTCTGGCAGGCTTGGCTTATGAGTTCCCAGAAAGCCTGTAGGATGAATTTGGAGCAAAAATATGAGTAGGGAGGAAAATTGGAGGAGATCTGCATGATCCAATAGAGATGGGTAGAGAGGAGGGGTAGCCTCAGCCACTAGTCAGCTACAGAGATGGGAGTGAGGCTGAGGGATTGGATTTGGAGGAGCAGAGGGAAATATGAAGATCCACAGTTAGGCTACCAGCTTCGGCCACTCTGGCAATTCCTGCTGGAGTTGGAGACTGAGATAAAGGGAAGAATTAGGGGAAGAAAGGTTGTTAGGGAAGATCTGTGTGGTCCCCTGGAGATGGGGGCAGGAGGGAGGTGAGGTCACGCACAGCAAGTGGTATGCTACAAAGCTGAGGATGCAACTGGAGGAGCAGGAGGTGGATTCAGAGGGGAGGAGAGAGAGGTGAAGCTCTGTAGTCAGCCTGTTTCTCTGACCTTTGAGGCTGGCATGTTCCCAAGGAATGCCTGCTGGTGTTGGAGGCGGGGATAAGAGAAAGAGTTGGGGTAAGGAAGTTTGGAGAAGGTCTGTGATCTGTTGGAGGTGGGGGTCAGAGAGGAAGGGAAAACTGCCACAGGTGTTCTTCTATAGAGCTGGGCATGTG